>NC_081212.1:24013015-24613015 GCF_902713425.1 Acipenser ruthenus | reverse complement strand
AGCGAGCCCGCATGTCAATTTGTTTCCACTGAATAATGTTCACTCCCACTTCCTTTCTTCTGTGATTCTAACTCTTTGCACCCTATAACTTTTCCATGGGGCTGCTTGTCAGATTTTTGATACCAGATCATACACACATCTGCCATGCACCAAGTTTTCTAGGCAATTTGGAACAACATTTTGCCAGCATGCAAAAGCCCTCAGGGTCCAACCTTGAGCTGAAAAAAGGGGTTTAGGGATAAATGTTTAGGGGTTTAGGGATAATTTTGATTCATCATTGATGTGTAAATCAGAATGTGTAAATTTAATCAAGATATTTTCTCTATTCCTGTGCTCGGTTTTCTCAGAAAACTCTCTCTCACAAATAAAAGTTAACTAAATTGATCCCAAGGTGGTGTAAAATAATTGCATGATCTGAAAATGTAACAAAATTGTAAATGACCTCCTATTTCTAGTTTTCCTTCATTTTCTGTATTTCTTCTGTCAAGATGCAAGGATGCCAGCATCCATCTCTCCTACAGAGAGCTTTAGGTAATCCCCAAACATAACAGATACTGGAATTTGAATCTAGTCTAGGTCCACCGTGACTATTAGGCAGACGGAAACAGCCTGTCTTTTAAAATAGTCCCTTAACTGCTTAAATTGATAACAGCCCACCCTTATTCAGTTCAAGGAAATAATTTCTCCAAATACACTTTTTTTTGTGGTGAGAAACTACAAATGTGCCCACACTCTTGCATCCTTCAACGGTATTCAACTCTTTCATTTTTTATTTTTTTTTAGATATGTAACATGATATAATTGTATACATCCAGAATCTGCAGCTGTACAAAGTGTGTTTCGAGTCGGCTGGGATAAAATAGTGAACGCTGTGAAGTAGTTTAATGGATAAAAAATCTGTTTCAGTCAGTATCTTAAGCCTTGAGGGACGGCACGGTTAAGGGAAAAACTAAAACTCTCTCCTCTTATTGAAGCCTTTTAACGGTCACAGGGGAAAGGGGGTCTGGCAGGCCTAACTTCAGTCACAAGCAGACATGAGTCCAGAGGAAAGAATTTCCATATCTGGCACCTAGTACTGCCATCCCTGCTCCAGGTGCTGGTAAGTGGTGAATAGTTCTAACACCTGGTGCTTTTTTGTTGTCCAGAATTTAAGAACTTAGACCAGTACAGCTGGGCTGAAGTGAAACAAACGTAACTACATTAGTCTATAAGACTGCCATAAAAGGGAGCTTAAATGTCTTGAGCCACCCGTTTTACAAAAAAAATAAAAGAGGTTTCAATTGGTATGCAAGTTCAGGCTTTACTCCCAGATGATATGGAGTCTATTCATTTACACAGGTTGTGCTCTTTTCCGGACTGATCTCTTTTGATTTCGATTCATCGTTGATGTATGAATCAAAATAATTGATGTGTATCTAGTCTTGTGTCCAGTTTGAATTTCTATAATTTCACAAAACTCTTTCCCCCAGCTAAAAGTTAACGGATCCCACAGTGGTTTAAAACAGATGCATTCTCAATGCAAAACAACTCTGCTTAAGGCACAACTTCTTCAAATTAGGTCTTACTGATTCTCAGTGCTACAGCTGGGAGACTTGTATGCCCAAAGTTAAATTACATGTTCTTTTTGGCTTTCCGTTTTCAAAAGTTATTATTTGAAAGACCAGCTGCAATCGAAACATCTAGATCCAGAATTCTTGTAGTTTTCATGCATTTTCTGTATTGAATTGATGCCCTGTAGATGCATGACCTGTAAAACTTAACAGCTATCACTGATGTCACTGATGCCACCAGACACCTGTGCAGTGAGGTCCTAACTTTCCCCCTGCTGCAACTGAGATCCGACTATCCTGACCCTCTATAAAGAGATGGGAGGTCTGCCTTAAAATAAAAATCTCTCGCTTCAGAATTCCGGAAACTTGGCAAAGAATGCCACAGGGCTAGAAAATACGTAAAACATTTTAATGTAAAACAGAAGTGGAGAGGTACTTTTGTCTGATAATGCACATTTAGAGCAGAGCTGCTGCAGGTTCCAACAGGAGCTTACTGACTGGGCTGCACATAAAAACTGAGGAACAGCTGCGTCTCCTCAGAGACCCTTTTAGCAGACTCGCACACTTAAAACATCAAAGGATTAGCAATACTACTAAATGCTGCCCTGAAACAGTGATGATTTATTAACTATGGTGCTCTGCGATTGTTAGACAATCCAGAGGGGGGTGGTTATGAATGAGAACAGTAGCAATAAGTGACTGAGATCATGCATGGAAATTCCTAACAAGTGTCTACAGTGCAGTGGAGGGATCCATTGTTGTTTTAAGTTCGGTACACAGCATTAAATCAGACACCTCTTCACCTTCAAAACCTGGCTTTGTCTCACTTTAAAAAAAAATCATGTTTCAGGGGACTAGTACATTTAAAAATGTCAAATAAAATAAAAACACTTAATTAAAACGACCAACCAAGAAGGAGTGGGTACACTATGAGTGGGTAAAGAGAATAAATTAGTAGGTGAACATTAATGTCTGGCATGTATATTCAGGGTAGGGCCATCAATATTCATCTGGCTGGCCTTATGATCCACCCCTTATTTCCTTGCATGCTCTGCATCCGATGGTAATGAGATGCTCCTGGCCCTTACCTGCTACTGTTTTGCAGGACTCCTGGTGTGCTTTGTAATTCTGCTGGTTAGATCGTGGAGATCTCTTCTGTCTGAAAACATTGTGCTCCATCCCACTGAATTCACTCAGAGTGTTGTTTACTGGTTCAATAAGCATCCTCTCATCTCCAATTTGGATAAAACCAGTCTGTAATTTAAAAAAATTGAAACTGTCTGTAATCATTGATAACTGACAATAACACATTTATAGATTACACATTTAGAGAAATGCTTAAATTAAGGTGTTATCACTTGGTAATTAGGATTGAATTTAAACAATGGTGTTTCTATCTGTATTGCAGCAATTAAAAAAAGGAGAGAGAGAGAAAGAAAGAAAAAGAGAGACAAAAGAACCAAAACAAACACAAACTTTGAGAATGATAATTTATGCTTTTATTAACAAGCTTGGCATCCCACCGTTTGTGTTCATAGAGCTTCTTTGAAAACGCTTTACAAATAGAGATCAATTTTACATGGGGCAATGTTGACTTCCCTCCCCTCCCCATCACTTCCCCCTCAAATAATTGCCAAAGCAGGTAGCAAGCAAAACAAAAGAATCGGCCATTACTTTTGATAGATAAAAAGCAACACAGGCTTTAAAAAGCCCCGATAGCTCCTGGCCACGATGCCATTGTTGTTTGGACAAAGCAAAGCTCTTGGATGCAGTCGTCTGTAAAGACATGGCTATAAATGTAGTGGGTATCAATGTGAAATAGGAGGCAGGAGGTTCCTATTACCGTAGCCTGGTCACTAAACACTGTTGCCTTAACTTAACCCTTATAGAATTTATGGAAAAATTATATAGTAAAGACAGCATGGTAAACATCAAGCAAGCAAGGCATGGTATAGTACAGTATAGTATGGTACAGCATGGTAAACTAAGGTTAATGTACATTAAGCATATGCCTGGTTACTACCTAAACAGTGTAACTGTGTATTAGCAGATTGGTACAGTACTGTTCATGTCAAAGTGAAAAGTGATTATCCAGTGGAAACGCAATATATGGAATGTCTTATCAAAAGAAAAACAACAAACAGCCATCTGACAAATCTAAAACACTTCTCGCTAAGAATATAAAAAAAGGCAATCGCATGGTATATAACAGTTGCTTACTGGGAGTTGTGATAGATCTGGTTACATGGCATAGGTCTGACATGTATCACCCTGCTGACAAAGGGTCAGTACTGCTCTGCTACTGTGGACACACATCGACCAGCGGTCTTCATGATCGCATACTGTAGAGTAGGACAGGCAGACTAAAAACGAAGGCTGCAGAAGTGTTAAAACCTGAACATTTCAGGGTTTACTAAATGTTTAATGAAAGAAGATTCACATAGATGTTTTAATTATCAATACTAAATTTTCAACATTGCTGTTCTTTTGTACACTCTAGGTTATCTTTCATGCTGTTTTTCTTATATCAGCTTTTTTTGCACTGTGTGTGAAATTGATCTGGGTTTAATATTTCTGAACTCAACCATCCCCATTCGACTGCCAAATCTAACCTCCCACACTGAAGTGTTCTGTTCATGATCGCACTCCGTGCACAGTACAAAAGACAGGGCTCGCTGCGCTACGTTTGTAAAGAAAGCTTAAATAAACAGCACACACAGAATGGCCAGGGGAAGGAAAAAAAATATATTGTCAGCAAAATGTCTTCTGCCAAGGCTTTTTCAGCATGCCTACCACAGAGAGTGCTAATACAGCCAAGCATCTTTCACTTCTCCAAACAGGTATGGCTCAAGGCAAGGTTCTGGATAATACCTGCACTGTGGATGCTGTCACATTTGATCTATGTTTTATTAAGTGTGTTTCCATTATGCAAGGAGCAATTATAAAGCTTGGCAAAGGTATATCCCTGTTTTCTCGCCAAGTAACATTAGATAATTTGGGATAGGGTGCTTTTATCCGTTTGAGTTCAATCATGGCCAAGTAAAAACACATCTCTTAAATGGTTATTTATTTGATTCTCCACCATGATTTTATCAAATACAAGTAGCTTTTTTTTGCCATGTTTTAAATGTGCCCCACCAGACATTCCTGCATGTTACACCATGTCAAAACACCCCCGATAAAAGTGCAGCTGTTCCTCAAAACACCCTGGCAGGTGCTTCAGTGCACCAGAGTTAAACTGCAGAGAAAGCACATTCAACTGGGACAAATGACCAACAGCAACACAGCAGACATAACTGCTGTTCAAACTGTGCTAACCTGCGCTGTTTGATACAAGGATATGAAATTGACTGCACAGCAAATACAGCGATGACATGCAGTTACACCATAACGTCCTCTCCACGGTTGTTTTTGTTGTCCTAACTGAATGTTGGCTAAGTGCTGCTGCTTTGCATACAGTTCATATCAAGTGCCTCAGCGTCTGTGAAAGGAGAGCTCTGCAGCATTGCAGGCTTGTCTGCTGGTGTTCCAGGCTCTCGGGGCACAGAAGGGATCATTCCTGAATTACAATTCTAGCCCATGTAAAAAGATCACATTCAACAGCCTTGAAAAAGCATAATTCCATTAGCTATCTCTGAATTGCAATTCGAACCAATCCGTCTGAGCTGAAGGAGCCAGCTGACACTTCTACAATGAGAGTGCCTCCACCAGGCGGAGATCTGAGGTTTCCGTTTGAATTGAACGCGAGCCAAGAACAGCTGAGAGATTTTACTGCACAAATAAGTGTCTTAAAGTGCCACTGTATGAGCTGCAGAGGTCTGCATGCTTTTTTTTCCTTTCCGACTAACATGGTTACATTTTCATTACCAGAAGAACAGAACAAAAAGAGGTCAACATTATGCTTCTCATCTCTGTTGTGGTTCAGTGGGAGCAGCAATCAACACATGGTGAATTGGTAGAGGCTTCTTCAGAGCATTTTACTATCCATCAAAGAGAACGATGGTCTAGTCTGAACCAATGGCACGCTAGTATCCTGGCTGCTTCATGAGCAAAGGTAAAAGTTATGATTTAATAGGAATTAATATAATTACCGTATCAGGATTGCTGCTGACGTTGTGTGTAAAATGAAACATCTGGTTTACTGATAGATCACCAAAGCTATTTAAAGGCATCCAACATTTCAAACCATGCAGAGGACATCAGTTATTAACGATCATATGTCATTGTTTTGATACGTCACATGCACACAGCTCTATTATATTTAGTTTATCAAACACTACTTTTAGACCGCTCATTTCAAAAGTAAGCCATAGCTGCAGATATCTCTTTTTTTTTTAAAGTTTGTGAAAAAAAAAGGCAGAACACTACTTCTGTTCCCCTCTCTCTGAGCTTCTTTGTTTGCAAAGGGTCAAGTTTGTGAGGGCAAAGTATCACGGGCACTTGGGATGTCTCGGACCAAATTATCAAACACCTCTAAAAAGGTGGTCAGAATAATAGGTCAGCTACTGTATTTCTCATTTAGACTTCCAGCTAAATGCCTCTTGCAACAGTGTCATAGACGTGTGTCACTGGCAGTACTGAAGCTTGATGGGTACACATCCAAGCAACACATACAAGTTGACTGATATATTGTGCCATCCCTGTGTAGCCACTGGCCCAAGCACAAGTGAGGGTAGCTGTCAGGTCGCCATGGGCACCGTGTCCTGCCCAATGCGCTGGTTCATTGCATGTAATAATAATAATAATACTGCATGTTACAATAGCGGCAGCTCCTCCCTTTCAACAAGTTCACAGACTGCTGGGCAGACTCCCCTTCGATGTAATCTCTGCTATCAGGCTATCACAGAAAGGGGGCACTCTATCCTCTTGCCTGCTTGAACATGCAATCGCTAGCGATTAAAAGACACGCACACAGCTCATCTTCCTCAGTACGGTAGATGACTTGCAAAAGAAGCATTGGCTATTCAACACCTACATTCCTCTTTGTAATAGAATTAACTAACTCCAAAAAAAGATATTTATATAAAAAAAAGACATATATATAATAATAATAATAATAATAATAATAATAAATAGGAAAAATGTATGATGGTACTAAAACTAGTAAGCACCAGTGGGTACAACTTGAAGGTGCAAAGGTATCCCAGACACTACTCAACTAGAATGGCAAGCCTGCCAAGTTTAAAGAACTCTGTTACAAGAAATGTAGTTGACAAGGGTAGTCCATTTAATCTGCAGCCAATTGCATTCGCCGTGTGTGGCCGCTCCTTATGCTGGACCTGCCAGTTACACATGCCAAGGGGAGTGGCAGCTACTAGAGGTGACTGAGCTGTGAAGCAATGCACCTGTGCATCAATTGCTATATATATATAGTGTACTTTACGTATACAAAAAAAGTAGATTTGGGCAGTGGCAAGCAGTTTGCATACTAGCACTTAACGTTAGCAATCCCCCCCCCCCCCCCCCCCAAATCATATTCAAAATGTATATCAGGGAACAGAGATCTTCAGCATTTTAAAACTATACTGTTTTCAGATTTCATGGTTGCCACGTATCAAACAAATAAATACAGAGAACAAAACATCGAATTTACCAGGCCATTGCAAGTGCTGACAGAAGCAAATGAGCTGCTGAAATTCAGAACGTGTCCCGAGTAGAAGCACTGCAAACCGCCTGGAATATGGGCCAGCCCCTCGGGGTCTTTATCTCCCCTCTCCTCGATAATGAAGCCCTCGGACAGGAATCCGACGTCTCTCTTGAGATGCAAATACAACTCTCTCCCAAAGGCAGGCAGTCGGATGAATACGTTTTCACCATGGTCTCCTTGGGATTTACATCTGCGAGCGTCAGCTTCAAACACAGAGCGCTGATCACGGCGTCTACTCTTCGAGTCTCGCTCCCACAACAGGTGAATCTCGTCCTCCAGCAACTCAGTAGGGACAACCAGATCTTTCTCGGCACCAGAGTACGCTATTTGAAGAAGACATCAAAATAACTTCCTATTACTTTCAAGAACCAAACGAATAAATTAAACATTGTATATGTGCCTTGTTATGGCTTCTGCAACCACAGTCATTGACTAGACTCTAATCAAATGTGACTGGAGTTAAACAATACGTATATCGCACATTATTATACAGATAACAGCAAAGGTATGGCATTTAACATCAGGACCTTTGACTAAAAACGTCCTCAATAATGACATTTTGCAGCTTTAAGCATTTCTCATTCTTTCAAACCTCAAGTTTCAGACTCGGTAGCCAAGTTCTAATGAATGGAAAGTATGAACAGGCTGCAATAACAATTGCCAGAAAAGGTTACAAAACTTTTTTTTTTTTTTTTTCAATGCACCTTTCCATTAAAAGCAGAATACAATTGTATATTTGTTAAATTAGTTGGCTATACAAAACACCTGTTTACTGGAACCGTGTCACGCACTGCAATAAGGTTCAATAGATATTATTATCAAATACTGAAATTTAAAATGACAGCACAGCAGCTTTGATTTAGAACTACTTTTGACCTAAGTCACGTACTGTGTACTTTTAAAAGATGAGCAGCAAAAGAAACGTTTTAAATTTGTAGCAAGTGTTCGCAAACCAAGTGCAACATTTAATCTACTTTGTAACTAATAACTTACTTTAAAATAAATAAATTTAAAAAACATACACATTTTAAAGTAACGCAGTACCTGAAATGAGGTTCAGTCCAATGCATAGCAGAAGAGTTAACAGAAAAGGCAGCAGGGCTGAGCTGTCATACATTGTAGGCACGGCTGATTGCTAAAGTCTAGATGCAGACAGAGAGAATGAGAAGCGGAATTCGCCAGGAAGAACAGCGGAGGCTGGAATGAAGTTCTTCAAACTTTTTGTCAAATTATTCAGTGCAGCCGACAAACTGGACTTGAAACAATAAACCCGCCTGCTTCTGCTCGGGACAACCCTTTCTTTATCATGATTGGATCTGTAGTGTTGCGAGAGCAAGTCCGCGCATTTTTATTCGACAATACGGCTGTCAGTCTCACCAGTAGGCTGTAACCGAACACGTGGTTTCAGTCCTTTAAAGAAACCGGTGCAAGGTGGCGTTCTACGAGGCAGTGTGTTGCGTGCATCGGTAATTGAGGTTGGATGCTGGCTTGTCCTGTGTCTTTGCAGTACGATATATACACAGGTTATGTCATGCGCAGTATTTTGGCATTTCATTACTACTATCTAATAAATTGCATGTGTTTGTGGAGAGGTTTGGCAGTACTTTCGGTCTAATAAGCTGAGTAATAGTAGTCACAAGGCAGTGAAAACGGGTACAAGTTGGTGTTAATGTAACCTTTATGTTAGTAATCCAAACCGGTTGCAATTGCAGGGCGGTTAGCATGAGCAATAGGCTGCTGTTGCTTCCATTAATAATTTCCATTACAATTAAAAGGACATTATTCGTAAGGCATGCTTCCAAAGCAGCAGCATTCTTACAGGTCTGCCTTTCGCTTTGATGTTAACTAATGAAAAACAGAATAGCGAGGGTGACATCATAACCTCGTTTTTATTAAGAACGTCTGCTTGTAATAAAACAACATGTTCTTCTGTAAAAAAAGTCACTCACAAATAAAAACCTACTATATCGCTACACTCGTTATGGAATAAACTGGACTTGGGCAGCAGTGTGGAGTAGTGGTTAGGGCTTTGGACTCTTGACCGGAGGGTTGTGGGTTCAATCCCCAGTGGGGGACACTGCTGTTGTACCCTTGAGCAAGGTACTTTACCTAGATTGCTCCAGTAAAAACCCAACTGTATAAATGGGTAATTGTATGTAAAAATAATGTAATATCTGGATAATGTGATATCTTGTAACAATTGTAAGTCGCCCTGGATAAGGGCGTCTGCTAAGAAATAAATAAATAATAATAATAATAAAGGAAAAGTAACCAATGCTTAAAAATCTGATTCCTTTGCCAGCGCTGAAAACCCATTGCTGTGATTCTGGAACAGTGTAAAAGCCACGTGCCAGCTCGAGCCTAATTTAATCAGCTGTACGCAGATCATTATGCTCATTTGCACCCTTCTCTTGTACTGTGTGTAGCTTTAGTGGAAATGGCTGTTTATTATCTTAAAGAAGAAGTGTTCATTAAAGGTGCAGTCTCCGCCCCAAATAGGAGTTTAACATGGTCAATCACTCTATAGTTTGCCATGTCTAACCTTTGTTTTAACAAGGCCTTAGCATCCTTTAACAACAACATATTATTAGACCCTGCTCCAGTCAAGCCTTGAGTTAACAGAGCTGCCAAAGTGCAGATAAACACATACACTGACCTGGAAATAAACTACAATATAAACCCATGTTTAGCATTTTCGATGATCTGTTACTGGTTAGGAACTCAGGCTAAGGTTAGGAACTCAGGCTAACTCAGGGAACTTGGTAAATGTTGTCAAAAACAGACAAGCCTGATACATTTTTACTTCATAACATTTGAAAGAAACCACACCACATTCCATTAACTTTATTCAGAGAAACTTCTACACGTGTGTTTCAATATCATGAGAATTTATCGAACTGTTAAACAGTAACCTTGGAATTGCAATGCCACTGAAAATGAACAAAGCTGCCACTTTTGAAATTAAAATCGAGTAACAAACACGTGGCAACCATTTAAATTAACTGTCTCTAATAGCATTCAATTAACAGTCTATTAAGTATTTATTACTAGCTCGCTAATGGTCTGTTAAATGTCCTAATGAAATGTTTGACTACAAAAGGCCAGGAAATGTACTTTAAATTCAAATTTAATTGAAAATACGTGTGCGTGATTAGACTAAGTGATGTTTAAAACAAGTGGTAGGTATTACAGGATCGATTTGAATGCACAAATAAGAACTTTAATTGGAATCAATATTACTTCAACTTTATATAGCAAAAGTGTCTCAAAACCCTTCACATAGTAAATGTATGCAGCACAGGAGGCAGGATGCGTTGAATAACAGGCAGCTCTGGCTTTCTGGCCCTGGTTTCTAAAGCTACACTTCTACCAAGTCATCAGAGTAAACATAGCTTTATACTGTACAACCAAATGTTTAAGAATGAAACATGAATACAATGGAACAGATTGTAAACACATTGTAGTGGGCATGTGAGTCTAAAGTCATTACAATCTACAACGCTGCGCTCTTAGTCTATAGTGAGTCTAAAGTCATTACAATCTACAACGCTGTGGTCTCAGTCTATAGCTATTGGTTAAAAGCTTTGCATCACCCTATAGAATGAACTAATTTAGCTTCGTAAAGTCGAATGAAACCTGCTGAATAATGTCACGTTAGCATATTGAATTACATACCGCTTTGTAGTTTCCCATATAGTTAACGAAAAATTGAAGAATGTGACGTTTTGAAATCTAACATTAAATACTGTGCACTACTATTATGGCTTCCGGTAGACTTTTGTGATATAATTCTGTAGTTCCTTTGATTACATGATGTTTAATAAAATGTCTCAATTCGAGGTGATGCAAAAGGTTTGGTCATAGCTGTATGTTGCACAGGATTTATGTTTGATTCCTAAACACTTGGTTCACAGTGTACAGTAGTTCCTTGGCTGGAGTTCAACTATTTGACCAGTGTTTTAGACATTTTCACTGCACCACACAGGCTCATCCTGCTACCAAATGTCTTTTCTGATCGTTTTCTGAACTGCTGAAAGGCACGTTTGTTTTTGCCATATGCAAATACAAGGGATATGGTCCTGCTGTGAGTGCCATCCTATTTAAGCGCAGCCAGGGTGTTGTGGCTTCTGGATTGAGATACTTTCAACAAACAGAAGATTTCAAACACAGTAGATGGACTTATTGCATCTCAGCTACAGTAGCTTGGCAGAACATTAAAATATTATTCAAACCAGATTTACATTTTTTTTTCTTTTGCAATTTCTTTGCTTCCTGTTGTTTGTCTTAAAATGGAATGCAACTGTACCGTATATGGTTATTTAATATTAATGATTTTTTTTTTTTAAGAAATAAAAAAATGCGAATGAACAAGACCCAATACAAATCGGTACAATTAGAATGCGTAATGGAAACAATTTCAACTCGTCGTAGATTTTTAGCAAATAATGCTGAAGCATAAATGTTACTCAAGAGCCCCCTGGTGGACATTGTCTGTAACAACATGCAATTGATGTTTGCTTTTTACAAATATGCATTGTAAAACCATCTTTTTAACCCCTGTGTCATTATTATTTATTTCTATAGCAGACGCCCTTATCCAGGGTGACTTACAATTGTTACAAGATACCACATTATTTTTACATACAATTACCCATTTATACAGTTGGGTTTTTACTGGAGCAATTTAGGTAAAGTACCTTGCTCAAGGGTACAGCAGCAGTGTCCCTCACCAGGGATTGAACCCACGACCCGCCGGTCCAGAGTCCAGAGCCCTAACCACTACTCCACACCGCTGCCCTTTTTCATTATTTGTATACTTTAAAATGCATGCAGTTTTAAAAAGTAGACACACAACACACATGTTTTAATATATTTTTACGTTCTCATGATGCGAGTCAAACCGTTGATCCAGTATGGATACACTTTTATACAGTTGTATATTTAGGTACAAACTTGGTATCTATTGCTTTTATTATTTTTGTGATGCAGTACCCGATTGACCTGGAGGAATCCCTCTTTCTTTTAGGGGATGGGGGAGAAGACCAGTCGTCATGCCAACTCAATTTTTTATTTCTCTTTAGAGACTGTGAATTGCATGGGGGTTTGTCACATAGACAAGTGATGGTTAAAGCAGAGACCATCATTTCCCTGGTAGACTCCAGAGGTAAACAGCTAGTGCCCAAACCCATTGTTTTACATTATTCCAGCTACTTGATAAAATGTACAGGGATGGTAATAGCAGTTTGAGAAATTTCTGGTTTTGCTGTGAGTTTAATAAGACACACTTATATGCTGCGGCTTATCAAGCTCATACAGTAGTAAAACCTGGAATGGATCAAACTGCTGTGCAATAAGAGCCTTATCTCCATCCCTGATGTGCAACGAAGTGGTCTTTTGAGGGGGCGATGTTGGCATTTCTCCAATGCACATCACATCCTTGCAAGCACTAATGGAGGCTTTCTTCTGATAATTTCTGTCTTTCTGGGTTTTACTTCCTGTCCTTCAGCATGATTGAAAAAGGCAATCGCCTTTCCAAGACTAGCAAGTGAATGGCAGTCTATAGGGTTCACAAGCAATCTGCTTAAAGTGAGCTATTTGTCATTGGATGGTATGTAGGCGTATCAGGCAATTATGGTATTCCATTCATCTCCACTTACAAATATGTGCCACTTACAGTGATTTCACCTACCTGTCATTTACTCTACAAGTACAGTGACCCGTTCCTGCTTGAAGATTAAACATACGATAAGCCAGCAGTAATATCACAATGCATTTTACATGGTGTGAGATGAGGGTTTAGTATTGTGAGAAATTATGTTATGTGCCACCACAAAGGTTGGCCAGGGTGTCCTCAGCTCACCGCGCACCAGCAACCCGTTTAGTAGCGTGTGTTCGTCTTTGCCGCTACTGAGTCAGCGCAGGGGTGGTAGCGGTGAGCTGAGCCTAAAAATAATTGGCTATTCTAATTTGGGAGTCATACACAAAAAACACTCTATCATATAATAGACGTATCCCCCCAGCTCAACACCACATGACCATCACGACAGTAAAAATAGACAAAATGAAGCGTACCTTACCTTTGTATAAGTTAGTGATCAGCAGCTGTGTCAGCCGCACGAAGAGCACAGCGTGTGGTTTTCACTAACTCTACTGAGCAGAATAAATTATTTTTTTTTCTATGGGTAAATATCAGGACTTTCTTCCTGTGCATCGGGGGACAGGACATTTGCTAGAAAATCAGGAATGTCCCGACCATATGGACTGTTGGCATGTATGCAAAGGCTGTCAGACATTACTGATAATTTGTAGTATGTTTTGTTTTAGTATATCAGCATATCTCAGCAAACAAAAATGTGTTATCTAAGAAAAATAATCTAGCTGTTGATGTCAGAAGATAACATATGCACATTCTCACTGTCTGAAAACATTTCAGTCTTAGACAGAGGGAGCAGCAGTGCCATAGTGATTTAATAGAGCTGTCTTTGTTAATGACTGATCCTTGTTTTCATGTGCAGTTCATTAAACCAGGCGATTCTGGGACTGATAGAATGTACTTGCTGTTATGTTCAAAGTAGTGGTATAGACCCAAATGGACAAGACAGCTGGCATGACTTAATGAGGCAACGCTTCACCATTCTAACTTTATTGTCTCTCTATTAAAGTTCAGCTGTATTCACGGTTCATTCGAATTGCTTGTTTATTGTAAGCATTGTGCTCCTTCAGAGCGGCTGGCATGCTGTCTGAGGCTGTAAATTGTGCCATGTTGACTTGATTCACTGTCCACAAGCTGTTCTCCATCACCGCTTCAAGCTCCAATGAACCATAAGTGGCAAACAAATCCATGGCGAAATTAGATGCTTTACTACACTGTGCTGTGCTGCTGCGCTGGTATATCACAGTAAATGTGAAATTTCAATTGTTACTTGGCAGGACTGACGTAACAAGTTGCTCAGCATTAAGTTAAATCTGTCCTTGCTTTAATATCAAGTTTTACAAACTGTTTTACTGACGTTTTTACCCTTATTTTGACTGTTAGACCATGGTGTATCAGCAGCTTGTTTAAGAAACAAAGTACAAGTGAATGCTTTTAGTATTTTGCAGCACGGGCCCTGTTGCTCTGGCACATACAGTATTAACCTCCGGATGCCCTGTATATTGTGCACACAACTGGTTAATACAAGTGAACGTTTAATCCTTGACTTCCTGTCAAACAGATTAGACAAATTATTCCAAACTTTCAATTTCAAGAACGCTTGCGACAAACATTGTTATTCCAACATAGAACTGAAGACGTGCTCAGATCAAAAGACAAGAATCCTGGTCAACAATTAACTAAGGCCCAATTCATCACTTGTAACCACGCTGGTTTTAATAGGTACACTTCTTAAAACTTGAAAATGAAATAACTGACACATTTGTAATAGAGCGGTGAATAAAACAATTAACTTACCGCTCCAATTGCTTGTGTTAGACAGATTCGTAATGAAGGTAATTAATCATATTAACTCCAAAAGCTACTTTTCGTGCTTGATTATTTGTGCTATAAATATAAATTGTCGAACTAGACATGGTCCTCAAATACAGTCATATAGCCTACCCTGCCCACGAAATCTGTATATTGATTGTCCTTTGACTCAATGACCAACCTTCTTGAGATTAAACAGATAGCAGAGTTAAGCTGCTGTAAATTCAGATCTAGAATGAAGCTGCTTTATATAACAGAACATAAACCCAAAAAGGAATACAGAAAGAGGAGTAATTACGATTAGTACCATCATATCATTAACTGATTTCAGCGTACATTAATTAACAGATCTTAATTGTTGTAGCTCTTAATACTGTCTCTAAGGGAGGCTGCAAGGAAGGCAGTCTTAATATTAAATCTGGTTGGAAATGTATTGCCTATCAATTAATGGTGTTCGTCTGCAAGTTGAACATTTCCGGATAGGAATTCCAAGCCTGTCAATTTCCTGAACCTCTTCTATCAACTAGTCCCACAGTTCCTTACCTTCTGATTTCTGCTTCCCAAGTGCTAATGGGCTCTTGTAAAAGACTACCTGCTTGTGTTTCAGAGCTCTGTTGTGGACATGCCCCACTTGAGTGAACCACAGCCTTTCAATATCATCCTCCTTGAGTCATGAGACGGAGAGATTAAAGAGTGTCACAGTTAGCGGATGTGGGAATTTGACGCTGGTTGTGCGGGGCATGATGCAGCACTGTAAGAGCTGTCAGCCTCGCCATGTGTGATGCTCGTTGGAATGGAAACAAGTTCCCCTTTGCAACAAGTGAATAATTCCCTTTAATCTGCCAGAAGGACTGAGCGAGCCCTCAGTTCTGCATACAGATCTGTGGTATGGGTCAGGGAAAGGATGAAAACTGCTTTTAGCATTTTGATTTCTCACTGTAGGAAACAACCCTTTTTTTAGCACAGTTTTGCTTTGAACTTTACTTCCTATTCGGGGCTTAAGAAGTCAATGTGCTGTCAAGTCATAATGGTTTGTTGGTGTGTGGCTCTAGAGTTTATAGGATTTTCCCACAGTCAGCATGTAAAAATATGAATACCTGTAACCACAGTGAACCAGTAGATAATTTAGCCTTTTGTGAAGAAGAGGAAGAAGAGGCATAAATCACTTTTGTTTTTATTTACACAGCGCCCTTTAGTGGGCAGATGCTGTATTGCAAGAAGACTCCAAGAATTCATTTTCTGTACTCTTACTACTATGTTGGGTCTGAAGGTAGATGTTTACCTTTCAGATTTTTTCAGCGCTTTCTGCATTGTTATAAACAACAGCTGATAAAAATGCACTAAATACCAAAAATAATCATTGACAGAATCCATCTGCCAAGGAGTAGTCAGAATCCATCTTTGTGCCCCATGTCAGAATTTATAATCCTTGGTTGATTCATAGATGGCAAAAGTTAGCATTATGGGTTGTGATGTCACTGTAAGGGGTCAAAGGTTAAGTTATTAATTTTTGTGCTTGTCCCAAATAATCGGTTTGCATGAAACCTGGGTCTGCTTTTACACATGCTTTTTCTTGCATCGCATCTCCCTCTGAAGGGCTAGCTAAGCTTTAAATTAAAAATTAATTAAAAAACTTGATCCTGTCTCTGTCATCAGAAAATGCACTCCAAACAAGATTTAATCAAGTATTGTTCTGGTTATTTTAAGAAATGCCTAGACCTGTTTGATGTAAAGGTACTAAGCCCTCTATTCGTTTTGTGACTTGCAACTGTGTAGCTTCAGAGCTTTCCGCCCAAAAGATTCACAACAAAGGGCAAGGGTACCTCACCATTGTTACCCACCCAAGATATATAAACATATAATTTAAGGTTCTCAAACATGCATGTGATCTTTGACCTAGATCCTGCATGTAATTGAGTCAGAGAGAATATTCTCAGCAGAATGTGTGCAACTATAACTGGGACTGCAAGAAGCAATGAGCCTTGACTTTTTCAGAAAAGACAGGACAGTAGTTCAGTTGTTAAGCCTGGCAGGCGTTGCCTCAAAAACTCTGCAAAACAGAACCGTTCGTTATCCCGGCAGGGGCCAGTTTGATTGGTGGAGAATGGGTGCATACCAGTGCTTCCCACAGTCCCCAAACAAGCATCTGAATCACTGTACAAAGTGATCAGATCTACTTTATTGAATAGCATTACAGCTCGTATTGCCTGATCTCATCAACAGGGGATCAACACTTTCCGTAACAGTACATCACATAACACAGCACTACACTGACCTGCTACTGAAGTAGCTCCCAGTGCATTGTGCAGGTGTGTCCGGTGCAGGTGTGTCTGGTGCATTGTGCAGGTGTGTCCAGTGCAGGTGTGTCTGGTGCATTGTGCAAGTGAGTCCAGTGCAGGTGTGTCCGGTGCAGGTGTGTCCGGTGCAGGTGTGTCCAGTGCATTGTGCAGGTGGAATTTCCAAAACATTTTCTGAACGTGTATGTTTGATCTCTGTCCTACGGAAGGTAACCAAAAGTTAGTGCATGTGTACTAAACAGAATATAATATCTGTCATTCTTAATTTAAATATTGAAAACAAAGCCTCCAGTCACACTGCATTGATAAGCATGTCAACTAGAACTTTAAATAACAACGACTGCTTTCAAAGACCCTGAGGTAAGGAAGTCCAGAATTAGTCAAGTAGATATGCTTTCACCTAACACTGATGCCTTCTTGTTTGCAATCATTTGGGAATTGTAAGCAAAACCACATTCAGCTACTGACAACATTTGTGTACAGAAAATGTTTAGCCTAAGATATTGTCGAATAAAATACTTAACACCTTTGTATTACTGATCACTAAACTGAAAAAAGCTTGGAAAAGATATCCATCAATACATACAGACAGACAAAGAGACGTAACTGGAAAACCCTGCATGTTACTCAATATGCGTCAACATTGTTGTCCATGGCTCATGCCCTTGAATAGATCCATTGTCTTTTAAAAGAAAAATGTAGTCAGTACTTTCACAGCAATACTGAAAACATATTATCAAGTACCGCCCCCACATACAGGAAAAAGCAATGATATGACAAGGATGGATTTATACAGTCTTTCAGCATTCAATTTGGTTTGAGTTTAAAAAAAGAAAAAGAAAAAAAAAAAGAGAAATTTGGATTGACTGGTCTAGATGTGCTATGCAATCCTGTCAATTTCCAGTTTTAAATTGCTTGCATTTTAACAAGACAAATGTTGCTAGCTGTATAGCTCAGCTTCTTGATTCTCCTATTAAGGGATCACATGGTATGCTTTGCAGTAGCTGGAAATCATTACTCACAGCATTGTCACCAATCCACTTCAATACTAAAAGCATAGAAATGAAACACAAGGTCAAGATACTAAAGTAACACTGAGGTTAATGGGAGTCTGGCGTGACAGGTGTCATTCACAAAACTTCATGGCCCTATATAATAGTACTGTACCAAATAAGAAGCCATTCAATCACTTTAAAAAATATTTATTGAATTTAGTAAAACTATTTATCAGAAGAAAAAAAAGAAACACCTGGTTTTAAAGAAATTACCCATAGAAATACTCCAATAAGTTTCATTTGATCTCTTCAGCTGATCTAAACAACAGCAAATCCAGAACAGGGGTCTTTGGGTACCTGGGATATGCAAATAAATCATCCAACAGGTCATTTGAGTCTCTTTGGGTACCTGGGATATGCAAATAAATCATCCAACAGGTCATTTGAGTCTCTTTAGTGTTTATGTCTTTTAAATATGGAAAACACCAGGGACGAGACCTGTTTTAGTGATTGCAACAAGGGTGGTATTAAGATCTGCCGCAGTTTCAATTAATTGACTAGACCCCATGGTTCTTTTCAGTGAATCTGTTTCTAATTTAAGAAATAAAAAGGGCTCTTTCCACCCTTCCAAACCAACGGTTCTAACACAATAACATACAGGAATGCATAGCAACCAGCTTTGGAATGTTGCTTAAGAATTCTTTGTCATAACTCACAAGAATGACAAGTATGTTTCATAGATTTTGTAAAAAGATACTGACCCACCCCCCCTCCCTTCCCAGTATGATGTTTGCCAGATAGAACAAGTTATGAAAAGTTTAAAAAACAAGTTATGAAAAACAAACACATCCGTAATGACTACTTGTGATTGAACATGCAGCTTTGTTTTTATATGTAACTGAAATATATGAGGGGGAGACACCCAAGTCATACCAAGAACCTTGTAAATTGAGGAGAAACACCCCAGAAAATGTATTTTTTGGTTTTAGTTGGAATACTGTATTTTGGCTTGTATTCTTTCTTTCTTTTTTAACTCACTCTTTGAAAGTAACCTAATGTCACATATAAGTGGGACTTTTAGCAACTGTCCTTTTTCAGTAAAATACACTGTAATGGATTACTGACCAAGAACTTCAATTAAATACGATGTGTTCAATTTAAGGTTTCTTTCTTTAGTCTAAGGTAGCCAATATGGCTTTGTTGTAACAAAAACATATATATATATATATATAGATATATAGATATATATAGATATACCCACACACACATATAACAGAATACAAAAAATATCTAATAATACTACAAAATATTTAGCTACATACAGCAAACTGATTTGTATACCCTTACAAATGTACCTTCACTGGCACAGTACTCTGTTTAATGAGCTTTATGAGTTATGTTAAAGCGTGTGTGTGTGTGTGTGTGTGTGTGTGTGTGTGTGTGTGTGTGTGTGTGTGTGTGTGTGTGTGTGTGTGTGTGTGTGTGTGCGTGTGCAAGGCTGTCTATACGTTCTGTTGGATTAAGCACATTTTTTACTGGGCTCTGTTCCAGGACCTGCAGCAATAAATCAGATGTGCACATTGTGTTTTTCATCAATACTTCCAGCTGGCAGCAGACTGCACACATCTTCAGAGTGCCGTTTGGGTTTCCTTGAGGACACAGCCAGAGCAGGGCTGCAGGAGGCGGTGGCGTGTGTGTGTGCGTCAGCGTTAATGATCACGCTGACTCTTTGGACCTGGATATCTCCCCGTTGCGGATCCATTCCTCATTCTCTGATCTCCTTCCTCTTGTGATGTTTCTTCTTCCTCTTCTTCTTCATGGTCACTCCTCTCATCACCAACCATCTAGATTCAGCAGAAAACAGCGGACAGAAACAGTTGTTGGCGTGATTAATAATGTTAATTTAATGCATCGAGGGATCATCTGTTGGGGGCTCACAGTCATCATAGTGACGGTAATATAATTAAAACTTGCTAATAGGAACATCATTGTTTTTCACTCCAAAGGAGTCACTGCCAGTATTCTCAAATGAATTGCCTTAAAGAAGCACACTTTTCCCCCGTGTCCCAGAGCACCAAGTTAGAATGAAGCCCTTTCCGACAGACCATCTTGGATTTACACTGGGTGACACTCTATTAACCCCAATCATGAAAACGACTTGATCCAGGATGTTTAGTATACTCACTAACTCATGTAATGTATTTATTTTTTTGACTCCCTCAAGTCCCAAAGCCAGGTTTCTATTCAAAAGCATATCCACTGTGCCACCTATGTTAGATATCAGAAATGACAGCTCAGTACAAGTGAAGTGTGTGTTTGAACATTATATCAGTAACTGAAAGCTGTACCAAATAGCCCTTTTACATAGACATGTTAGATATGTTTGTATCCAAATTTCTTGGAAACAGCACATTTTAACCAGATTTACTGAAATACACAGTGCATGTTAACCTTGGTTTTGATGGTTCTCTCGATAAATTATTAAAAACGCTTTTTTTTCAGGTTTTAGATTCTGAAAATATGATGCGTTTTTAAGTCCAAATCTTGAAATCAGCATCCTGTCCGAATTATAATTTATCACCGTGGGAAAGTAAGCCTAGTTGAATTTATCTCTGAAATGTAACATTGGGTATTAAGTTGTCAATGATTAAGTGCCTAGTTACATTAGAAAGTTCATTTACTTCTAAAGCCCGGTGATTGCATTTGGCAGTTTTTCAATTACTTTTTTTATTTTTTTAAGAAACAAGCATCTTGGCAATTCCAGCGCAATTAGAAAATGTTAATTTACATGGTGCTGTTGAACAAGAATTAGAAAAAAGAAATGAGACATCAGCCATGTAGAGTCAAACAGAAGCCGGTACAGACTATTAGACTGTGAGCCTCCACACCTGCAGTTTCAAACCCAGCTCATGAACACTGAGACAGGGTTTTAGGAGACATACAAATGTATGCAATACACACAGCAACATTTGATTTTGATTCATCATTGAACATGTGTTAATAAAATCACAATAATGTTCTCTCCAATCCACTACAATAAAATCACAATAATATTCTCTCAAATCCACTACACAGTCTACATTTGTATGAGTTAAAATGTTTTTTACAGGTGCTAAGTGCACTGAAGTAATTGCAGTTTCTCTCTATATGTTTTTTTATTGATCACATGCCACGTCACAACTACACATTTTAGTCACTTTGAGGAAATGTTGTAAGAGACTGAATTCCTTAACATCCCGACTACATTAAATCTGACTTAATTAATATGCTGAGGAAATAAAGCCTTACAAGTACAAGTCTATTGTTTTATCATCTAGTAAGCAAAGTCATTAAAAAAAAAAACGTTTTGCGATTTCCTTTCCACGTGTCAACACTATCTGCAGCTATTTTATTTTTTATTTATATAAAAGAATCCAAGATCTAATGCATTCCAGGTTTAAAGTATTTGAATGAGATGCATACGTAATTGGGCTTGAAAGATTAGCTTACCACAAAGGCAAATCTGCTATCTGTTCAAGGCCAACTCAAGTTATTGTGAGCATTAAATGACTGCCAGTCTATACATCACAAACATGTTGCAGACATCTGCAAGCGCAGCTAGCTGCTCGGTCCCCACAGAACAGGAAGAAATCTGCTTTCCATCACGGGGGCATACAGGTGTTGTGCCATTCCATTCATTACAACCCCCAAATGGAAAGAGGATAGAAATCTCCGTGCATCAAACAGTAATGGTTTCATTCTGTTTGTCTGCTAAAATACTGCTGGAGTGTTTTGTTTTAATCCAGCCGGGGTGTTTTTTTTTTTTTTTTTTTTTTTTTTTAAAAACAACCTAAGAAAAAGGCATCTGGGGAACATGCCATATGGGTTTCATTATAAAGTTGTTCATAGATAACTATGGTCTGCACTGTACTGACTTTGACCTGTGCCATATGAACACTGCTTTAGCAACCAATAGTACAAGCTTTCTGTGTCTATCCATGGGTAATTTACCGTCCCCATGTTGCCTATGGATAACCATGTTGGGAGGGTGGGTGTCCCCTTAGTCATCATGATCACAGACCATGCAAGGCACTTCCAGTCCAAGTCCTTGTATCTCTTGTGTCCTTAGTTGTTAATTGAAATACTGAACCCTCTGACCAAGTCCTAAAGCACTTCATAGTTTCATTCTTAAACCCAGAGTGGATTAGCCCTCCAGGTCTGGAGTTGCCAGCCTGTGGACTGAAAACCATTTATAATCATGGTTGGTTTAATAGAAACACATCTTCAATCTATAAATACTGCTGTTGCTGGCTACTGCCATCCAACCTGCGTTCCATCATTGTTTATTTCAAATGTCATCCATATCTTATTCATGAGGTATGATCATGAAATAAACATTTAGGATGAGAAATAAATATATATATAAGGTTTTCCAGTTTTGCAGTACTGTTTTTCCAGCCAAATCTACCAACGTTATTGAAAACAGGCAGCACTTGCAATCCAGCTGAAGTCATCTAAATTGAAAGGGATTAGAAGCACCACTGACCCCTAAAACCACATTCAGATGTGGACTAGGCAAGCTGCAGTCTATGAAATCTGAAAAACATGCCAAGCTTCAGATAAGCGGCTGGTACTACTTTATTTAACACATCTCTATTTTGGAACACCTTCATTAATTTTAACCTATAACAGTGTTAATTATTTTTAACAAAGCATTTATACAAGAACAATCTTTCCAGGTGTCAGTCACCTTTACTGGTTTCTGTTATACCTTGTTAAAATTGAATGAGAGGGGCTGTGAATGGAATACAACTTCACTTTGTTATGAAGCAAATGAAAAAACTGTGAAAAAGTACATTCCTTTTGTTTAGTTTTCTAAAAAAAGAAAAATGTTTTCTATGAAGTCGAAAAGTAGAAGGGTGGGTAATGGGTGCATTTAGTCCCAATTAAGTCCCCATTTATGATACAAAGTTGCCAGCCTGCCCCATCCCTTCTTGTACCACACGCTTGTATTTAACAGTTTGTTGTGTATTCTTTACATTGGTTTGGACTCTTGGATTTTTGTCTTGGCATTGAAGCTAAATTCAAGTTCCATTTCCACTGCAGATCAGAGACTGTAGCGTTTTATAATTTAGTCATAGGACACTCAGTGTGCCAAAACGGTATACTCCGAGGCGCACCTCACCTTTGATATACAGGGACGTCAGAAAGGCTCCCACTGCATTGCACAGCAGCCTTTTGCTGAATAACTTTGCTTGATAAAGGAAAGGCAAACGCAATTGTTATATAATGGCTGCAGCCAGTGTACTTGGAGACAGTTCAGGTCTGTTCTCTCCTTTGCATTCCATGTGCTTCTCACTTTCATATATCTTCTGATAAGCAGGTAATACAGTACAGTACCTGAATGAATGCTATCAGTACATTGTGGCGTCCAAATAAAGCATTACGGTGGCTTTCCAGTCATTTCACAAGGTAACTGACTATTAGACTACTTACATTTCCAAAGATAAATTTTTTCACCATCCGTAGTATCAGATACGTCCAGAATATGTGTAGCATCTGTAGAACTATGAGCATCGCATTGAAGAAATAATATCCAAAGAATGGGGGGAAGAAAAGAACTGGGTAAAACCAGGTACAGTGGATAATCCTATATGGGAAAAAAATAACAAAAATACATTAAGATTTTGCAACAGGTGTAACATGAATGCAGCCTATTGCACAGTCTATTTACCTTTCAAATAATTAATTATAGGGTGATAGATTTGCCTATATGTAACATAACATATAACAAATGAAGCTATATCCAATTCGGTGAGTAATGTCCTTCTACAGGAGTATTCAAAAGAGCAAGTTGTATATGGTTGAGGTTTAAATAGTCAACAGTGTACTGTTCCTGGTGCTAGTGCAGCAGTACTACTTCAAATACATCCTCAGGTAATACTCCAGAAAGGCCAAGTGACATATTAAAAAATTCCTGTTGAACACCAGTTTCTTTTTACCATTGATCCCTGCATTTTTCAAAGCATTAACACAATAAAAGCCTTCATGTCAAAAGAGGCAGTCAAATATTGTTTCACTGCGTTTTTCATTCGGTCCAAATGCTGTAGTTAAAATCGAAAGGTCAAGCGATATGCTTTGTTGAAGGGAGATTTCAGAATTAGCTGATGAACAGGTCAGCATGCTATTTGTCTATACAGAGTGTCTTATCTGACATTAGCTGTGGATTATATGGGGTTATGTAGCTTGCAGGGTTTTTTTTTTTTTTGCTGAATTTCAGAATGCACCTGGGTATGCGTCACATTTGGAACACAATTATCTTAACTCTGAAATTGGTTCTGTAACCCTTAAATTGGCTGCATACCAACGTTTAATGTCATAAACTATAGATACTACCATAGATACTAACTGTAGCCGATTGTGGGTAAGTGAGGTGGGGAAGCAATCGGTTACTAGTTATCAACTAGTTACCTCGTTAATTACTGGCAATCGTGGCATAGTTAATATAATACATGATCCAAAAAAAATAAAATAATTGTTGGTCAGTAAAAATGAAGAATCAATAATAATAATAATAACTGAAATAAAATTGAAATCTTTCTTACCAAAAAGGGAAGATGACCAGCCTGGTGATGATGAACACAATTGTAAATAACACAAACAGGCTGTTGCAGATCGTTGTAAATCCAGCGTAATTAAACATCTTTGCAGACTAGGAAAAGAAAAAAAAAGAGAACAATTCCATTTCAGTGATATCTACCCGAACCTGTATTTTCCATACCCTTACTATATTCTCTTATGCAACACTAATCTTGATAAATGAACACCGAGTTTGATTAATGATTAATTAATTTCTTTGAAAATCATATTATGTGCATCTGTATCAGTCTCTATCTAGAACATTGTCTGCTGTGCTTACTAACAGCTCAAATAGATGTTCAAGTACCCCTAGATATGAAGTACCTCTTTAAAGACACTAGAACTACTCAGGTGTTGAATAATAGGTGGAATTAGTGTCTAACAAAAAGGTGTAATATGTCAAATATATACCAGGGAGCTAGAATTATACACACATGCTGCTCTTTCGCTGCAAAATAAGAGTAAATTTGCAAAATAGCCATTAATGCATGGAGATCATCATTCTGCCCTTTGGTTATAGTTGCCATTTGAGATTTAACAGGACTTTCAGGACAATGTTGAAACTATCAACTTTAAATAACAGTGACATTTCCCCCCCATGCCTAGAACATACAGCAGAATTAATCACTCAGTCCAATGCTATCTTTGGCTTAAGGCATGGGAAAGGAGCCAGTAAATTGTGTCAGCTTTTAACACTTAACAGCAACTCTATTTACCTCCAATAAAACATCAGAGGCATCGTGGATGAGCATGACCAGCGTTCCAACTCGGATGTAATTGCAACACCAGGAAAACGCCAGTAAATTAAGCGTTGCTACATGGTGGATGATTTGCTCCTTAAAGTCCTGGTAGTTATAGAAAAAAAACAACACAGAAAAAACAGATTAACTGACAAGCAATCCACAAAACCCAGATCAACTAAAACTGTTCACGAAGGGGGAATTATTGGTAATGTAGGCGACTGACTGGTCAGCTCGGAACTAATACAATTCTCCGACACTGAATCGGACTGTTGATCTGAGAAACTCCCCCAGTAACATGTAGCAAATCTTCTCTTCATTTACTGATTACAAACTGCAAGGCTCTGTGCAAATTATTCGAAGGTCCTTAAAGTACCATTTGCTGAACACATGTTACCAGCAATGGAATTGATTTAGAACAAATAGTGCTGACAGTAAAACACTGGAACCAATTTGGTAATCTAATGCATTGTTATTTGGCGGTGACCTGTGTGATATGATATACTACTGTATCTAAGCACTACTAAGATATGAAAATGTTACCAAAGACTTCAACCATTCGAACTGCTCTTGTGTTTCCACAGCACTGGCCATTGAGGAGCCAATGCAGTGCCAGACCATGTGGTTGTGAAAAGCTTAATGGAAAGATTCAGCTTCTTTTAACATGCATTGCATTATTAAGTAGAGGGCACTCCTTAGCTATAATATAACAGCATTATTTTGAATGCACAAAAAACCACTACTGCTAAGAAGAATATTAAACGATTCAAGTAAGTGCATAAGAGAAGTACAATGCATTTCTTGTGTACTTGCCTTTCTTTTCACATCAAAGGCGACACTGAACAGCAACGAGCAATAAAAACTCATCTCAATTATGTAATACCAGTACTGCGAATCCAACAACGTCTGTGGGGGAAGAGAAGGGGAAAAATTCAATGTCAAATACAATTCTAAAAAAATCATTTCAGCATCAACCTGTAATGTGCAGAAGTGTGGCATTATAAACTACTGACAACTTTGTGCCACAAGCTTGTACATGCCATGACCAGACAGAAGCTGTGATATACCCATAGGAGGAAATACCACATTTCTATAATGATCCAATGAAAAAAAGATACAATAAAATACATTTCTAGTACTGGAGGAGGTTTTCCATCTAAATACGAGGTTTAACCTCATTGTTACTAACAGAATCAGCATTAGATATTATTTAAAACAATTTTGGACATTTACACTTTTGAAATCATAAATACTCAAATATTGCAAATTTGAAGTACCTGCTTTGGAAATCCATGGAATATTTCCAGGGTATCTGTGAACCACGGTTTCTGTGGATGACAGAACAATATACAGTACAGCAGAATATAATGAAAACCATCACGTGCAAAAACTCAATTCTTGGGACTCTATTGTACTTTATATCTCTTTACATTGATTTAAATCTCAAAACTACATGTTACATTTAAGCGGGCTGGTAAATATAGATACCCCCCCCCCCCCCAATCAACACCAATCCTGAATTAAAAAGAGAACATCAGTTATGATAGATTTAAAAGTTTCCTTCATCTCACAACACGATCTATATAAAGCAAGTGATCACCAAAGCAAAATTCTTCAGGTCTCCTTTGGCACGTGTCTTAGCGACAGCTGCGTCAACCACTGGTACTGTGTCAAGTAACTACCAGCTAGTTATAGAAGATACCCTTAATCGTACTGAATATTTGATTAGTCTGACTATCAAACTGAAGATGTGACTCCTGAAGTTCCAGTGTTTATGGAGATGCATATTAGTTGATGTAACAGGGTGAAGGCTGGCTGTGAACCGGTGACCCCGCGCACCACAAGCGAGCATTAAAACCACTATGCAAAAGAGCCAGGCTCGTCCGCAGTCGTGCTTTTAGAGCTTGAACATCATCTCATCTCCAAGCCGTAACTGCGGTGTATCACACAGCACCGTCCGTTACATTTATCTTAAAGAGTAAGTGGCTTTCCCTTTACCTTGTCCAATTTCACTTACTCAGATATTATGGTTTTTATTTTGCGTTTAGTTGCTTTCACTTGAGTTCAGGATATCCTCTTTATTTCTAGTTAACTGCTATATATATATATATATATATATATATATATGTAACCAGTTATTTCAGCCAAGATGTCTTTTTAGAAGTAAAAGCGAGTGCCAGCGAGTGATCTGCCACGTGGCAAACAAGTTTCTCCACTAGATGGTGCTGGCGCTTACTAATATAAAGACACTTTGGTTGATCTAGCCTACATTACAAATGTCTACGACAGACAATTAGAACAGAAGAGCAGCCCCTGAACTAAGAACCACAGGAAGTAACTGCAGATATCCTGAAAAGGTAAGGGGATAGTCAAGCTGCTTTACATACTAGATATTTCAGCTTTTACCCCCCGAGCGAGTCACATACATCAAAAACCTGTTCAATCTATCTTCAAAGCCCATCACTTGTTGATGATGAGCCAATAATGAATGTAAAATGAGTAGCCATTTATCAAAGGGTTTTGTGGACTGCCTGGCTCCTGAGAGAGAGTAAGTGACTGAAGGTTGAGTTTGTCAGAGGAGGGGAGATGATAAATAGAGATCCCTTTAGCAGTACAGCGATACCTCTTCAAACCTGATGAAAAGTAAATTGTCAGCTAAGTACCTGCAATCCTAAGGCTGTTCAGCATTAGCACCAAGGGTAATTGCCCTTCACCTTGTACACGAAAGGTATTGTTTTATACAGGAGCGCCATATAACAAATGGGTCTGGACAAGGCACAGACAGGAGAGCTAAATGCCATGTTCTCTGTTAACCACAGTATAAGCTGTTTTTGTTCTATGGGAATTCTGTGAACAGTACAATACCTAACAAAGTTAATCTATCTGAAATTTGTATTCACACTTTTGCTGCGTAAAAATGAATCCCTGTACAGTCAGGCAGATTCCTAATCTGCTCACATTTCATATATACCAGCCAGCTTTCAGGTAAAGTTGTTAGACCTGTTAACCATTCAGGTTCTAGAATTATTTTTTTTCCCCCTTGGTGTTCTCAAAAGTTCAAAAGCGTATCAAATGTGCCTGAGAATTTACTTAGGAGACAAAAGAAACATTCTGCCTCAGGAGTATGTCTAATACAGTATCATAAGACAGCAGGACTCACTAACTTCCAGTTTGTAAGGCAATCCTGGACGTGTATACAATAGATAGATAGATAGAGACAGATGGATAGATAGTCCAGGCTACTTACATCGTACAGAACTGCAAAGCCTCCAATAAATGCTGAGAGATAAAACACAAATCTCCAACTGCAAACAAAAAGAGAACAAAAAAACATATTAAAAGGGTTACTTGTTTGAAATATTCATGTCAGTTATATGTCCATGGACATGGGGCAGACAGGTCCACTATATACCTGGGTAACACATGCAGTAGTGGTGAACATATTGGGTTTCTTTCTTACCAAGCCTCCCTGAACTTTTTCAGTACACTTGGCCTCTCCTGGTTGCGTCTTCTTCGAAACCATCTTTCCACCTTTCGCACCGTCCAGTTGCACTTTTTTGCCAATCCTTCTAGATCTGACTGTGGAAGGCAAAACAAGCAACACAGAAGAGCACAGTAGTGTGTATTTATATAAATGAAAGCCTTTCATATGGCAAGAGCATTTCATTACTGTAATTTAGCAGCATTCTCAAACTTTACTGAATACAATACTAAGGAAATATTACACCTAAATATATACGTCTCAATTATATACGTTTTTTAAATTATGCCAAACCAGGCTAATTCAATTCTAATCTCTAGATGTTTTGTTTTTTTTGTTTGTTTTTTTTAATAAGTCATGCAATGTGAATTTGATTGTGGTAGAATCAAACCAAATACGACTACATATATTTCATGAAGCCACTGGCAAATGAGTAGTATGACATTTGTTATAATGCTTATTGAAAATAATCTTAGGCCTGTCAGGTTCCTCAGAAGACATTTTAAATGGACTGATATTACAGTGGGAAGAATGTTCCACTTACCTGTGATGGATTCCTCAAGCGGGTGATGAAATATTTCTCTAGGACTATGTTCTCCGAAGCCTTCAGTCTAACAGTTTCCCGGAGTCCAAAGATTTTTTTCCCTATATGTGTCGCTATAAACCTGTATGATGAAAATGATGGCATATTGGTTTTTTTCTGTGATTTTCTTCATTGCTTTTATTCAAGATTGCATTTCAACAGCTGATATTCACTCCATATCCAGTGTCCAATCAACTGTCTTACTAATTAGCTGATTAAGTGCATATGCTTCAGTCATAGTCACTCAAGCGTGTCATGGTCAAGGATGAATGATCGAGTGATTAAAAAGAAACCAAAAACATTTTGTCAATCTCCATCATTTATATACCTTTTTTTTAAAAATAAATGTGTTATAATAGTGACAAGTTACTTTTGATGCTCGGTATATAATAGTACATTAATACTAATCAATGTGTTGAATGTATTAATCCAGATGTGTTTAAAGTTGGACTGGCTGATAAGTAAACTTGAATGGGGGAGTGAGGTACAAATACTCTTCACTCTAGCAGCTTACCTTTCAAAGACATATCTGATCACCATAAAAGCTACAGCATAAGGCACTGTGATGAACAGATGTGAAACTTTGGCAAAGACGAGTCCATCTCTGTCTTCAAAATCTGTCCAGGTCAGGTTACCAGGAAACCACAGCCGGTCCCACCAAAAATAGTCACTTATAGTCTGTAACATCCTAAAACAATTGGAAAACCAAACTTGGGTAAATAAATTTGTTTTAAAGTGGATATTTTGGCCAGCATTGAAGCAAAGCCCTGTCCTTGCATGTGTTTGCAGGTTCAATGATGCAAGTAAAATATTGTAACCTGCAGTTGGAATAAAGTCTGGGGGAAGAAGTAGTAATAAAGCAAGTTACCCAAGGTCAGCAAGCTGCTCAGAAAGTACCTATGAAACCTAGTGACAAATACTGGGGCTAAACATACACGAGATAAAAGACTGCTAGTAATGCAAAGGCCAGCTTACATACAGTATTCTTCACACTGCAATTACAGAAATGGATGTGATGCAAGGGAAATATAAATGACAGCACATTTTTGTGCAATTTTCCAAATTGCCCATCAGGCTGTCATTTTTGCAGACATCCACAAATTGTTACTGGCTGCTCAGCTTGGACCAACACAAAAGACTTCATTTAAAAACCTGGCTAATGACTTGCTAGTTCAAAACAGCCAGACCAACATTTAAGCAGCATCAGCTTGTGGTTTAACAGCAATTGTATGCCAGTATTTGTCATATAAATGATTACTTTTATGACTTTTTTTATGGCACATTAATTTCAACTTGCATGACCTATATCCTTCTGCTTAAACTGGAGCCTGTCCAAACAGTGGTGTGTGAGGAAGCGTTCTCTGTCAAGGTGGGGGTCCTGCACCACCACTGCAGCCAAAAGCCAAGCCAACCCCGAGTCATTGGTATGGACATAACTGGAGTGTGAAAAGTATAATCTTTGCATTTTTAAAAGTTACATTTTATGTACTTATTCTGTGAAAATCAAGTAGAAAAAGTTTTAAATGAATCACATCCAAAATCAAAAGGGAAGGTGGGCATTGCAGCTGTTAACAGGGAGGGGACCATGTGGAAAAACCTCAAAGAAAGGAAATCTTCACTTATGATACTGAAGTAAAATCCATGGCTAACGTGCAAACTACCTCCCCTGCCACCTTAATCCTGAAGCTGATCCAGGCAGTATAGCAGAAGCCAACAAATGAATAGTTTGCAAATATCTGTCAAAACAATTTAAATACAGATATGTTCCTGCCTTTCCCCTCAACCTCAATGTAAACAGAAAGCTCTTCAGGTGGAGTCATGGCAATGATTAACGGTGTAGATGATGCTGTCCCACAAGGAGCCTCATGTTGTATGTGAACCCATTATATATGCACTCAGTAAAACAAGCTTTTTCCCATCTGTTTCTGAAACAGCAGGATGATCGGTACAGCCAAACATCACTTTCTAAAGCCGCCAGGCGCTGTATACATTAAGAACATGCAAGAGTCACATGTTATGGTCTCCTTCAGTTTGTGTTAGTATGCATGAGGTCACTGCAGGAAACTAGGCTTTCTAAACATGACATTATTTCCCAAACAATATACTTTACAACACACTGCGGAACAAGTTACTGTGAAGGCATAAGAAACAACAGAGGCACCAAATAGATGCCATCTTCCTTGCCACAGTCAACAGTGTAATAGGGAATGATCTAGTCTGCTCCCACCAAGTATTTGTAGTTTGACCAGACAAAAATAGTTATCCTAGCTAGCCTCTGAAATCTGAAAACATGACACTCTTGATCCCTGCTGTTAATACCACTGCTAAAGGAAACTGTTACAGTCCACGGTTCTAAGTGCTACGATGAGTGTATGTACATAACCTTATGCCGCATACTCATCAGTTTGTTCTACAAAGAAGTATCTTTTTCTATTTGTTAAGCTAATAAAAAGCGCAGTACAATATTTAAATATTACATCAAAAGAAATTAAGGTAGAAGGCACTGAGCCTTTGGTAGAAGACATTGTTTTAAATAGAAGAATCAACTGCAGACAATAAAGCCACAGCTATGACCAGGAATGTTTCACTTTGTTTATATAGGTAATAGTAAAGTAAATAACAAACCATGTAAAAATGCAGCACAACCTGTTATGACTAGTGGTCAGAAGCCTAGATGTTCTGTATCAATTGCAGTTGCAGAACGACAAAAATGACTGCCAAATAAACTGACACAATAGTCTAAGAAAACGAAAGCATGTAATATCCAAAAGAGCCAGAGAGGAAAATGAATGGAATTTGACCTCTAAGAACAGCAATAATATTAATATTTCCAATAGGGATTACCATTACATGTTAGTGAACCTTTTTTTTTTTTTTTTTTAAATGACCTTGACTGCCATTTAAGTTTCTGGAGACTATCACAGCCTACAGTAAAACGCGGAGGCAGAAACATTGGGTTGTGGGATCTCTTATTCAGAGGCTGACAATAAACCAAAGTGCTGATAAGTATCAAGAGGCGCCTGTATTTGTGCAGCAGGAGAATAACATACCAACCTGTATTGTACCACATGAACCCTCATGGGCTCTGCCCCCTTGATTTCCATCTCCTTTGTAGAAGAGATTTTAAGCTCAAAGGGACTCGGGTTAACCTAGATGAGGGGTTTTATTTCTGAACAAACAAAGCATCCCGGGGCACGCAGTGCAGGAAGAATGATTAAATAGTTAACATGTGATTGTAAAACAAGGAATTACTAAGTATCTGTAATTAACAGTTCTCAAATACAGCTCAATGTTTTATGGGACAATTATAAAATGTGATAAAGTCACATGACATGACCACAATATTGCAGTCGTACACTAGTAGGCCAGGTGTCAGAGGGATAGCAATTTGAAGGAGAAGGATTAACTAAAACATGTCAGCTCCCCTCCCATTATCAAAACACATTAACTTCTTTTAAAAAGGTTTGAAATTGGCCGATAACACTTTGGAGAATAAGCTTTTAGACTGTGTGCGTAACACAAACCCCTTCAAATGGACTTTTAAAAGAGGTGCGATTGTATTGTTGCTGCCTTGTGGGTTCAAACTGCAATTTGTTTTAGCCGTGACAAATAAAAGCAAAGGTCCTCATACATTATTAATAGAGGGAGTCAACACACTTGCACAATACAGGTGCAGCAAGTAAACATTACAGAAATAATTGTACACATTGTAATTGCACCAGCTGTCAAATACCTAGTCATAGTGAGTGGTTCCTAATTCTTCCCTACATTTATTATTGAACATAATGTTTCTTTTATGTTGATGAACGAACGCACATGCTTGTTTGTTTCCACTGGGCACCTGAATATAGCGGAGACAGAGAAGCATTAAACAGCGTCAAAGGCATTGGAAAACCCCCAGCACAAAGCCTTCTTCATTTTGATTTATGAGATTTTTTTATATTTGCAATAATGGGAGGGCATAAAAGGGCTGTATTTGTATTGCGCTACAATAACAGATACAGAGGAGCAGTTTCATTTTTTAATAAAATATTCTCCCATCAGACATATATAAGACAGCTCATCAGTACATCAAACTTTTTTTTTTTTTTTTTTTAAATGAAAAATAAGAAATTCATAACTGTAATAGGATTTTGTAGCCTCTCAATAACGCAATGGCTTATAGACAAGGTCAAAGTAGATTCTTAATAGTTTTAGAACCGGTGCGAGATCATTTCCATATAGTAGTGTCAAACAGTAACTAGGTTTTCATGGTCTTAATATGAGCATTTATAATTCAACTTACATTTTTTACAACAGAAATACTGGTGTGTATATTAGAACTGCTTCTCAAAACATATCTTTAAAAACCACAGTTTTAGTTAGAAAGGTGAATGCTGATGTTTACTTTTCAGGCATGGTGTTCTGTATCAGAAGTCATGGCAACCTGGCATCCAAACAAAAGCCCTGTAACACCTCTATGTACAAGGAAACAGACAGCAGTGTTTGTAAGCTGACCTGTTTCAATCAGATTAGAAAGTATTTGTTTAGATTTTAGAAAAACTGAAAAAAGTACCACGCAATGAAAAGAATGAGATTTAAAAAAAGTGTCAATCCTTTTACTAAAACAATGAAAAACAGGAATGCTACTTTTAGTCTCTGAAACATACTATTTTAAACCTGACATGTGTTGTAATAAGTATGTAGCCTTTCCGAAAAATACAGAATAACAATAATCACGTGTTTCTACTTGTAATGGGTGAGCTTTGGTTCACAGAATCTTGGCAAGGTGCTTTTAAAGTGGTAGAAACTGATTACTGACTCACAACACATGTACTATCCTTACAATACATTTGTAGCTTTTAACATTGTGTTTCTTTCTTTGCAGGGATTCAATTTAATCTATATACAGACTCAAGATTCAATTTGTATTTGTACTGTAAAATGCAAGGAAGTATCAAACACCTGTCCCTCCATGATGATGAATCACAGTGACATAATAGAGGTGAGCCCAGTGAGAAAGCTTTGCCAGCTTTCTTACTGAACCCCATGCCCTGATGAACGAAACGTTCAATGAAATGGACAGAAAATCAGTAATGAGCGGCAGATATTCCATGTGCTGTTATTCTACAATCAAGTTGACTTCAGCAGCAGTCAAACAATGTTAGTCTTACTTCACACCACACCGAAAAGCCTGCCACCAGAAAACTTCACAGCTGAACATTACAGAAGAATAAAAAAAAAAAATGAACTGTTACCTTTTCTATTGCTATTTCTGTGCGAGCAGGAAATATCCCAATCCAAAGCGAGTTTCTAAACATGTACTCTGTGAGAAGCCACGGGAAACACTGAAACCATGACTGCTGTACACACCCGGAGCACTCACTCTTTTTTGTTTGAAATTCTTTAGGGTCACACCCTGCTGAGTCGCAATTCACGTTTTTCAGGTTAGTATCAGTGTGACGTTTAAGCTCTCTAATTTCACAGTATTCCTTGAGGCAAACTAAAGGGGCTTCACAAAACAGGAGCTCTGTATACATTAAGTATATCAAGTCATTAAATATTTAGAAAGGTAAACATTTACATAATGAAATGGCAGTAAGGTGTGTGCGACTTAAAAAAGTAAGGTTTACTGCCTGGTCATATAAACAAAATCATTTTTGTAGGTTTTGTGTCCAGCTTCACTTGATTTGTGAATTTCTGAAAGTAAGGTCAAATAGGTGGACTTCCTGATTCAAAAAGACACTGAGCCCAATACCTACAAGGAATTTAAAAACATTCAAAAGAAAGGATAACGTGGTACTTATACAAAAAAAATATAACTTGGTTTACATGAAAGACTGCTACTGAGTTTCCATGTGTACTTCCTTTCATGTAATTATGAGTATACTATTAGTTTGCATTGAATGACCTCTCATTATAAGCTGTTTCTACAACAACATTGTTAAAGCCACACAATGCGTTACAAATTATTCACAAAGCACAGTAACCCAACAAGCACCAGCTCTAACAAAAACCCTGTGTATGTCACAGCGCCTGCAAGTTGACAGTGATTTCAGTGCACTGTAATTTGCTAATTCATTAGCAGCTTTGGCAAACGAAGCCATTGGGAAAGGGTTTCTGCTACAACAGAATAGCTGGCAGAAAACTAAGTTAATTAATCTCTTTCGGCTGTTTGCAGCATTTGTTCTCATCAGTAGTGTCATCCAACACACACTCGCACAGCACTTCCATGCGCTGTTGTTGTCTGCACTAATTGGGGACAGAAAACATAAAAAGCTACCAAACATCAGCAAAACTGTATTGAATGACCCCATGCATATGCTTATTGTAACTTAACCCTGAACTATCAAGGAGGCAAGGCTGATACCTTGATTAAAAAGCTGCCCTGCATCATGCTTAACAATCCTATCCCTATCAATGTATAAATATAGAAAAAAAAACATCCTTATATTTAGCTGTCCACATCATTTACATTGATGCTAGTAAATCTGCTATATAGGGAACCGATACTGCTGCTTTAGTAAATAAAACAGAATCGATCAGAGTTTATATAAAAAAGGGGCAAAAAAGCTATTTAACGCTGTTAAACGTGTTACCTAGTGCTTAAAGAGTTAAGCTACAATGGGCATCTAACATTTTTGTACTTTGTGTTTCTTTTTTTGTATTATGTTATCAAATTGTTTTTCATGGCAAAGAAAAAAGTGATTAATGAGAAAGCATGGATTTTTTATTTTGGTTTTAAATCAAATACAAAAGGAGACTGTAGCTTCTGAATTTCCTTTGTGCTTAAGTTACATGATGCATTGCAAGCATGTTTAGGAAGACATATTACTCTTCCTGTGTAGGTGGTAGAACCACGCAACCTCCCGTAGATTCTTAGACACTCTTTCTTTGATTACTTCCAGATTTCTCACAACCGGTCATCAGTCAAACCACTCTTTGTCTCAATTTGTATCAAGAGTTTCAGAAGTGCTGTTGGAGTGTAAGGAAACAGATTTCTTCTTTGCAATCTGGTTACAGCCTTTCTCAGTCCCATCAGACACATGATGGATTTGTTAAACATCCCACCAGAAGACGTCAGACTGTCATACAACATATTGTCCCGAAGAGATGAATGCATCAGCATTCCCTGATCCCCTGTGACTTGACAATGCTTAGATAAGGTCTGGTCCTTATTTCCACTTTGACAAACAGAGTTCCCTATCTTAAAACTGTCGTCTTGCAGGCCTTCAGAACACTGCTTGCCAGTTGCTAAGCAAACTGGTTCCACCAGGTCGGATCCAGACTCATCCGAGCTCCCATAATCTACCAAGGGACCATCCGAATATTTTACATTACACTTGGTTTGGCTCTCAGGCGATTCAGATTCAAGAACATTATTTTCTGCTACAGGGAACACCAGCTGCCTGCACGCTTGATCATCTTGACTGATAGTCTTGGATCCACATGCATTCTCACTACAAGCTGCATTCTGTTCACCCGTCTCTGACGAGACCGAATCACAGCAATGGCAGGCAGTGCAGAAGTGCTCCCAGTCTTCCCTGACAAGTTTTAGATACTTGACAAAGTATTCCAGGAAGCACGTCTCAGTGGAAATCAGGAAGTCGAGGAGGACAGTGTGGTCAAACGCTACACTGCTGAGGAATAAGAAGAACATGCAGTGCGGGTTACAGCCGTTTTCATGGGTCAGCTGGGTCAAGCTTCCTGTACTGTCAACGCCATCACTGATGATACCACTCAATCTGCAAGAAGCACAAGAGATTAAACATTCATGCTATGCATATATTACATTTAATAAAATGCCTGATGTGTATTTGTCACTCACATTTATCTTATTGGCCGGGAAGTATTTTAGGAATTAATTCTTGCTTCGATATGAGGCTCACTACTGACAGCATGTTACCATTTTTGGAGAATTAGTGTTTATGAGAACAGTGGAAAATGATATGACTTTGGCTTATTGATGACATCCAACATAAACTAGGGTCAAATGTACTCAGTAATTAGGAAAACAAAAAGCTCCTTAACCGTCCAGTAAAACCTACCTTCTAAAATGCAGATGCAATATCAGCAATGCCTTTGCTGCCTCTATCATATCATCATCCTGCTCCATGAATATCACAGAGACCCAAGCGCAGGGGTGTAGGAGATGCTGGGACACTGAAGCAGATTTGAGATGCTTCTTCAGGAAAAGCTTCAGAAGACACAGATAGCTCAGTAAATCAGCGACACCTGCAGTACACAAAACAATTTCAAGAAATCAAACCCGTCATAAATCCGTTTCCACCTGAGTAACTGAAGCAACGAGAAGACAGAACATAAACAAATGTGGTTTACATTTCCGTAACGCAGCTGTATAAAGCAGTGGTATGTGCAGGCTGCTTTTTAAAGGCAAATTATATAATATAATACACATCAGAAAATATTTATATTAGAACAAACAGTAGCAAACTGAAACTGTAGCTTCAGTTTGTATGTATCATATCATCTATATTTAAAAATTAGAGAACTGTCCAAGACGAACCGTATTTAATGTCCTTTGATAGCACTAGGAGAAAGCCTTTTCTGACACTTTCACTGTCTCTCTAGTTTCCTGCCTTCTGCAGTTTTAAATCACTGGTTAATAGCATTTCTACATAATTGGTTCTGGTTATAACGATTTATTAATTATACTTTAATCCAACCCAACATCAAATACAGAATTCAATGTATCTCCTACAGATTTGAAAATCAGCTTTTCTTAGGTATGACTGCCCTCTGCTGCATACAAAGAGAATAACTGAGGATTCAATTCAATTAACTATTTCTGAACTGGTAGAAGAATATTCATTAAAATAATCTGTCGTCACTATGGGAAGAACAAATGGTGATTTAATTTTTAGAACAGTTTTTAAAGTTAAACAAAATGTTTAAGTCAAAATCGACAAAATAAAACTTGTAAATTGTCATGCAACAGCAGCAATAAATGCACGGGGAATGAAAACCCTGTACAAACTGGTAGAAATTACCTTCTTCTGTATTTGAATTCTTGACTTTATATTCCAATGACTTTATTAAAATGAGGCTTGCCGCTCTTAGCATCACCAAATCGGGTCCGCCTTCTACATCACTGTTACCTAGCACCTCTGTGCCTCCAAAAAAGCAGGGTTTCGGACTCACTGGAATATCTTGAAGCCAACCTGCATGTACAGATTGCAGCACACCATTCGCCAGGGCTAACATGTCACTTTTCAAATTGCCATCATGTTTTAGGGAGGAGTCCACCTCTCCTTTAAAGAAATCTTCACCAGCTTTCTTGAGCAGGCACCTTTTAAAAAGGGCAAGCAGTTTCTTTGTCACTAAATACTGAACAGGGGAGGCAACCATCCGTAAAGCCAAGACATCCTGTTGGAACAAGAGTCTCTGAACAGGGAAACAGATCCTCAGTTTTGTTCTGGCAGCAACAAGTAAATCAATGAAAGAGACTAGATTGGTTGTGACATTATCTCCTTCTTTGGTGTATGTTAAAGGCTCTTGACTCATACCACTCGGAGATAGTGAAAACATGGTAGCATACAAGGCATTAAATGCAGGGTCAAATGAGGTGAAAAGACTCTCCAAGATTTCTGTAAAACAAACAATATGCGATAGATAGAGATAGTTAACTTTAATGCAAGTTAAATTGTCTTTAAAAGATTTAAATATACCGTTTAATTCTATACAATGCACAAGTCAAATAATTCTAAAGCTATTTCTAATTAACTAGATTTATAAATTATTACAAATTACATTCATCCAAATTATTTTACAATATGTTAATCAGGTAATTAAACATTCACATCTAATTCACAAACTAATTTCTGTCCTAACTGATATAAATGACATCTGAAAAGTTAATGATGAGAATAATCTTCAGAACATAAATGTTAACTGAAGCCATTTAATTCAATTCATTTACAGCGTATGATAATACTCTTATGAAGCTGCCATACCTGTTTTACATTGAAATGTTCCTTTAAAAACTCCTTTTACCACAGCTGTAAGAGACCATAAACATCCATTCATCGCACTGCTGTCGGGACGCTCTCTGAATGCCTGGAAACACATCTTCTGCCAGACGTGTCCTATCAAAACAAAAAACATATATACGTTGAGCTATACAGAAAGAGTGAATGAGATTGAATATGATAATGGTTCTTAAATAAGAAAAATGGACAGCTATGACAACAATGAGTAAGGTACCCTTAACCAAAGACAAGCAAATCGCTTTGCTGCGTTTCAACACATCTTCATTCTGAGGGGGTGCATCCACAAAAGTGACTAATAGGTGAAGAAGAGGATGAGTCCTATAATCAGAAGCTCACTGGTTTGAGTGAAGAACAGGAGGAGTCCTATAATCAGAAGCTCACTGGTTTGAGTTGCCAATCTTGGATGCTCTGGTCTTTGGGTTAGGGTGACAAGTTTAGGTACCCAACAATTCCACGTGTAGACGACCCAGGCTTGGCTCCCCAGGGTTCAGTAGCTTGGAAACATTCTTGCTTAGGTTTGGTTTGGTGAAAAATGCAAACTGGCTTAGCAGCAGGAAAGGAAATCGCATCTAATCCTTAGTCCTCCTGACTGATGAGTGTGCTGCATTGGTGACATTCAACTGGGTAAGTAAAAACGTGATATATGAAGTACCTGCATTATATAAAGATTACCTGCTGCAAATTCTGATCTATATTATAAATGTACAGTACTGTGCAAAGGTTTTAAGCAGGTGTGAAAAAATGCTGTAAAGTAAGAATGCTTTCAAAAATAGACATGTTAATAGATTATATTTATCAATTACCTAAATGCAAAGTGAGTGAACAGAAGAAAAATCTAAATCAAATCCATATTTGGTGTGACCACCCTTTGCCTTCAAAACAGCATCAATTCTTCTAGGTACACTTGCACAAAGTCAGGGATTTTGTAGGCATATAGTCAGGTGTATGATTAAACAATTATACCAAACAGGTGCTAATGATCATCAATTCAATATGTAGGTTGAAACACAATCATTAACTGAAACAGAAACAGCTGTGTAGGAGGAATAAAACTGGGTGAGGAACAGCCAAACTCAGCTAACAAGGTGAGGTTGCTGAAGACAGTTTACTGTCAAAAGTCATACACCATGGCAAGACTGAGCACAGCAACAAGACACAAGGTATTTATACTGCATCAGCAAGGTCTCTCCCAGGCAGAAATTTCAAGGCAGACAGGGGTTTCCAGATGTGCTGTCCAAGCTCTTTTGAAGAAGCACAAAGAAACGGGCAACGTTGAGGACCGTAGACGCAGTGGTCGGCCAAGGAAACTTACTGCAGCAGATGAAAGACACATCATGCTTACTTCCCTTCGCAATCGGAAGATGTCCAGCAGTGCCATCAGCTCAGAATTGGCAGAAAACAGTGGGACCCTGGTACACCCATCTACTGTCCGGAGAAGTCTGGTCAGAAGTGGCCTTCACGGAAGACTTGCGGCCAAAAAGCCATACCTCCGACGTGGAAACAAGGCCAAGCGACTCAACTATGCACGAAAACACAGGAACTGGGGTGCAGAAAAATGGCCGAAGGGCTGGAGAGCGGTACACGAATGAGTGTCTGCAGGCAACAGTGAAGCATGGTGGAGGTTCCTTGCAAGTTTGGGGCTGCATTTCTGCAAATGGAGTTGGGGATTTGGTCAGAATTAATGGTCTCCTCAATGCTGAGAAGTACAGGCAGATACTTATCCATCATGCAATACCATCAGGGAGGCATCTGATTGACCCCAAATTTATTCTGCAGCATGACAACGACCCCAAACATACAGCGAAAGTCATTAAGAACTATCTTCAGCGTAAAGAAGAACAAGGAGTCCTGGAAGTGATGGTATGGCCCCCACAGAGCCCTGACCTCAACATCATCGAGTCTGTCTGGGATTACATGAAGAGAGAGAAGCAACTGAGGCTGCCTAAATCCACAGAAGAACTGTGGTTAGTTCTCCAAGATGTTTGGGCCAACCTACCTGCCGAGTTCTTCAAAAACTGTGTGCAAGTGTACCTAGAAGAATTGATGCTGTTTTGAAGGCAAAGGGTGGTCACACCAAATATGGATTTGATGTAGATTTTTCTTCTGTTCACTCACCTTGCGTTTTGTTAATTGATAAATATAAACTATTAACATGTCTATTTTTGAAAGCATTCTTACTTTACAGCATTTTTTCACACCTGCCTAAAACTTTTGCACAGTACTGTATATTTAGCCTTTTGATATTAGCATGCCTCAGGGATAAACAGTACTACAACCCCCCTGCTCCCCCCCCCCAAAGATACAACTCAATATTTTTCTATTATGATGACATGCATGAAATGGAAAATGTTAACAGAATTGCCAATTATGATATCCGAGTTTCAAATGGGTTTTGTTTTCTTTTCTCATTCAATTACACCAGCTTTATTAATGTTAGCACAGCCGAGGAGATGCAGAAATCTTGATTTAATTCAATATGTGTTATAAATTCTCACGAAGCCTGAAGCAGGTCTTTTTTTTTTTTTTTGGTTATTGTTAATTTGAACGCAGTTTAATAATCTTGAACAACACATAATGAGCTATTTGGTAGCTTTATGGCTGCTGATCACATGTTCCAATTAACTTTTACGACACAAATCACATAGGAGAAACTTCTCCCAGTAGTTTTAGTTACTTGCTTAATGTTTCACAGTGCTGTAATTGTTAAACAAAACAATATTTGAGTAATTGCAATCAGAACCACTATATATATATATATATATATATATATATATATATATATATACACACACACACACTGTATATATAATGTTGCAATTCAATTTATCAAATATAAAGGCTAGATTCTCAAAGCTTCTTAATCCAAACCATTAAAAACTTACTTTTCCCCCCAAAACAGAGGCAAGAAAAAATGAAATAGAAAACTGAATGATTATCTGGAGGTTGTGATTTTCTGTTTACTACTTCTCACAGGTCACAAGACATTGTATATGTTGTGACTTAAATAAAATGTCATATAAAAAAGACAAATGCAGCAATAGGTTTTCCTGTTAGCACAGTACTACTCACAGTGATGGTAATCTGAAAGATCACAAGTGAAGACACACATTTCACAGCCAAGTGGAATAATAACTTGTCCTGGTCCCCAAACAAAGAAATCTAAGGAGATATAAAAACATATATGGTTGACAAATCTTGAAGTGTGAGAAACAAAACAAAATGGATAAACAGGTTCAGTTCAGCCCTCTTTACTGGGGGTCGGGGGGGTCTTTAGACCCCGAAACTACATCACTAATTAGCCTATCCAAACTCTAGTGCTGAGCCATTCGTTTTTGTCCATCAGACATCATCAGGTTATACTTTGTAGTGTCCAGCAAGTGGTAGAAGTAATCGGTATTGTAGCAATACAATCCAGTAGAAATAAATACCATTACTCTTTTTTTTTTTTTGGTTAATAAGGACTGTATCGACCTAAATTCTGCACAGGTGCAAGATTCTTTACCGTGCCTACCTATTTTTATAAATTGACTTAAAGACTACTGTACCATCACCGCCACCAGTAGTTAAGTAAGTTCTACTACAGCACAAGTATACAAGTCAAATGAAACACACCACACAATGCACACATTGCTGTATTCCACAAGCTTGCAACATATTAAAAATATGTTGATATATATATATATATAGATATATATATATATATATATATATATATATAACATAAATACACAATATACAAACTCACTAGTTGTGACACAAGGTCCATTTCCTCCAGTAGCACTCTGAGAATTCCCATGCAGTCCTCATGCACCCCTCTGCTTGGAGAGTGCACGTGGGAGCTCATCATTTCAAACAGACTGAGCTGAAGACACGCCGTTTCCTTCTGTCGGTCATTGTAACTGTGTCTCTTCATTAAAGCGGCTGGACATCTCAAAGACGACATGTTATCCAGATCACACCTTTCATCACGCTCACTTCTGCTGCTAGCCTCATGCATGTCTTCAGAGGTCATAAACGGGCAAATGCTCGCTACTACCTCGTGGTGCTCCCGATAGCAACTCATATGTCCTGCAGGACTACATGTCTCTGATCCATTTTTTAATATCTAACAATTATCTCCACCCACCACCACCAATTAGTCCATGACCTCTGTGACCTGCCCTTTAAAACCTCGATGAAAGATTTCTTCAACAAAACTCCAAACCTAGTGCAGGAGTAACACATTAAGTAACTAATTTATTTTCCTTTGAAAAAAAATCACAACACAAGCTGTATTTACAGTACTCAATTTGATACATCACATTTAGACTTAACTTTTGCGGTTAACAAAAATAGAGTGAGCAATCATAACAATATTGTGAAGGAGAAAATTAAAACAACAGGCAGATACCAGTTTTAAATGCTCCAAACAATGATAAACTATCAGTGATACACACTACCTCCGAAAACGTGTTGCACAGAATAAAACAAATCCTGGGGCATAAACGCACGCTTTGTGCACGTAAACATGGGAACACTTAGAACTTGGGGGTTTTAGCAACGTTCAAAATATTCTAAATTGTGGAAACACTGAACAAAAAATGCTAAAAACAAGAGCCCCACTCACATTGTATCCACTCCTCACTCACGACTCACGCTTGTTTGTATTTATGTACGATAATCGCTCCCATTCAGCCTGCCCAGTTCATATGCGCAGTCTACATGGGAGTTGTAGTTCAGTTTAATATATATATTTTAAAGGGTGTAAAACTCAATTAACCAGAACTCATCGCGCTGTCGGAGCAGTCTCAGAAAAGCCGTTTCCTCGGAGGAGGAGGCTGTCAAAGCTCTTCTATATAGAATATATATTGAAGCTGCTTACCGATACCGGAAAGGCGCCAAAAGGGCGAGACGATGCGCCCACAAAAGCCAATCAGAAAAGACCTTACTGAAGCTAGGGAAGGACCGAAAACCATCGACACAAAAACGGTCGTTTATTCCGCAGACTTCATCTATCTTTGCAGCAGTTTATGCTCTTGACATACGACAGCAGGAACACCCCTGTTACTGCAAGCTGATTGGCTGAGATCTGATAGCTCCTTCCCAGTAACCCACAGTATTGGGGGTTGGTTCAGGAAAGTGTACACAAATGTAATCGGTTATTTATATTCTTCGTTATCAATCAGTTATCGACTCCATTGAAGAATACATCAACTTTAAGCCAGCGGTGTTTGTAAATATGCGCGCCGGTGTTTTGATTTGATTCTTCAAAACATCAGAAACAAAACTCTCAGATTGAGTGTTGGGGAAAGGTAAAGTCGAGTAGTGCTTCGATCGTGTGTTTTCTTTCGTCTTTTTATCATATGTTCAGTCTTGAATATGATTTTACATTGTCTCGCCCACCAGGACGTGTTTTCGAATGTGTGGGGATTTCAAACAACTGGGCAGATTCAACGGAAGTCTGAAAAAACTCAAAAAGTGAGAGATCTCGGGTAGTGTACTAGCTAGAGGTACGGTAATACTCCATTGTCTTATGTGGTGGCCCTTTCTGCATAGTGTAAACTGCATTGTATTTTTTGTTCACAAAATTATTATTTCTCATAGTTATAAACACTTGTTCTGTTAAACCTGGCCTGTACAATGTGACTGCATTGTGTTTTTTTCCGGTGCTGTGAAGCTGGCACGGTACCGCTGGTAATGGAATGGAACACGCTAGACTTAATTCGGGTAGGATTTGCAATTGAAATTCATTTTCCGTAATCAATACTTTCACCATACCAGCACAAAATATGTTTTTTAAAGATATTATGAAAGGCAAACCAAAATACTCAATACCTCTGATTACTGGCTATTTTGGACAAGACAAATGTGAAGATTGAAACGTGTAGAAGAGATCTGTGTGGCTGAAATATCTATCTCAAAAGCAATCAGTTGCATTATATATATATATATATATATATTAATACAGGCACAAAAATGCTGTTAGCATTTGGTCTGATTATACACTGAAAACATGAAGTGTAGCTAGTGTATGGTTATTGAAAAAGCTAAACTGCTCATTTAATTTAGAAACACAAAGCTGATGCTGGTCCATAGGGCCAGATGTATAATGGATAGTCTCATCTTTTTTAAATATGTATTTTCTTTCCAAGTAATCTGTCAAAATAATCAAAACATTATAACAAATCCACAACCACTGGTACAAGTCTATGCATCTTTAGGTATGCAAAACACAATTGATATTTTCCCTTTTTTTGTTTAGTTTCGATGTATTTGGAGACAAACTAATGTTTCATGGAATGCTAGTTCAAAACTTTCCATGGTAAACTGGTACATATTGAAAAACAAAGCACTTTGTTAAGCCTTTTTATATTTTCAGGTTCATGTAGAGATCATCTTGAATAATGTGTGCTTGTGAAAAAGGATTCATTATGTGTGAAAAGTTGAGCAAGGATTGGGTCACACATGAAGAAAGTTGAAGTAAAGGTAATGTCACTGAAATTGTACAAGTTAAAGGAATGCTAAGCAGTGCTTGAATTCGTTCTCTTATCTCCTATACATTCAGTTATCACTAGTTCCTCGTTTATTGTGCTAGTAATCATTTGGTTCTTAACTCATTTAGGATATGCAAAACAAAGCCATAGATAAATGCCAGAATCCTTGTCCCTTTGCTGGTCACATGGCTTAGCTACAGTTCGAGTAAGCTTGAACTAGAACACATCAAATAAGTAAGTACCAGCAGCATCATCTGTAGCATTGCATTTAAACTATTACAGAGCCCAACATAAAGTGTATATAAACCAGATAAAGAACCAAAAGACAGTCAGCACAAGAGAAGCAAGACAAGGATTGTGCCAATAAGAAGTAAGAAAAGGAGGAGTGTCTCTGTTCTCAGTGAGGTGTTCTTTCTACTGAGTGAGTTTTGACAAAAGCACTGATTGTGGCCACAGAATCAACCACATGTAGTATGTCTCTGGTATTTCTGAGTAGTTATTCAGAAAGGGAAAACATGCTGGAACAAAAATGAATAACAAAAAATATGTAGGTGCTCTACTGTTCTCTATGTCCGCAATGTATTTCTTACTTTTCTTACTTTTATTAACTATAGATAATAGAGATACCTTAGGCAATCCCCCAAATGCATTGTGATATTAACCTTGCAGCGCTCCGTGACTGCATTTGCATAAACGGCAGCTGCTCGTTCTTCAGAAGACACCTTGCACTCACGCTAACTGTATGTCTGTCTGTCTGAATTCTTTTTTTTGTTTAGTGGTTACATTCATTTGTCAGGAAAGCACCTTGCACACCTGTTTCAGATAAAGATCCTGTTTGGCGAATTTGAAGCAATCAATACCATTCTCTATCTTCATTTATTCATAACGATGCAGATAGCACAGCTGTATTAGCGGCAGTACCGTTCATATGCGCCAGGAGGTTAGTACAATTCTTTCAAGCCACTGTGTCCAAAGTCTGAAGGCAGGTGTAAGCTTTCCAACTGTTATCTGCGCGTTCGGCGTATATTTCTCTAACCACACTGACATGCCGAGCATTCTGCTCTGCATCCTTAATGTTGTGCTCAGCACAGTACTATAGACTCTGAGATGCTAACGGTTCTGTCCTTGTTTAGTCAAAAGAAAAGCTGCGTGTCCTGATGACTCTCCCTTAACAAGAGCTACCAGGATGCTAAATCATCACTGTCGAAGGAACCCGGAGCTGCAAGAGGAACTGCAAATTCAGGCCGCTGTTGCAGCAGGGGATGTTCATACCGTGCGCAAAATGCTGGAACAGGGGTACTCCCCGAATGGCCGTGATGCCAATGGGTGGACCTTGCTTCACTTTTCAGCAGCAAGAGGCAAGGAGAGATGTGTCCGAGTCTTTCTGGAACATGGAGGTGGGAAAGGGTGGCATTACAGTATGTTGGGAGAGGGGGACATATTTTGGTTTGTGTATATTTTGACTAGCTAAGCTTAGAATTCCATGAACTCTCCTCAGATGTTTAGTCATTAATACAACTATATTAATACACTTTGTATCCTACTAATCTGGATCTCCAGCACAGTACACAAGTATGGTTAGGTAGGTGTACTGTGTTGCAACTATTTTTCCAGAAGATGGCAGCACATCTCCAGTTAAACTTTTTGTTTTGTTTCATGAACTGTAATCTGCTTATTACGTTCAGAATTATGAAAATACATTTACACACATGAGATGAATTTACAAAGAGGGAATGTTTTTTTTCTTTTTTGATTAATAGAAGCAATCTCATGCACCCATCTCTGGATGTGGGGCAGGAACGGTGAAATTGGAAGTAATAATTTCCAGGACATAGCCTTGATTTGTTGCTGTTGACTAACATGTCTACATGGTCTTTTATAACTTTAAAATAATGTGCCCTCGCTTTATGCTATCTGCAATGACATATTATAAATCCCTTTTCTCTTAATTATTTTACATGTATACGTGTGTTCCAGCAGTTTTCAAACAAAATATGGATCTCATACATGATTATAGATTATATTTACCTTCTAATAATACATACATTTCCTCTGTTCTGGATGACATTATGATGTTTGACAATCTTTGAATACAAATTGATTTCCAGCAGTTGTACAAGGCACACTGAGGTAAACAGACCTGACGCTATTTTGCTACTCTCTATTTTAATTGAGGGGAGAATCTGTACAAGTAGAGGACATGCAGTGCAGTCAGTCTTAATTACTTTCCTACCCACAGAAAGAAGGTAAAAATCCTGTTTTCTTTTCATCCCCCTCTCTTTTTTAGCTGATCCCACAGTAAAAGACTTAATTGGTGGCTTCACAGCCCTGCATTACGCCGCCATGCATGGCCGGGCTCGGATTGCACGCTTGATGTTGGAGTCTGATTACCGAAGTGACATTATCAATGCCAAGAGCAATGACGGCTGGACTCCCCTCCATGTGGCAGCACACTACGGCAGGGACTCGTTTGTCAAGCTCCTGCTTGAGTTCAAGGCTGAGGTGGATCCGCTCAGTGATAAAGGCACCACCCCACTTCAGCTGGCCATTATCAGGGAGCGCTCCAGCTGCGTGAAAATCCTTTTGGACCACAACGCTAACATTGACATCCAGAATGGCTTCCTGCTGCGCTACGCTGTGATCAAAGGCAACCACTCATATTGCCGCATGTTCCTCCAGAGAGGGGCTGACACCAACCTGGGCCGCCTGGAGGACGGGCAGACGCCTCTGCATTTGTCTGCTCTGCGGGACGATGTGCTCTGTGCTCGGATGTTGCACACCTATGGCGCAGATACAACTACCAGAAACTATGAGGGACAGACCCCACTGGCGGTGTCTGGGAGCATGTCTGGAGCTAGCCGGCCTTGTCTTGATTTCCTGCAAGAAGTCACAAGTATGTTTCCTTTTAATATGTTCATCTTTTTAGATTGAGCCACTTCTGCCATCTCATTCCAAAGAAACCTGGTTGATGGTGACTAACTTGTATTTCCATTATCTGAACGGTGAACAGACTAACGGGTGGTCTTCTGGTGCATGAGCAGTATTATTCAAGGTTGATCAATGTTAAGAATTTAAATTGCATGTAACATGTCATTACACCTGCAGGCCCCAGAGGGCAGTGTTGATACTCAAATTGCTAAAGAAATTCAATGTTATCATTATTTTTTACAAATATTGATACCTGGAGGGGTTGTATTCGGGTGTAAAATTATACTTAAATACACAAAACTCTGATATGCCAGTGCAGTGACAACTGGGCTAGTTTTGTTTAAGAAGAAGGGAAGAAAAAGATCAAAAGTCTGTCCTAGTGTGGGATGATATTAAAGAATAAAAAAAAAATATATATTATATATACATACTGTATATATTTAAGCAGCTTGTATATTATCGTGGGATAGTCTGTCCCGCTCAATCCTATGGTTCTAATTTACTTGCATTATAATGTGGGGTGAGATGAGACAATGAGACAACAAAAACTGCATTAAGGTACAAAAGGTCTAAGGATTTATTTAACACAATACCTGCATACCTTTCTGTCCGCTGCACTTTGATATCAAAATATCAAAGAGATTTGTCGCCGGCTGTAGTGTTAAATCAAACCTATTTAATCATGAAAGACATGGCGTTGTGCCCAACATCAGTGTGATAAGGTTTCAGGTTATTGATTACATTTACAAACAAATAAGCAGCAGTGTGTGTTATGCGGTCACTGGATTTGGGATGGAACACCTGCTCCTGAGGGAGATACCAGAGAGGCTTTGTTTGATCTGGCTTTTCCATAAAAAGCTAAGCAGTTAAGTGACATAAGACAGAAACACGCAGATCCCCAGAAGTATGCTTCTGTTGTGGTTTATCCAGATGGGCTTGCTTTGAGCGTGTGCTGAACCAGACTAAGCAGGAGACTTCATTGGGATTTGGCCGATACATTTCTGAGCATTAAATATACAGTCGGTTCCTGTAAACTACACCATTTATTCAGCAAATGTAATATCCGTGATCAAAAGTGTTGCTGGGAGGAGTACAGGGAATGTTAGATTTTTGCTGGTCAATTAATAAGTAAGTAAATTGGCAGGAACCCAATCCCAGCTTTAAAAAATGAATCCCTGGAAACTGAAAGCATGCTGATAACATAATCGCTAGGATATAAATACAGCTGTGAAAAGATGCCGAATTTACTTGTGAGGTACAAATATTAAAAGCTACTGTACTGTGTAAAACGTTCATACTGTCGCCTCACTGCCACTGTTTTAGTGTGTGTGCTTTTTTTTCTCACTGTGACCTGACAGCCCTGGGTACTGGATGTTCTTTTCCCGTTCCAGAATACAGAAGCTTTTTCGTTGTTCTTGTCAGACGGTTCTCGTCTGTGTTCTCTGAGATTGTGCGTAGTGGATTGGAACAGTTATTTTTGGTTTCAAAGATGTTATAGAAGCGAGCCTTCAACAATCTTTCGACTGTGTTGTTCCACTGTGTGTATTGAACAGGTGTAGTTCAAAAAGCTACACAGTTTAAATATCTGCAGGATTTATTTTAACCCCAGGACTGGCCGTTCTTATCATTTGTACACGGCTTGAGGTCTGGGATTAAAAAAGAAATTTCGACGTGGTTGATGTGTCTTTTATTTGAGGGTTTTTAAACCAAGTCAAAGGTTTGGTTCAGGGCAGGCTTTAATCCCATATTTATTCAGAAGCAATCAGGAATAAGTAAGTTCTGTAGACACCAGCATCTGTTAAATGGGCAGCTGCTTAAGCAAGCAAGGAATTTACGGGCATGACCTCAGACTTCAGCAAGCAGTTCCATTAAATGGGGGCCAGAAGTTTGGAAAATCCCTTTGTTTCCTTACTAATGTACACCTCATCAGGAAATGTTATTAACCTTTTACCATGTGGTGTTCCTGACCGCACCCACAGATTTGCTCTAATGGGAAACCTCATTCTCTCGGATTCCTAGCCAGTGTACAGACTTTTCAGCAGCCAGTAGTGGACTGTTTTTGTTTCTCCAATCTTATTTATGTATTTATTTCCCAGACAGCCTGAAGATTAAGTAGCAGGGTTCCAAAAAATATGGTGTTGCTACAACTGTTTAAATAACGTGCCTGTCATTTTTATTTTCGTTGTTAACATCCTGACAGCTCTTTACTTTTACAACTTTAAAAGTCTGTTTCAAAGCTCTTTTCAAAATGGCCGCTCTAGTGCACTGATAGTGTAAGGATTATTGACCACATTGTCAAACAGGTAACACAGCAATAACGATCCATGATGTGGTACGGAACAGAAAAGCCAGAGCACTTGTTATGTTTTTTTCATTTTTTGTATCGCTCTTCCTGCAGTGATTTAGAGAACAGATCTCAAACCCCAGTGCACTGCAGCGGCCATTTTGAAAAAAGCTTTGCAATAGACTTTTAAAGGTTTAAGTGTAAAAAGTTGTCAGGATGGAAAATAAAAATTACTGGAACATTATTTAAACAGTTGTAGCAAATCGTGGGGACGTATAACATTTTTTATTTTTTTGAGGACAGTGAAATGTTTTATGTGAAGCATGTGTGTACTGTATGATTGCAGTATGGAAAAATACTAGTAAATACTTCATTAGTACTAATCCCGTACTTTTCTCTCTTATCGTTTCAGGGCAGCCCAGAAATTTGCAGGACCTGTGCCGAATAAAAATCCGACAGTGTATAGGACTTCAAAATTTAAAATTACTTGAGGACTTGCCTATTGCCAAGGTCATGAAAGACTATTTAAAACACAAGTTTGACAATATCTGAGACCTGCAGAATACTACTATTGCCGCACAAGGCTGTTGCCTTCATCACAGTATATCCTATGCAATTACTGATTTTCAAAAAGAAAATTCAGAGCACGGGTATACCGTTTTTATATCAAATGCAAAAAATAAAATAATAATACAGTCTTAACATTGTTTTTGCACCCTAGGTTTACAGAAAATAAGCTTTATATATAACAACAACAAAAACTTTTGTATGAAGGTATTCTCGTTTTTTTAGCAAATGTTTTGAGTAAAGTGTACAAACAAAAAAAAAGTCTAGCTGGCTTCTGAATGCAAAAGAAAAGTGAATTACTAATGTATCCTAAACTGTATAAAATACGCTCTTAATATTAGAAAATGGTAAATTGTTCTTATTGCTGGCATTTAATATTTAATTATAAATTCAATTTGAGTTTTATTATCTCAATTGTGAGTGAAGCATAAGGATGTAATATCATTGATCGTTCTGTTTTATAACACCTTTTTTTTTTTTTTTCCTCCTATTAACACCTCTACTGTTGCATTAGAATTTCGGTAAATTGGCAAACAGACATTTCAATATTAAACGAGGAGGCTGTTCAAGGGAATTTCACAATACAACCAGAAGTCTCATAGTTATCGATGACTTTATTAAATAATCCATGGTGAAAGTAGGAGAATTTAAAATGTGTATGACAACGCTTTGTCAGTGATCCAGATATCAAAACAATGTGGAATCAGGCTGAGCAGCAAACATGATCATCTGTCTACACGCTTCAGAATCCTATCAAATATTATGTTCCAAGACACTTAAGAGTTTTGTATTTGAGACTTAAGAACATTCGTTTTATGTGGTTATTTGGAAGGCCTAGTATTCATTGAAATACTTCATATTCAGAAAATGATGTGTGCTCCTTCTAAGTTTGGAATTGTTAGAGAACCGTCAGTGTTCGGAGAGTATGCATTTTAAGGAAGTGATATTAGTCCGGTCATTAGCCCCAGACTTCAAATTGTAACCATGCAGTCACATATTATTTCAAGAACAAAAATAGGTTTGGACTCGCTCGTCTAGTGTCCACTCCCAATGCAGGGATAACAAGTTTCAACAGATACAGTTCAGAATTATATTTGAGGATCAGCAGCAAGCAAGAAAGCCCAGGGAAAGCCCAGGGTACAAATGGATCAGCTGTGCTTGTGTGAAAACGGTATATGTTATCAAAAGCAGGGAAGCAACTGGATTCAAACATTGCTAATCATCATTAGCAATCAACCAACTTATTTACTTTATACAGTTTAGAATTTTTTTTTTTAATTGTTTGTCAGTTTCGGTTTCCATGTATAGATAAGACTTTGTTCCATAAAAAAAGGGTTCCTGTAAATATTTGTTTTATAAATGTACAGCAGATATTTTTTTAAGATTATTTAAATGCTACTGTTCTCAACTGTTATCAAAGTGTAGGGAAACAATGTTTGAAAGGTCTTGTGCTCGTTCTCATGTGGCTTGTTTTGTGTCTGTTTTCACCTTGCGGAGGTCTTTGAAGTGGTGGAAACTATTGTGTGCCAATGGGAATGAATGAGAAGTCATTCTGATCCATCTCCTGCCACGTGGGTGTGCAGGAATAAAGAGATCATAATATACATTCCACATCCAAGAAGCAAAAACTGACAGCACCTGTTTCATAAATAACATTTCTGTGGTTAATTATAAGAAGATCCCTGCCTTCTGTTGAAAACATGAAATAGACAAGTAATTCAAGTTTTCCACTTATCAGAAAAATGTAGTATCAAAATAAGAAGTTTAAGAAAAAAAAAAGCTTCTGTAGGCTTTTGTGGTACTATGTTTTCGGTATTTTAGCAAAAAAAGTTAACATTTTGTTCATACGAAAATATTTCCTTGCTATTACAGTTTCGTTGTCATTCTTATTGGTTTTTATACCTTCTTCAGTTTGCCAGTTTACCTTCATGTCATCCGGTACATTTTTGACAACCTTTAACGCAATCACACTTTCTCCACAAACTTAACACACCAGCACGGTTTCAGATGGCTTTTTTCAGTTTTGCAGCTGCCAACAACTTACAGTATGTCTGTTAAATTGAGTCTGGAATCTTTTTAAATGTAATCTTTTTATTGGTAGCTATAACCCAATGTAAGCCTAGCAAGGTTTAACACAATTATTAAATTGATTATTTAACTACATTACATTGCCCAGTAGGATTTGTTTTTGTAATGATGCATCACATGTTAGATACATATTTAAGTGAAAATGGTGAATAATCCCTTTAGTCTTGTCCTGTTTCAGCTACTGTATTTTGCATTACAATTGTGCAGGGGAAGTTTGTTGTTGGAGTTCAGTGTCTGGGTGTTTGCATTGCTAGGTTGAAACCCCCGTTTCAGCGAGTTGGATTCTTGAGAATTAAAATACTTTGAAATCCTTTTGGAAGTGAACACTTAATATTTATTTTCATACTGTTATGCTTGGCCACAGAATATGTAATGATAACATACAATGGAATTGCTATAGCTATCAAGCGTGAACTCAATAATGCCCTTAAGAAATAACAGCTGTGTAAAGTTGCATGACAGAAACTAGCCACCAGAGGTATCCTGTGTGACTTAGTCATTTAAAATATAATACAAATATTACTGAGAATTGCTCGTTGATTGCTAGGTTATCAAAGCAACAACTTCCAACTTTATGGTCAAAATTCTTCATTGATCATTTTTAAAGAGTACTGTATTGAAGATACTGGTTATAAGATCTCTACAATACTTCCCAAACCCCTTCTTAATTTTAAACACATCATTTCCTCTGTCTTAATTTAAGAAGAATATTTCAGACCCATATGAGAAATGTTTAAACATGCTTGAATCAAGGTGCAACAGTGGCTGGATGTTTATTATTATTATTATTATTATTATTATTATTATTATTTTTTTTTTATTTTATTTCTGTAGGTTAAAAGTGGCACATATCTACTGTCAAAGACCAATAAATCACTAACCAATATTTCTTCCAGTCTTCCAGACATCATCTGCTGATTTGTTGGGATAAAAAAGTAAAACAGTGGACAAGCGCAACATGTCAGCTGATTTGTAAAATGTAAAAATGTGTGAATTAAAAGGAGAAAGAGCTATACTGTCTGCCATGGTGATTGTCTTCCTTTTCCAGAAATATCACCCGCACTACTAGTACTAATACAGTAGAGTCCCTGTTTTATGACTGAATAATGAGATTGTGTTCGTATTGGAATTGAATGACATAGAGCGGTCTTGAATTTGAATTTACAGTAACTATAGCACTTTAACTGGTATATGTTTAGTTGTGCCTGAACATTTTACTGGCAATGCCTTTTGAGGAGGACTTCAGATCTGCCAGTGCTTGGATTATGTTTTTGTGTTACAAGTACTGAACAATAAATCTGTGTCTTGTAGGATTGCTCCGTAATAAAGTGAGACCTCAAATAACAGATCTCAAGTTTGCTATGGTTTTATACTGTATTGTAAATCACATGTATTATTATTTATTTCTTAGCAGATGCCCTTATCCAGGGTGACTTACAATTGTTACAAGATATTACATTATTTTTACATACAATTACCCATTTATACAGTTGGGTTTTTACTGGAGCAATCTAGGTAAAGTACCTTGCTCAAGGGTACAGCAGCAGTGTCCCCCACCTTGGATTGAACCCACAACCCTCCGGTCAAGAGTCCAGAGCCCTAACCACTACTCCATTTAAAAAAAAAAAATGATCACAATTACAGATTTGTCAAAATTCCAATAGATCTTATTCGGTGTAGAACACTGCGTAAACATTTTGCATAAAGCATGATGTACTTTCTCTCCTTAAAGAAGGATTCATTTAATGTTCTATTGATTTTACATGAGATATTCAGCATAAAATGGTGTTCATGTGCACTGACTGTAAAAAAAAAAATAAAAAAAAAAGACTTAACTGACTGAGACAGCCTTTGTCTGATGTTCAGGATGTCACTCTTCCTTTGTGACGGGTTAATACAAGATTTTGTTTTCGGTAGTGGCCTTGGGTTACATTTGATCCATACCTTATGAAACTGAATACCTCTCAAATGATTCAGCTCTTCAAATCAAGTAGCTGTTGGCACTTTAGAGCAGGGGTTTGTTTAATAGTATTCTTCCAGACTTCAGGGCTCACCTCGGCTTCAGTAGTTGGTTATTAATGTCCAGTGCAGACGGTATTTCAAGAAAAAGTGCTACTTTGTCTTTTCAAAACTCTTGTCATACTTCAACTTAAATATTCATTTCAATGCATGGCTTTTGATAACGTAAGGGATCCACATTGATAGTTAAATACTCTCCCTGATACTATTGTATAATACTTTCTGTTTCTAAATCTGGGAGTCACTTGTGGTTATCATCACAAGAGGACTCCGGAAAAGCTTGTTAATACAAAGGATGGTTTTCTAAAGGATCTAACAGGATGTTTAGAATGCACTGTGAAGTTTCTGATTTTCTTTGCTGAATGCCATTGAAGAGTCTTTTGGCAAACAAGCAAATAAAAGAAAACCTTTTGGAGGGATTGCATCAAAAGCTATTGTAGATTTTACTGAGCTTTCTACAGTCCAACACAATCAGTCTTTTGTGACAAGCAGCCTACCAACCCCTATGGATTTTCCTGCGTTTGAAAACAAATGCAAGTTTTTTTCCACCTTTGTTGTGGAAAATGAGCTTCAAACAAAATAAATTAAAACACTGGACAGCCAACAGAAATTGCATCTCCTGGAAGTCCTGTAAAGCATTTAAGATGATTTGGCTGGGAAATATACTTGGCTGTGCAGGATAAGCATCACTATTTTATAATATATCCTAAAGTCTCAAGTACTGGGTCCAAGGTTAGGGTGACCTATAAAAGCTTTGGAATACTTTGGACTTGTATTGAAATGAACAGGAGCAATGGTTTTCTACGGGGACTGGATGAGATTGGTCAGATAGTTGCCTTCTCAAAGGCTTGTTTTACTTTTTGATTCTTATACAGTGCCATTCCAGTCCTGTCAGAAATAGCTAGAGTAATAATTCGGTTCCTCCTGAGCTAATAGTTTTCCAGTATGTTTTGGAAGGGCTGGAAGAGGATTGCTGTGTTGTTTGGGCTCAGTTCCCGAGCAGCTCTTGAAGTAGGAGACATGGAGGTGTTCAGACAGGAAAGCATTGTTCTAGAAGAGCCTCTCTTCAAGCTCGCTTTCTATAGAACTTATAGATTCTCAACCCTTTTTTTGCACTCTCCTAGCTGTGCAGTAATATGGTCTTTTGGATGTGGGATTGAACAAGATCCTCATTATGCAATATAGTAAAGTCTGATACAGCGCGATTGTCTATTTCCGAACCTGCTAGTATTCTTGTACGGCTGGTTTTAGAGAGCCTGATTGGCACAAACGACTTAATGTTGCCTGATGGGACGGTGGTCCAAAATTAGTGCTAATTGAAGCCCATGATGATAATATTTAATAGTGCAATTACAATGTTTATCCACCAAGTGGCGCTATATGCAGTGTAAAATTCAGATTCAAATCTAACATCTTGTTCATTTCCAGCATTCACATCTATACTGTATGGTTTTACACTGCCATTTACAGATAAAACAAATTCTGTATACAGTGTCCTGAATATTGTATCCTTGTATCCCCCCCCACCCCTATAAAAGAGCATCATGTTCCAGACATTATGTGTACTAATTGTCAGCAACATGACCCATGCCAGGTACTTAAGTTTCAGTGGAATTTAATGAACATTTCTGGAAGGCTTTAGGCACCGTGCAGGGATAATGTAATAACAGTCCTTTTTTTGGCATTGCAAGCTAAAAACATCATCTAATGATCTGCCTTAGAAATAGCAGAGTATACATTTCTAAGTGGGTTTACCTACAGTTACTCTAGGCATTTTGCAGTACTTTCACAATAAGACATTTATGCCTCCCTTCAGAATAGGTGTTCTTCTCCCTGCTTCGTTCTCAGGAATGTCACGAATACAGACGTTTTCCTTCTTATTAATGGGCGCAAATACAGTACATAACTTAATATTGGCAAAGGTGACATCATAGAAATAAAGATTTATTTACATATTACTTTACAACAGTGTAGGTGGTTTTGTCGAGTGAGTCGCAGGTAATGTTACTTGATAAAACAATAACATTTCTTTTAGCTAATCTTGCCTCACCTGTAGAAAAAAAAAACAATGCAAATATTGTTTGAAGTCACTTGTGCTTGGAGGAAATTGCTGTGGTGACACAGTTTCTAAAAATAAACAATGTTCTCACCTGAAATAGTATCAAGACAGGTACTCCCAACTGAATTGAAATGTATAATTAAAATGCCTCAGGGTAGTACGTGCTGGGTAATCAATGCGTGGAAACGTTGACTGTATATTAAATCAGCAAATGGCAATTCTAAAAATGAGTCTACATACTGAAACTATGCATGCAAACGTACAGGTCAGCTACACCTGCGATTGTACTATTGCAGGTGGAAATGTTTCATTTGGCAATCAGAAACTATTCACTTATAGGTCAATGGTTTCTCATCGAAACTAAACGCAATTAAACATTGTTTCTATACCTGACTGTTTCAATGGGATTTAGTCTTGTAGCACCATGAGAACAGGGAAGGGGACCTGTAATGGTCCTAAGTGCAGTGCTGGTAACTGCACATGTACAATTACAAGGCAATTGAGTCTGTGCAAGGACGTGATAGGGACCATGTTTTTAAAAACAACACAAATAAGTTTGGAATGTTCTTTCAGGGGAACAGGAGTTATTCTGTCAGGCTGCCATAAATACAGATTGGAGGAGTTCCAGACCTTGAAACATGATTCTTCAGTTCTAAGTCTACCATTTAAGCTTCTTACTCACAGTACAAGACAAGATGTCATGTACTTGCAGTGATGGATTCGATTCTCAAATGACTGTGGTTGAGGGCTATATTCAGTAAGAGAGAGAAATGTTCAAATCCAAGAAACCTCTTGTTTATGAATTTCTAAGCTAGATTTTTTTTTTTTTTTAAATCCTAAAACTTTGATAAAGAATAACTATTTTTAACTGATTCAAAAATGATTCCCAATGGTGTTTATATTTGATTAGATTTCAAAAATTGAGAGAGAATTGTTTCATAATTGTATAAGTTACCAAATGTAAGAACGTTGAAATAGTACCAACTGCATACCAAGGGCCTACTTAGAATAAGTACTTCCACATAGGTTAGTACATAATGTCCATATCATAATGTACATTATATACCTTGTACTAATTAATACTACCAGCATAGTTATAATATACATAAACAATATGGAATGAGTCGATTTATGCTACTGTCCAGGGAGGAACTTGGACCTAATAAAAAAAACAAAGGCTGCATTCTCTTGTACAGTACATTATTGTACAGAATTGTACAGAACCCCATGTGTGTTGAATTATCTGTTTATGAGACCCGGTGGCGCTGAATCTTTTTTTATATATTTTTCCCTATTGTTTCACTTGATTGATTGATTTATGTAGCTATTAATTAAATTTTATTATAACTTTTTTTTTTTTTAAATACAATGTATTATTTCCAAAGCCGCCACTCGTAGAGCTTGGAACAGACAGGAACCACTCTAGAGAAAGTATTTAAACCAGAAATATAGTCTTGATTTGCAACATCTTGTTTACAGTGATTTGTGAGGGCTTGTGGGATTTGATTGAACTGCTGCACAGTTACTCACTGTTTGTAAATGTAGCTTTAGTTGCCAAATGGGCTTTCAGAAAAGTGTTTCTCAGCTAGTCTTGATGCTTTTTTTAAGGTCACAATTAGGGAAAGTGGTCACTAATCTTGATGATAATTCCCATTATAATGTCAAAGCAGATCCTGTTAGCTTGGTGGAAGGGAGTTCCCATCTGCATGTGCTTTACTTTCACTGTGTAGGATGCTTTTAGCCTCATGCAGGTCACAAAGGATTCTGGATTATGAAGATTAAAGGGTTAATAAACATCCGGTGCTGGTAAGGTATGTTTATTTATTTATTTATTTATTTATTTTTAGTACGTTATGTTATCAGACAATGCACATTAAGGATTTGTTCATTTTAGACCCCCAGAGTCACTCAATGCAATAATCATAATAATCGCTGCCTGATTATATTTAGAAAAGAACGACAAAGAACAGCCTGTACAACTTCCTTATAAAAATATACAATGAGCGTCCTAAAAGGTTATTTTAGTGTTGATTCACTATTCAGTTCTTACTAACAATCCCCTACTTTACAAGCAAAATCAATGATACGCCGTGGTAGTATTTCATTATATGTTGCTGTAGCTGACAAAACAACATAAATCATTGTTCTAGGAAGTCAGCTTTTCCCTTCCAATATTATTGCGAGGGGGATTCCAGCAGACACAGTATGCTTCTCTCAGGGTTCTGACAGGCGAGTGCTTCAGTTCCTCATTTCTCAATAGAGCAAAGATCCCACAGACAAACCTAAGGCTATACTAACAGGTTTCAGTTGTTTAGGTTTTTTTCTTAAGCAAGTTTGACATTCAAGTGAGCACCTGTTGATTGTTTTTACACTCATACTCTGAGAATACAAAGAGTTACATTATAGCCACTGTGATCTCATTAGCATAAACCATGTGGGTTTCCCTCACCTTTTTTTTCTTGAAGGTAAAAAGAAAAATCATGCTGACACATCAACAGTCACGCTCACTTAAATATAGGTGAAAGACATATAAGAGACTTATACAGTTAAGAAAACATCCCCAAACCACCCAGCATGTTTAATGTGACAAAAGTATAGATTTCACTTTCCCTTTTAAGATCTCTACCACAATTGTAGAATCTGCCCACCGGATGGCACTGTGTGCTATGCACTTCCCAACTTGTCAAGTTTATTTATTAGTTAAAGATGTCAGCTCTAGTCAGCAGTGCTCACTGCTTGTCCTAGACATTACTGAACCACCATCATGTGTAGGCAAGCTCTTACAGACTCTTGATGGCTCTGAGGTCAGGACATGGCTTACCCTACCAGTGAGGGGCTAAGGCTCTGTAACTGGTCATTCTGTTAGTTTTGAATTGATGGTTGTGGTAATAAAATGAAATAACACAGAACTGCTTGGTCAGCATCAAGCTTTACTGTCAGTGCAGCAGAGGGACCCGATGAACTGGATAACAGCTTACAATTGGGAAGAAGAGGGTCTGAGGAAGGTAAGCTTCCACACCAATTAGTCACTGCTGCCAAGTGAATTACATCTACAAGGTAAGGTTGTATGTGCAGACTTAATATTGCTCTTTAATATTGTTTTGATGGATGTTTTTTATATATAGAGAGAGAGAGAAGTTGATGATATTAATGCAAGTGGAATTTCTTACAAAGTCACTTCAGAGTGGGCTTATCTAATAATATACACAAAACACTTTGGCCAGTTTTCAATATGAACATGTACAGGGAATTACGTGATTAATTTTAATTGCAGTGCAAACTTGATAAAAGACGTCTGCAGACTTTTTTTTTTTACGTGACTGGAACCCTTGTGTGTTTAACCCATTTTCTATTTTATCAAGTATTCATCTCCCCAGAGAAAGCACCTATTTCTCTTGCCAGATGTACAGAGCACTGAGGCATGACAGGCTGAAGGGCAGACATTGGAATTCCCTCCTGCTGAGACGCTCAAATAATAATCTACAGAAACCATTTCTCTTGTGGCAGACGCCTGTGTACTGTTTGTCACTGTTGCCTGCAAAAAGAGCTGATGGGGATCATTATTGTGTGTGCCACAGGTGTGCACAGTGGAAATGCAGAGCTGAAAACCATTAGTTAGAAGAAAGGAAAGGGTTAATCTGCTGGATAGATGTGTCAGGTGTAAGCTGGAATGGTGCAGTCCACCCGGTACCTCATGCTTCATTTTGCTACTTTTCTGTTATGATTCATGTTTGTTGAATTCCACCAATGTAAGTAATAATGTGATACTAGTAGACGTGTTTTTGTTTTTCTTAACATTTAAAATGATCTGGTAGCAAAACTAGACTTAACTTAGACTTTGACTTGACCTTCAAAATGCTCACTGGGTTAAAAAAAAGCAAAAAAAAAACAACACTAAACAGTTAAAATATTTATTTTGAGACACACAAAAGAAGTACAATACCATGTATATAACAAAGGGACATTTACAGGCATTTCCCAGCGCTGTAGTCTTTTCAAATAAAGCCTTTCATTGAATTTACAATGTTTCTTTTGGTATTTCTAAATATCTTTCTCATGTAAATCATAGCTCTGCCAACCGATTCCAGGATTTATGGGAAGAAAGACAGCAGCTTCACCATACAAGGCTATTCAGTCACGGTTGTATATTTTGGATTAAACATCACACAATTACAGTATTACTCTTGTACAGGTCTGCTTTTATTCCGCACTATTTCACACACTATTTCGGACGTATTGAGGTGGGTAACGGGCTGCTGATTTGGGCGTTGTTTTGGAGTTATTGCACTGATCCTGGTGGTTTGTTCCAGGTCATGAAAACAACATGAGAAAGGGATCCAGTTCTTAAAAGCATCCCCTATCCTCGTGATAGGAGAAGAGAAGGCCAAAAGATGAAAGGAAAAGATGCCATTCGAGGTTGTTAACCTAAAAAGAAAACCTCTACACATCCTAATTGTCCTTGCAGTGGAGAAGTGACACCAGCGGGCTGCTTATGACTGGATATTGAGCTGCAAAATAGGTTCTGCACAGCCTCAGTCAGCTTTTTCACAGCGCTTTTTTTTTTTTTTTTTACGACAATATGCTGTCTTTGTGGGTTTGTACTGTACGGAGTGACTTCAAGTAATGAGGCAGGAAAGGGTTAACAGTTCTGAGAATTCTCTCTCGGTGTAGCAATTTTGTTCATCTATAACTTCAAACGATCATAAAATAATTACAAAAAAATAAACTTTTACAGTAGACATTAAGCATTGTTTTGAGACACCTTTCTCAAGAAACTGCCTCCTGGGTTCAAGTTTCTTTAGTTTGTATTCAGACCCTCCTGTATCTCAATAATAATATAGTAGAAAGTAGACATAACTGTTCCACTTGTTACATCAATTTACAGGTGGGACCTGTTTGATAATAGGGGTATTATAAAACAGTTACTAGCAGATAATAGGGACTTTGTCCATGCACTACAACAGCACCCAAGAGGATCAAAGGCATACTTGTTTTATATATGCCACCTGTCTGCCATATGCCATCATAATGAGACAAAAGATCTTGACCAATTACTGAGCTGCCGCCAAGCCATTATTTCAAGGACGGCCTCGTCATAGGTTGATCAATTTGAATGAGCCATACATGCCAGCTTTTGATTTATCGCAATGTCTTCACCTCCGCCCATCTCAGAAACACAATGAGTGTGCAATATTCTTATTGAATCGAAAACCCTATTATCTTTCTCAAAAATCGCAGCCTGTTCTACCCAATTGTGTAACTTGCTCGATCTTTCTGCCCCATGTTTTCCTTTTATTTCTTTAAATATGTCCCACTTTTTAGTGTCTGAACAGACCACCAGTCATACTGTTGTCTTTTCAATCTTCAGGACCTTCAGGCTAAACTCTGTCTCATGCTGTGATATATTTTTTAATTACAAGTTTTGTGTTTTTTATTACCAGCCTTATTTAATTTAGTCTGAACGGACTAATGAGTTCATTATGCTGTCTTATTGTGGTATTGAATTTCCAGCACCATTGAATTATTGCTCTATTTTCTTAATAACTTGTAAGTGCTTTTTATCTTCTTTCTTTCAATGCAGTGCCAAGTGCACTGGTATATAATCGGTTTGTAAACGCCAAAGTTCCTCTGCTAATATACAGCGCAAGTATATTAGCAGAGGAGTAGTAAGGGCAGCAGTGTGGAGTAGTGGTTAGGGCTCTGGACTCTTGACTGGATGGTCGTGGGTTCAATCCCCAGTGGGGGACACTGCTGCTGTACCCTCAAGCAAGGTACTTTACCTAGATTGCGCCAGTAAAAACCCAACTGTATAAATGGGTAATTGTATGTAAAAATAATGTGATATCTTGTAACAATTGTAAGTCGCCCTGGATAAGGGCGTCTGCTAAGAAAGTAATAATATCTGTTCAGTTCCTAATTTTCTCAATGTACTCACACCTGGGCAGGTATAGAAGTGTTTGCATTGACAAAATATCAATAGGAGCTGAAAGACATAGAACGCATAGCGGCGTTTTCAACCCTGTGTGTGCTGTTTGCTTAGCAAGCAGACGCAAATAGAGAATCAAACTTCAATGAGACGAATTTAAAGGACCGTCTGAAAGCTCTAAACCAGTTTGTTTTCATTTCACCTTCACCTGCTAAAGTCATTAGTCAAAGAACAAACCCAGGTACCGAGAGAAGAATTAGAGAGGGAATAAGTGGGATGTTACAAGTGAAAAGGTATTGTTTGGTCTTTGTTAAGATGAAGGTATCGCGTTTTATTTTATTTTTAAGTTTTCTCCCTATGAGAATTCTCAGCATTGTACTAGCATTTAGGTTAAAGAAATAATAAGGGAATGCTAGTACTGTACATATTATAGGAATCTATTTATGATTGATTTTAGTTTATACGTTTGCTCTGTATTTCCTTTTGCCCAAAACATTTTGCCCAAAACAAGGCACAGAACCTCTTGTAGATTTATTATTGTATCTGTGAACACAAATAGTTGAGATATTTACTTATTTAAAGCTCTTTCAAGGGTCTGGTTATCTTCCCAGTCTTTCCAAATTGTGTTCTGTAAATAATTCCAGTGCCAAAGGCCACAACTTTGAAATGACATATGAAATCTGTTTCAATTATTGTTGTTCCGATCTACACTTATGCAACAAACACTTCTTAGCTTGAAACAAACCACCAGCATAGAATATGGTTCCTTGGGGATTTTAACGGAGACCTTATTTTGTTTGGGTCATATAAAGAGCTGTTCTTATTTGAATGGCTTTGGGTTCTATAAGCGAGATGTGTGGCCCCACTCCTAAAGGGGATATAATGGGTTCTATATAAAATCAGTTGGTTTCCATATTTCAAAGCTTCATATTTGTCATCTGATTTGAAACCCCTGGTTATATGGCTCTGTTTAGTGTATTTATTTTTCTTCAGATTTTCCAGTAAAATACTGAGTTAACTTTTAAAAGATTGTTGGAAGAAAGGAAGTAGCCTGGATTTATATTGGAGGGATTTTGCAAGTTCCCCATTTAAGTTACAAATAAAGTCAGCTTCCTTTGAGCACCCAGGAGTTCTACCCATTGATTTTTTTTTACTTTAAAAAAGTCAGTGATTACCTACATTTTTCAGTTTATAGTCTATTATAGTTTATTATTCTAACAATCTTTTTTTTTTTTTTTTAATTACAGGGGGCACGTACACTCATCCCGTTCCCCACTAGGTCTAATGGACCCTTCTCTTGCCAACAGCCTTTATTACAATGATGATGAATTTCTTTAAGGGCAGTGGATGCTCTTTCTCTATTCCCCAGCTGTTAGTTTAATGCAACCGGTGGTTCCTTATTTTAATTAATAATAAAGTCAGTACAATTTGGAGGCTCCTGGCCTAATTACTTGTCTTCTTGCCAAAAGAAAGTTATTGCATTGAGCATGTTGACATGTTGCAAAGCTGGACTGCTGCACATGTTTAAAATAAACCTTACAGTGGTACATTATGGTTTATTTTGAAGCCACATGAAAGGGATGATAAAAAAAAAAACTAGGGAGATATTTCCTGATACTTTACCCGTGTAGGTACGCTGTGTGTTTAAGAAAACAGATGTTAACACGTGGGTTCAGGATATCTTAAAACTCTTCAATTTCCAGTAAGCGAGGTGTTGCACCAGCTTCAGTGCACAATGCCTCACCTGTGGGCTACACATTGCAGTGCTAATATGCTGACCCGTCTCAACAGAGCTAATCGACTTTGTTGAAATAGTTAGTGAGAATGGCAAATAATGATCTAGGCAGAAATAATAGAGAATCATACCGTACATAACACACATAATAGGATATTAAACCATCAAGAACTGAAATAATAGGCACATGTAGATGATATAAAGAATCAGTTTATCAAATGGTAAAGCAAAGTCAAGCATAGTATATATATATATATATATATATATATATATATATATATATATATATATATATATATATATATATATATAATATATATGCAAAGAAAATGACCGCCTCTTAGATTCACAATGAGCCACTGAACAGTAGCTTCTTTGTGCAACACTTTGATTTTTTGTTGATTAGGAAACTTTTCTTTTCCTTTTTTTTAAACCAGAAAGTAACAGATGAGATCAAAGAATTTAATTTCTGACGGGTGGATGACCATAGATATGGGGTAGAATGAACAATAGGCCCTTAACAAACTAGACTTTACGAGATGAGAGTATGTGACAAGGCAGTTCCTATTCCTGCTCATATGAATTCATATCTCCAGAAAAATCTGAGGCAGAAGGTATGAAGTAGGATGTATGTTGTCCATCAAGACTAACTCAGTATCCCAAGGGTATTATATAATACCAATGGCATCCAACACTGATGTTGTTTCGCTTCACTGGCTGCCACTTTGCTTTTGGTAGCCTTTAGGATTCTGCAATTGACCAATAAGACTGTCCCAAACCTAATCTGTGTTCATGAGGACTGTTGCAGGTATCTGAAGCTAAACTAAACCTGAGGGAACACGAAGCCACTTTGCAGCTTGGAACTTGGTTTCAGCCCACTGCATGGCACACCAGGGGAGAGACGTGGGCTTTGATACAGTAAAGTTCAAACTGGGTCTCCCAGTCTCGGAACAGGGTTTCAAGCCACTGTTCCTGAAAAAGTGTCTCCCTGTTCCTTTATATATATATATATTACCTAAAAATTAAGAACATTTGTTAACAAGTTAGTAAACCAGTTGTTATATAGCATTTCCTTAATAAAATAGGTCTGGACAGAGTAGGCAATAAAAATGTACCCACGGAGGAAGAGAGCTGTCGGCATGCACTGGACCCTTAGTGCAAACAGGCATTTAACATTGAAACTATTATACACATTTTCAATGAAAAAGCAGACTTAACTTATGTTCCATTTTTATGGTTGAACGTTTATGAAAATGCTGTGGCGTTCAGCACCTTTATAACTTTTAACTTTAACAGCCTTGTAACTCAGTCCTCAGCAGCTCACTCACACTGCTACCAAATCATGAAGATGTACTCACTGATTCATTATCGATTCTCCTGCTGTAATTAACAGTGTCTCTAAAGGAAGGAAACTTGGCACGGACACTGAATCACGCCAATGTGGAGCCAAGTCAGGATAACCCACCTAGATGACTGGTAACCCAAACTATTTCTCATGTAAACATTGTAAGCATTGCCCTTATAAAGGGAGATGCAGCAATGCAATCCCTACTTATTTTTCTTATGAGGATGTGACACAGTGTCTAAGAGTGTAGGGTCACCTCCCAGTAACAGCAAAAACTACAATCCTGAAGCATGGTCAATTTGATTGGTTCAGTCTGCTGGCAGGAGTCTGAGGTACAGCTGTTGACATTGTTTTCTGCACCGGCTCAATCTGAGGAGTAATTGGAGAGCCTTTCCTTTCCCATGAAACTGCATTGCCACGCAAAAAAAAACAAAAACAAAATGCAAGAACGCCAGACTGCAATCGTTTGCAGGGACTGTGCTTTACCACCACCAGAAACCAGACTGTCCAGCTGTTGAAACAAAACAATTGTGTTATTGTCAGAAGAAACAATACCATGCACTGGTACTGTTTATACTGGTACCAGCCAAAATACTCGTTAATAAAATCTCATAAAGCATAATGCTTATAAAATAATAAGACCTGAAAATGAGAAGCTTGAATTGTCTTAGACAGTGATTGACTTCTCAATAGTAACTGGTCGTCACATGACTTTGCATAGGAATCCTTCTCTGTATACTGTACTGTTAACTGCACCATAGCCAGACTGTAATTTAACTACTGTATCCTTTATAAGTGGTTATATACAATCTATAAACATGTTATTATTATGCCTAGAGATAATAGCACTATATTGCAATACACTTTTGACATGTTTTTGTTGTAAAATTGTCTAAGAAAGTGAATCTATATATTGTTACAAGATTAATGTATAGAACCACCTCTATTAGTTTAACCTTCCATCTAAAACAGCAGACACTTAACATCCAAACCTTACGTTCGTTTACCAGTGGTCAAGTATGCTTCTTGGAAAACTGAATCGACAGTGACTGCTGCAGGCTCCCTCCTTTGGCTTGTTGCCACATCTGTGAGTGTTCCTCTTCTAATCTCCATTTTGCATAGCCGTTTACCGTCATATTCAATAGTCAGTCAGTGTCTCAGCTGTCTTTGCCATCATGTTTTCTTTTTCCTGAATCATCAACCACTATGAGGAAGATGATCCGCTATAACTGTGACCATCAAGGTATGGACCCACCCCATCCCACTATCTCACCCATAGGACTCTAGACACATCAAGGCTGGGAGATGAATAAACTAAGGCAGATCACTCTCCCCAGGACAAAGCACTTTCCTGCAGCTGTCTGTTCTTGTGTTTTCTGACATTTTTCTCCTCTGCACTCGCCTCTTCTTCTCCAAAACCCTAAAGTCTTGGAATGTGCAGAATAATAAATGGTCAAGTGTCTGCTTTAAGTTGTTTTGGTCTCCCCTCCTGTTCTTATCGGACCCACTCATTTCCGCACACGCTGCCAACTCTTTCCCCATCCAGTGTTTTTTGTTTACAAGTTATTAACATTTGGCATTTCTTACATATTTCCTAATCATTGTGTCATCTGTTTTCTGACATACATGTTTTGATTATCTTTTGATTTCCAAGCATTGGCCATGTGCTGATGGCAGATTTATGAGCATTTAGGGCATGCATTCTTTCTAGCATGGGAGTGATCCCATTATAATGCCATGCATTGAGCACGAAGATAACCATATTGTTTGCAGTGTTGATGTGTGGGTTTCTTTAAGGTTTGCAACAAACCTTGTTTCCTTCAATACAATGTATCTGTCCTAGGGCTCATTTTTAAGTTATTGATTTAATGGTCATCGCGCTGAGTGAGACATAGCAGAAAGGTCTGATATGTAGAGTGTTGACAATAATCATTTGGGATTGCACCACCACTGAGGGACATTGATAGACTAATTTAAGACCGCACAGCAAATCAGTCAAAGCTGGAATGAGCAAATTAAAAGCATTAGTACAACTTTCATCTTTCATAAAACGTATACATAACTTACATACAGTACACGCATGTAAGGGTAATTAACCAAGTTAAAATATAGTTCCTGTTAATGTGGAGAGCGCAACACCTGTCAGAAAAACCAAGGCGATACAAGGAGATTTCATAGTCACTGGCACTGATTCTTGGCATGTCATAATGCCTCCCTTCAACCTACCTTCTTAAAAAAAAAAAAACTGTTGGTTTGTGTTTCATCAAAACCATAAAGGCTCTCTTACATTCTTAGAAAGAGGGTGTTCATGCTACAGAGGTTTCACCATTCATTCAGTGCAAAAGAATATTAGCTCAACAAGATTACAACCATGTCCTTGTATCGGTAATAATATAGACAATGTTGTGCATACTAAGTGCTTTGTTAAACAAAAGCTGACATTGACGTTGCACTTTTCTGGAGCCCCACTAACAATCCACCTAGGCCAAAAGGGGAAATGTAAACATTGTTCAGTCATTCAATCCTCTACATTAGAGCATTGCTTCTGACAAGGATCCCTGCGTCCCCTTACAATACAGTCACATTCCGCTTTCCTTAGATGCTGTGCTGATATACTTCCCCAGTGACACACAATCTTTCAGACTAGCTTTCACCTTAACAATTGGCCACTGTAACAGCAGGGCAAGCCACCATGGGCAAAGGCAAGCACCAGGAGAAGAAAGCAAAGCCAATATACGTACGCCTTTATCTTTTCCAGCACTCCGTCCGAATTCAGCCCACTGCTGCTGCTTAAAAATAATAACTTCCAATTGAATAGTGCATTGTGCATTTGATGTGTTCAGCGTGTGTGCACCGTCTTTCTTCCTAGTCACACATCAAAGCCCAACGCAGCTGGGTAACTTGGACTACTTAGTCACACCAATGAGCCAGCTACAGTGCTTCACTTTTTTTTCAGTTGCTTTGAAAACTTTTTTTTTATTATTATTTGGTTTATTTCTTTATATATTTCTTTTAACTTAAGAAGATTATACGTTGCACAAAGCCTTAATAGAATACATACTAGTCTTGTTGAATTAACTAAAAGGTCTATTCTTTCTGCATACAAAAGGTATAATTCTAGTATTTACAGTATTTGGTGACCTACTCACAGTACTGTGGACATTAGCACCCTAAATATAACTACACACGGTGTGAGAGTTAAAGAAAAACTTGATTTACTGAAATCAAACAGTGTTTGTTGAGGGAGGTTTTTTTTTGGTATATATTTATAGGGCCTGTGAGGTCCTGAGGTTCTTGCGAGACAAGGAAAGATTAATTTATTTCTAAATGAGTGTCTGTTTATATTGGCTGAAATTATTAAAACACGCTCACGTATTTCCCTAAGTTACTTGCTTATGGGGTTATTTGATTCGCTGACAATTGCAAGACCGCTTGGGTCCTGTTTGTAAATGAAACTGTGAGCTGAAGTTGTCTCTAATTTGTTTATGAATTTCTTCAAGAAACTGCATTTGAGGCTTTGAACTCGGAAACCCAGATGCAGCACACCCAATTTCCAGAAAATGTTGCCTACTTTCAGTTTTAACAATACTAAAATAAACTGAAACGGTTTTGAAAAAGTGATACATTTATCTGTATAATAGGTTATAGAGCGTTTAGGTTATTGATAAAATACTTTTAGTTTCAGTATTTACACCAATAGCAAACCCAAACACTAAACCTACCCATGAGATTACAATATACCAGTACAAGCTAGTTTATAATTAAAGAATACATTGTTTCTTGCACATTAAACTTTATTTGTATATGTACATCATAAGGTAAAAGAAGATTTTAGAGCATTTTACAGCACTAGGAGATTACACCTAAAATTAATGGTTCATGCATTTCAGCCAGATTCCATGACTGGTTCTGTAAAATTCTATCACAGCAGGGTATAGATTGATCAAATAAACCCCTAAGGTCAAGTAGACAAACGTTTCTGCTTGTGCCTTCATCAGCGCATCAACACGTGTCTACCTGACTACATTTTTTAAAAGGTTTACCTTATACTTTCAGTGTTTTGAAGGTATGCACATCATAATGGTTGCAATTATATGAACTGTTTGGTGAAACTGTGAAACATGCAGTAGATTTTACTGAGAAAACGGTTGAAGAACGTGCTGCTGACCACAAAGTTCTTAAGCATAAGATAGAGGGTCTTGAAATAAAGCCAGCAAAAAAAGAATTTATAGGCAACAAATTAAATCTTGCAGGGCGGTTGCACCACTATTCCTCAGGGACTTAGACATTGTTTTCTGTTTTCTGTAAAAAACAAATGATTAGAAGCAAATGGTGTAGGTTTATGATTTGTATTAATTTAAAAAATACCTTTACTGTATTCTGAAAAAAAAAAATATATATATATATATATATATATATATATATATATATATATATATAGATATAGATATATATAAGTATAGATAGATAGATAGATAGATAGATAGATAGATAGATAGATAGATAGATAGATAGATAGATAGATAATTGTCATTTGTTTTATTATTATTATTCATCCATATAAATTATTATGGCTTGGTTGCATATATTGTTTCTACATTGTTTCATAGTATGAAGATGGAAAGTGATCATTTTTCTTTCTCTGGTTATAAAGATCATATTTGGAATTGCTTAGAACCTCCTACCAATGCTTCTTCTTCAGTCCACATTAACAAAGAGAAACCGGTATGTCTTATTTATTCAGTTCTTGGTTCTCTGTAAGCTACTGATTAAGTTTGAACCTCACGTGTTTTGTTTGTGTTGCTTGTACTTGTGTTGTACTTGGGTAGATCTCCTGGTTAAATAAATAGAAATAAAATAGAAATAAAAATCAGAAGGTATACTACAGGAACAGTAGTATAGATACATTGTTTGTTTAAAACATGCTAGACTTTTCATGATAAGCTTGTATTATTTGTTTTTCTCTTTTGGCTCTTAAAACACCCTCTTAATAGGGATGTTTCACTAAGCCTTTACTGACAAGACAAAGTAGATGGCAGACCACTCAATACAGGTCAGTACAGGTCAATACACTTACCAAAACGCTGCAGGCAAGCCACCCTCCAGCACACTGCAGTAAAGCTGTAAGGCCCCCATGTTGACTTGGCTCCCCTTCCAGCTTCCCATAATCTCCATTTGGCATGTCATGCTAATGCTGGACCGTACAATTATAAGCAGTTATGATACCACCAGATTTTAATATTCTGATCCAAAGAAATGTTTCTTCAAGGATGGGTGCTTCATGACAAGTGCAGGTTATTTGTATGCAAGCTCTGGCAAAATTCAGACAACTGAAATGTCTTTCTGTTTCATTCAGATTTTTGGACTGTTTAAAAGTAATACCATCTATTACTGTCTCCACACAGACCCTACTGTCAAGCCTGACACACTTTCTTATGTATCTATTGGTGCTCAGAAGAACTTAGAGAAGTGTCAACTAGCCTCTTATTAGCACTCGCAATATTACCACTGACCGCCCTTTTCTTATTTTGGTTCTTTGCTTGTATTTAGATTTAGACATTTCAAAGACGATCGGGTCATGTGACCTACAGCAAAGGTACCGGGATGCAGCAGTTTTCTACAGCATTGTATTTAAAATATTTGCATATGCTGCATTAACGTTAAAAAAATCTTAAAAATCAATGCACAGTGAAAGGGGTGGCCAGTAATAATGCTGGTTAACACTTTTTTCAGCTCTTCAATAATCCTATCAGTGGAGGAACAGCACTTCGGTGCATGTCCAGTCAGGTAGCAGACAAAACCATTGCATGTCTCCACGTCCTCTTTGTACAGCCAATGTACCTCAATGCATATTGACATGATTGTCCACGTCTAGGCAGTTTAACCTAATATGAAACTTAATCCCCTGCCAGCACTAAATAGTGTTGATGGAGTCCATATCTAAGGGCCTTTTATTAGACTGTGTTCCTCAATAAGCTTGCAAATTGCTCTGATCTGAAATACAAAGCTCCCTCTCACTCCTTTAACCATCCAAATATCCTTCTCAATATTATCTGAATTGGTGAGAATACCTGGGATAAAAAATCTCCTTCAGAACTTCAAAGGCAGGGGTTTCTGAGCTGTCAGCTGCAGGTATGTGAAGTGGCTGTCAGGAAAAGGGAGATCTAGCACACAGATTAAGGGAAAGTTAAAACCTCTTATTGAATTATTACTGTCTTTTATTTTTGCGGTAGGATTTCTGTGAAGGGTTTGATGTTATCATCTCAGCTGTGAACAATACCATCCACTTTTAGCTCCTAAAACTCAATGGAAACCAATCAAAGGTGAAGGCACCTGTCAAATAAACTTATGAACACTTCCAGAACAGTTTTATGAAGTGTAATCACACCTTGTTCTAATTTCATGATAAATCCATATTTAATTTCATTGAAAACAATTGAAAACTCTGCTGGCATATCAATTTGATCCCAGCGTGTCTCCTTGAACAAGCCTAGAAGAAGTACATTAGGAATTCATATGACAATAACGAGACAAAACAGCAGAGTTTGCTCCTCATTCTCCATGGCACTGTTCTAGAGGAAAAAAAACTGTCCTTTTACTGAGTGAGATACATATTGAAATGCATTTTGGAAACCAATGGTCTTGGATAAATGTGGCAATGCCATATTGCAGGTCAGTATTTGCATAGTGGCAAGTGTGCCTAGTTTTGCATTGGAAGTAACAGCAGTAATTGTGCAGCACCTATATCACGTCTATAGACAATAGTGCAAAGAGTGACCCGAGTGACAGGGAGCACAATGAAAGTGTCTTGTTCTATCTATGATTGTGTCTATATTGGCAGAGTGATTTTCATACGAAGCATGATAGCTACAGTCCAGCACAGACAAATTGTTTCCTAGTGTAATGTTCTTCTGGGCAGTCTTGGTAGAGCATTTGTCCTGTGATTAGATATGCCAACATTCATGTCATTGCTGATGTCATTACTGATGTCATGTATGACATCATATCTGATGTGACGCATGGGCAGGCATAATAGGGGCGAGTTAAGGTTGAGTGCCTTAATGTCCCATTTCCCGACTTTTGTGATATACTGTATATATAGCAACACATTCTCATATAAGATATGATCAGTCGTAAAAGACACTAAATGAGCTTCCGTTTTAACTGTGTGTTTTCTGAAGTGACCATTTCCACTGGTGTGATGGAACATGAAGTCCTGTTAAATTCTCATTCATGTGTGTTGTTTGTTACGAAATACCGTCTGAGACCAGATTGCTCCCCTCTGCTGGAATTCCTGTAAAAAGCAGGCCTATACTGTAACAGTATATTACCATCTGGGGGAGTTTTTTCTGGCGCATGTTTTGCAACAAGCGAGAGGCTTCTTCATTCTCAGAGGGGGCTGAAAAGGGCCTTTGTTCACGCAATGAACACCTGGAGAGAGTTATATCAGGCTGACCCCCTCCCTGTCGTGCCACTGCGGTAGCTGCGGCTCGGTGTCTGATCACTCAGTAGTGTCTGGGGGCGAAGAGAGAGAAAGCTCGGTAGGGCTGTCTGTCCAAACATGGCCTATCCCATATTTAAGTGATCTGTTGGCCTTGAAAGACTGCATCTGATCGTTCCTTTGTATGATAAAGTGCCCTTCGCAATCTCAACTCTGATACCAGTTCAGGTTGTAATTAAAACTGTTCAGAGGCCTAGCCTATGCACTACACCGTGTGTGTGTTAAGTTTTCGGCAGGCCTACGTTCACAACTGCAAACATTCATTTGAATGATTTTGTCATCTTTCAGTTTTAAAACCGCCCTTGAAGAAAGAATTTGAAGGGAAATGACAAATATGCACCTGTCTGGAAAACCTTATTTGGGCGCCACATAATTCCACAAGTGACTGCTTTGCATACAACCCATTTGCATCAACTGTGCGTATGAGAAAATGTTTCAATTAATATCAATAGTTGTTTTGTTTAAAACGGGTTAGGGATAATCTTTTTTTTAATTGTATTAATCATTTATTTTAATTGCGATTTAATTGGAAATCTTGCACACTCAATGCAGACTATTCGTTATAAAGAAAATAACATTGTAATGCTGTAAATCTACCTTATACTTTGCACTTTAAAATAAAAATAAAAAATATTGTGGAAAAATAAGCAGCCGATTTGACTCTAATCGGGTGAAATATCAATGTTAAATAAAGCGGTGCATTTGCCGTATAATACTTGTCAATTAGAATATAAAGTGCATGTAACCTGCTGGACAGTTTATTAGATGTAGTTCTGAGTAATAATAATAATAATAATAATAATAATAATAATAATAATAATAATAATAATAATAATAATAATAATAATAATAATGAAAGCATTATCTATTTGACTGTTCAGGTTTATTTATTTATTTATTTTAACTTGTAGCCATAATTAAAGAAAATGACTGTTTTCCAGTTACTAGTAAATGTATTATTTAAAAAAAAAAAAAAAAAAAAAACGCTTTGATGTCGGAGAGTTATTACATTTTCTGATGTGCATTTTAAACAGTGTGAAGAAAATTATCGGATAGGGTAAGAATATAATAATAGTTATTTTCTAAGCAACAAAAATGTATCTTTATAAATAATATTACTAGCAGTAATTAATAGAAGTGTATGGATACTAGAAGTGACCACTTGTTATCGTTCAATATTATTTGAATTAATAAAATGTTAAAGTCAATATTATAGGTTAGACGGATAAGCAACATTATTGCACATAAATCACACTATGCTAAAAAAAAAAAAAAAAAAAAAAAAGTCTAGCTACTATTTTTGTATTCTAAATTATAGATACATATCATTGGGTGCACAAATACCACTGAGTCACTGTTGGATTATAGTAATGCGTTTATTCTTACAGCTTCTGTTTCTTTTCACAGTTGTATCTATTAGCCTACAGTATTATGGTCTGGTTTGAACAATATCAAGATGAAAATGACCATATGTTTTATTTTTTTATTTTTTTAGTTATGGTCCAAATGATTACTTTTTGTAATGCCAGTATCAATGGTTATGTTCACGTGCATCCATCCAAGATACAGCGTGTTCCATACCTGCAATAAACAACGAATCCACATTTACAGGTAAACATTTGGCTAACCTAATAGTGTTGTTTTCAGACAATTGCTGTTATGATTCTGAAACGTATTGAATATGGCCTGGTCATTTCTTTTAAATGTGTTTTGTGTGGTGATTAGATTAGGCTACCACTTAGATTGTACCATACTGTAATTTAGTTGGTGGAATCAGAGTGCTTGGCAGCTTGCCTCTAACAAGTTACAAAAAGATCTGTATGCCGATTGTATCTTTACTGTTGAAAACATCAATGTACCTTTTATCAGGGATTATTATTAATGTGTCGGTCACCTGCATTGGTTTACAGAATGCACAATAGCCTAGTAATAATAATAATAATAATAATAATAATAATAATAATAATAATAATAATAATAATAATAATAATAATAATAATGATGATGTATTTCAGACTGTGTATCCGGTATGGTATTCGTATGTCATATGATTTTATTATTTTAATAGGAGACGCTTCGACGAATTTGATTAAAAAGGTGCGCGAGCCTTATTGCCATGCAGCAACCAGGAAACATCTCGTGCAACTTTCCCACAAGTAAAACCGCGACAAATTAGCAAGCAAGGGCATAACTGGACGTGAAGTCTTATGAATATTATCAAAACAAAGTTATTGTACATCTCTAGTTTTACCAGGGCTGTATATTGGTAGGATATATGAATCATATGCTATGTTGAATTATGGATAACATTTGGGGACCAGACCTCTGGTTCTTGTAGATATTTGCTTATTGCAATAGACTAGATTAATTAAAATGTCTGGGTGACAAGGGCATGCTTCTGTAGGTGTACATTAATACATTGTTATATAAGTGGAACATACAGAGCATGCATTTTGCTTGATTGGTGGGTGGCAGCGTTCGTTAAAAGGCACATACTATCATGTATCGAAAGAATTCAATATTACAACTTTGTATGGTGGGTTAATGTCATGTTTGTGTCTCTTGGCTGTACGTGAATTAATATAACCTGCGTACTTTACCTAGCGTACCTTCGCTACTCCTGCGCGAAATCAAATTCCAGCGCGTTACCCGGTCGATCTTCCTAGAGTTCCCTCTCAAGTTCATCATGTTATTCGTCCATTTTACTTCTTAGAGTTTTTCTGGTTTCTACCCTATATCTTTTGCTTCCTCTTATATTTTCTCTTTCGTTTTGTTTTCCTTCTTTTCCTTCCTTCCTCTTTCGTCTTTCCCTTTTTTCCATCCCTCGCGTCTCCAGGCTCGCTCAACCACGCTTTAGTCTCTGTCTCGTTATTAAGTGTTAGAAAGTCGCTGAAGTGAGAAATGGGCCTGCGAAAGCTCGTTGTCCTAATTAAACTTCGACAAGAAGAGTGACAAGAAGCAACGGAGAGGAAACAATGCCAACAGTGTTCGAGAATGAGCCCAGAGCGGGGAAATGCTTTGTCCTTCCGAACAAAAGCATTTGTTTGCATGTGTTAAACTCTATTAAACTTCATCAGACCCAGGTGCAAAAACCAACTTCTTCAAGAACATCACAACTCATCACACCTACACGGCTGATGAACGGTCCGCAGTCACTGCTCATCAGTTCATATCCATCCGCGAGCACCACATCAAAGGTACTCTGTTACAATATAAATACTGTGCTCCAAAACGAATTCACAGCCATTCATTGCATGGCTAAAACACAAGCACTGCCAGTGAATTAGGAACAAACTTTAAGTAGTTTCTAGAGGATTTGCAAGATTTTTATATTAATTCGTGTGAAGTGTGAAAACGAAACAGTATGTAACCTACTGTTTATAGAAAATAATACGTATTCCTCTGATCCTGTTATTATTATTATTATTATTATTATTATTATTATTATTATTATTATTATTATTATTATTATTATTATTATTATTATCATCTTCATCATCATCATCATCATCATCATCATCATCATCATTATTATTATTATTATTATTATTATTATTATTATTATTATTACGACTAATAATATTTCATTTAGAAACATTTGGATATATTTAATACGATAAACCCAAAAATATCTGTTAAATGCCTATTGCGTTATTATCACAGCAGAAATATGTACATATTGATTCAATAACTGAAACAATGCACAGATTGCGGAACTGTTTAGGTATCGATGGCCAACATAACTGCAATCAGCTGTGTGAGTTTGTCTACCCAGGCGTGAGAATGGAAAAAATTTAGGCGTTTGGCCCAGAGAAGATGTTAAATCAAAAAACAGCGAGCGGCAGCTAGATGAACGGAATAAACCATTGGAGCACGCAGATGCCGGCAACACAAAATGAGTTAGTTCTCCTTCCCTTTATATGAAGTAGCTTTAAGGCTACGCACAAGCACGGTGTCTGGTAAGGTGGAGACAAAAATATTTACTAAATGTAACTGCAAAAACAATTGTGATGTGGGAAGTTACAGTATATTAAACACACACACACGGCAATAGAATAAGCATTGGCAGCGTTCCTTTGATTAATGTAGGCTAGTCGCTCTCCAGATCCACCTGTGGTAACTTCTACGCGTTCTCAAAGTAATCGGTGCTACTATATATTTTAGGTGCCAAGATGAGCGCAAAATACTGTAGAGCCTGTAGACTGTATGGAAAGGATTCCCTACTGCTCTAAAACTTTTCCATTTGTAGTCTGATTCCTGATCCCATAAACTACAATACATAAATAAATACACGATTTTAGAAAGGTGCTGCGGAAATCCTAACTTCGACTCTATGACATCTGTTTAAATATTTACGAACCGTACAATAGTTTTGATAGTCTATGACATTAGCAATAGGTAGGCTAGGGCTACAGTAAATTAAAAGTGTACATTGTGTGTAAACAAGCATTACAAATAAAATATTGGAATTTGCAATACTCTTGTAAAACTTTAGGTATATGACAATGTTAACAATAAAGAAAAAAACACGCACGTATATTTTTTCCGTGTTGACTTCTGTCTAAAGTCTTAACTCAGGTAAAACTGCTACTGCCAGAATTATATGAATGAAAAAAAAGAGCAGCGATTAGGGTTTGGGGGCGGGGTAACCCAGCCTGTTCTTAACCGCTATCGGCTGGGAGGAACGTGCATTTCTTATAAAGCCTGTTGAATGTGCTACACACACACACACACAGACATCAACACCCAGCAGCGGAGCAATCTATAATATCAGTACTGTAATTATATTTAATATGGCAGAGAACGGGACTATAGAGAACGGACAGTCAGAGAAAAAAATCCCATTCGTTCCTCATCCCATTAAAAACCTGGAAGTGAAGCACACAAAGGTAAGATACTGGGACAGGCGATTCCAGCATACAGACACTCCACTACCTGTTGCTTCAGTTGCATTGAGATAGTACAGCGCTATTAGACGGTTGTGTTTGAAATAGACGAACACAAATTAGTCGGATTTAGGGGGAAGATGAGGAAACGCTGTAAATGTTTAACATGTCATTTGTATGAATTCACTATGAACTAAAATACACTTTTAACAACATGTATGCTTAGAAATGTCGAGGAAAACAAAAACGATAATGTCCGGGATATATGTGTTAGATACATTCATTTCAAAATGTCATTTAAGATTCCTGTAGTATTCTCTTTTAATATCGTAATACTATTAGGAAATTCATTTCCAGGTCTCCTTTGAACAAGAGATTTTAATCTCAATGGGGCTTTCCTGGTTAAACAAAGGTCAAATAAATTCAATGTTAAATTTGAAAAGGATTTGTAGTTTTAATTTTGTAATACAATTAAAAACTAATACAGTGTGTTACCATGTAGTAATCTGATTTAATTGTATTTTCTTTTTAAATAAATTAATTGTACTGGTCATATACCAGCATTATAAATTATAAATATAATGTTAATGTATTATAAATAGCCTGTACTTAATTCAAAAGTAAACCACAGCTATTATTTGACATTAAAATACATTATATATATATATATATATATATATATATATATATATATATATATATATATATATATATAAAGGCACGATATTGTAAGGCAAACGGGTGTAGCAGTGATATGCATTTGTTTTTCAACAGCAAACATTTCAATGCAGATTTATCAGTGTGGATACTTTAATGAACATCAGAGAATATTTACTTTCAATATGAATTTGAAAAATACCGTGTGCGTATGTTTACTGTACAGAGACAGAACCTTTTAAATGCCACGCACGTTTTAGATTGATATTAGAGAAACCCAGATGGAAATGCAAATAAGAGCCCTTTTGTCTACAGTAAGTTGTCAACATGACAAATCGTGTATTTTACTTCATGTAGTCATAGAAATACAGTCATCACAGTGCTACTATAATCAGAGCGCAACAGGTTGATGCTTTCATTAATATATAGCTATAGACATCGCGGGTGTTCCCAAGATATTTTCTTCATTTTTTTCGTTCACAAGGTAACCTTCACCGTGTTGCTATTTACCAAGCTCTGATGCTGTTTGCTTACAAGCCTTTGGATAATGTCTGTTGCGGCAACAGGCGTGTTTCTTTTGCAGTGGGGAAACGTCTATACAAACAGCCCAATAGCCATGTTTGGAAATACATTACCAGCACGTCCGTTGTTTGAATACGTTGTTTTCCGTTTCCATAGGTTTTTATTAATAATGAGTGGCACGCTTCTGTCAGCGGGCTTACATTTCCGATTTACAACCCTGCAACAGGCACGAAAATCTGCGACGTGGAAGAAGCTGACAAGGTAAACGTTGTGTGTTGTTCTTGTATTCCCTATCGTAGTCTGCTCATTTTCCAACAGACAAAACTAACGTCGGATCTGCGAGATGTGCCCTACTGTTTATAACGAGTCCTCCTGTCTCTACACATTGTTTTCTTATGTTGTCAGCTGTATCACCGATAGGTAATGTATAACCATGTAATTTACAAGTTTCCCATCTGTTAACAAAACCCACAGTAACCAAATATATTACTCAAGTTTAAGCCCCTGTCTGCCACTTATCCCTTGTAGTGAATAAATATCCATGGGTTCTTATGTCTTAGGATATATATCTTGTGAAGCAGCACTCATCCAATTGTTAATCATATTTGTTCTGAATATTCCTTAGCACAAGTTCACAAGGGTATCAGAAATCAAGGCTTCTAATGCACACGCAAGTCTATGAGAACCTTAATTAAGTCATTTTTTTACTTTGATGGTACTTCTAGTATCTGATGATGAGGTCCAAAGGAGGCTATCAGGATTGCAGCAGTTTGATCACTATTGACATACAATCACCTATTGAAATGTTATTATCCAGTATAGCTGCATCTTTTAGGAGAAGTCTAGCTACCAGGAGGCTCGTCGTGGCTCAGATGTTATCTTGTGGTGCAATGCGTTGTCTTTATAATCACATCTCCATTTCCCAGGCTGATGTAGATAAGGCAGTGGAAGCTGCAAAAGCAGCAAACCTCAGGAGCTCTCCATGGAGGAAGATGGATGTGTCGAGTCGAGGGAGACTGTTACACAAGCTGGCAGACCTCATTGAAAGAGATCGGGTGGTATTAGCTGTAAGTACATCCCCTACCTGCCTGTCTGTCAGTCTGTGCTCCTGATGTACTGGTATCTAACTGTATGAGAATGCAGCCAGAGCCTATATCAGTTTTAGAAGTTCAGTTCCTCGGAAAATTAAGAAAGAAACAGGGTTTAAAAATGAATGTACCCACGTAATGGAACCCAGAAGTTAAAATAATATATAAAAAATAATAATTATGTTTATTTTACAGTAAGAAAAATATGGACTTCATTCCATATTTACTGACGTCCATGTTCTGATTGTTTTATTGTTCTTATGGCGCCTGGGGATGTAATTAGCTGCATATTTAGAGGCTTACTGCTAGGATGGCTGGCCCAGTTTTTAAAATAATCATTGTTCAGTTTAAAATGTGTATTCCTGCAGCATTATACTTCCAGAAACAAAAAAAGTCTTATTTACAGGACCTAAAAAACACGAAGGAAAAGGTAATGGGAGATTAAAGACAGTTATTTACCAGAACACAGAAATAACTTAAGACATAAAGTACTATTCTACCATTTAATTTAGGGGCTGGTATGTACTCTGAAGTTATTTCTGATTAGTTTTAGTATTTTAATTAGGCTCACAAGCAGGTAAAAAACATTGAGAATGTATTAAAAGAGCAATGGAATTAAATGGCTGCAGTATTGAAGTCTATTTAGATAATAACATAGACTTCAGCAATACAACATTTAATGAACTGCATCAACTAACTCAACATTCCTAAATGTTATGTTGCAAACATTACTTAGTTCAAATTATAGGCAGCTCTTATACGTAATCAAATCCTGGTCTGAATCCGTTTGCACTTCATTCAACTGTCACATCTTATTAAGGAAACACTATTTTAATTCACAAAGTAACAATGTGAATGAAGTCATATTCTTGTGGGTTTACATGTGGCTGTTAAGTACATACATGCCAGGCTGGGTTACTGTATCAGCAACTGCATTGACTCCCAAACCTGTACATGCAGAATGGAAGTAAACCCGAGGGTCAACTTGGAGATGACAAGATAAACATGGATTTTGTTTTGTTTTGGTGATATGTATTTAATGAGCCATTGTCGCACCTGGATAAGTTATTTGCTAGTTGCTTTGATAATAATTAAAGCCTAGGGGGATTGACAATTACATTTCTAAAAGGAAGTCTAAGCTTTTACAGCGAAAGATTGCTTAAGACAGCTCTTGCACAGGAAAACAAAAGCAGAAATCTTCGTTATCCCTTCTGATTCACGTATGGGTTTCAGTGCTCAATGCAAAACTATTGCAACAGCGTCAAGGAGTCTTTTCAGAAGTCTTCGCTAGAATAGTTGATAAGCATGGGAAGTAACGGCAGACACAATAATGCAGTATTAAACAGAACATAGAAAATGAATCAGGTTAGATATAAGAGGATGATGTTGTATGTAGATGATACTATTCAATATTGCAAATAACACGTTTTGCTTAAGCCTGTGTGTTTGTGTATTACCAGAATTATTTAAATAAAAAAAGAGAACACAAGAAAACACTGTTGAGCTACTCCCTGTTCTTTAGCGATTGCTTTAGGGGGGAAAACAATCTTTTAGTGAAAAAAAAGAAAGTTGCATCGTTCCCAAACTGTATGTTCTGAACTGCAATTCGTTTCATTTTGCAATTTTAAATAAGCAGAATCAGAGACAGTTTTGTCGTTTCATTGCCTGTGAATCCCAGTCTTGTGTGTGTGAATCAGCTTCACTGCAGTTGCAGGGAGAATCTGTGACAAACTGAGAATGCGCCTGCAGAGGGCTTTAAGTAATGAACTCTTCATTCTCTATAGGCAGCATCAGCATATGGGTTATTGTTTTAGGTGCAAAACATGGGGCTAGATTCCTGAATATATTTGAGAGAAATCCCCACAAATACTGAACATAAAGCATCTACGAAAATATTGCATGAATGGGTCCTTCTACTGTGAGTCCTGGCATGCACATGTGTTAGCTTTTTTTTAAATAAAAGGACAATCCTCAGCTGGATGTCTTCAATGCGGTTGGTTTCATTCTCTTATTTACATGAAAAATGATCTGAGGCCATTCATAAGAAAGGAATGTAATTCTTGTGTCCAAAGTCAGCGATAGATAAGTTATGGATGATGTCCTCAGGCTGAGCTCTTTGTCAATAGCAGTGGAATCTCAAGTACTGTTCTGGGGAATTCATACAGGACAGAGAGGATCTGCAACCGTGCAGCACCACATGTGTTGTTTTGTGAAAAGCCCCGGTGTGTTGCCAGGCAGACCTTCAATCAGATCCACTTCAAGTTGTATGTAACCCCCTATGTTAAGACTCCAGTGCTTATGAAATATGTGTTCTGTGTTGTTTTTTGCAGACAATGGAAACGATGGACACAGGAAAACCATTCCTCCATGCGTTTTTTATTGACCTGGAAGGCTGTATAAAAACTCTGAGATACTATGCAGGCTGGTCTGATAAAATACATGGCAAAACCATGCCAGTGGGTAAGTCAATTTAAAGAGGTCTGACCCACACATACATACATACATACATACATACATACATACATACAGTACATACATACATACATACATACATACATACATACATACATACATACATACAGTACATACATACATACATACATACATACATACATACATACATACATACATACATACATAAAATCTTAATACAAATATACACATTGAGTCTTATTTTCAACACGTTTCCTCAATTCTTTAATTAACTTAAAAATGTTTTGAAAGGAGAAAAAAACATGTTAATGTTACCAAATGAAAAACAAAACACCTTGAGTGTGATGAAGAGAACTTAAAATATCTACCTTAGTTGTTTATTTCTAGTTTTGTAAAACTAACAGGTGTTTTAAAAACAATAGGGTTAAAGACTGCACCAGCTGGAAGCTGAACACCAATCAGGAGACACACAATAAGGTCACCTGCTTGTGTGCGTAGTTAGTGTATTTAAAACTGTATCACTGGCAGCCAAACCTGTTGGAAAACATTTTTAAAAGTCTGATGAAGTTAAGAAACTATTACAAAATAGATTAAACCTATTTCTGTGAGCATGATGTATGATGTCGCTTAGATTGTTTCAGACTTAGTCACTTTTACAGCGGGTGTTTTAATTACCGTACATTCTCAGTGGGTGTTTCTTTGGTAATATGCTTCAGTTCTGCTTAGCGTAATTCTGAAACACACGTCATGGTAGCTACAGTAAACCAGTTGGTCAGATTTATACACTCAGCGGTTACACGCTGTTTAGACTTACTGTTTGGGGGAGGTGGTCACATCTCGCTCTCTAACAGCTGGGTAAAGTCTCTCACTGTTTAAGGGAAATAAACGCAATAACCGAGTCACTTATCGTTACATGGCACATTGTTTCTAATCTGTCAGGTTTTTTGGTATTTCATACATGAATACTTCAATTTACCACAAATGAATATATCTAACTCATCCAGTCTATCACAGTATTAGACTGTCTGTCACTAGGGAAGGGCAGGAGAACTGCTAAGCTACGGTTCATCCCAAGTATAAACCAAAAGTTATCATAAACATACCCAATCTTATGAACATTTTACAAAAAATAATTTGGATCATACTGTGAACTGTACTTTCTATCCAAACATTTATTTATAAAGTTTTGACTCAAATAGGGTTAATCAGAGTTCCATATTGGAAGGGCATGTGGCGTCAAATGTCTGCTAGTTGATATTTCAAATGACTATTGCTTCCTGATTTCAGCTGAATTATCTTCTTTCATACTTACGATGGCTTCTGACATAAATAAGGAAGCCATACTGTTAATGTGAAACTCGGACAAGCCTTCGATCAGCAATTCCACCTTAATTCATAATACAGCAATACCACCTTAAATTGCCTTTGTGTCGATATCTGATGCCACCTTGTATCAAGAGTAATGGAGATGGAGTCTCTAAGCCCAGAACAAAGCTTTAAACCAGAGCCAAAGGTAAAATTCACAGAGCTTGAACCAGAGCCCACTCCTTTCAATGCTCCCTCCTCTCTAGTTACAAAATGGCTCTCTAATAATATATAGTTGTTTGTTCTGAGGCTGTGATTAGAATTGGCTTGCAATAATTCCCATGTTTTATTTTTTCTTTTGGAGTCCAGAAAGGTTTGCCCAGAAAGAAGCGTGCAATTCCTTGGCTCAGGAGAGCTTTAAAACCCTTTCGCTAATGTGCTGGTTTATATTTCTCTCCTTCTAGATGACGACTTTGTGTGTTTCACTAAGCACGAACCTGTCGGTGTGTGCGGAGCCATCATCCCTGTAAGTAAAAGAGAGAGAAATCGGGGTGCGCAGGTGAGGAAGCGCATCATAGTACAAAACTATCCCATCAAAGCCAGTGACACTGGAGTCTTCACTCGGAAGTGCTGTACATGGAAAGCTAACAGAATGAATGAATGTGGCATCTTCATTTACATATGAATAATAGTGTTAAGGAATTGATCATTACTTCAGCAGAATTCAATAGCATGGTAAAGCCTATTACATTCCAGATGTAAATATATTTAAAATCCCGCTGCTTATGGTTAACTGTGACTGGGCCTTTTTGAAACTTGTAAATGCAAACCTACTTGTGATGAAACTGTTATTGGCAAACACATTCGCTCTGTGTTGCCAGGTTCACAAATGCAGACAATCAAACAGGAAACCTGTGGATTCTCGTGCCACAGACCCATCTATTTGCCCTGCACTTGTCCATCTCCCGTTGTCAAACTGTAGGGCGGCTGTTGTGTTGCCTCTGTTGTTGTCAGCTCTTTAGTGACAGCGATGCTATCTGTCAGAGCTCTGAGGCAGAGGTGAAAAGTGAACTCCGGGGGAATGCAGTGCAGGTGTTTGCTTTCACTCACAGGTGAACACGGCTGGGTATCAGAATCTGAACTGGCGTCAGCTTGATAAGATAATGCCAGTCAGCTATCTAGACTCTCTATATGAGATGGACACGCTTTGGAACGCAGAGCTTTATCTTTTGTCTTTGTTCTTAGTCTTGAAACTCTCTTTCCCTTCCCTGTTTTCATTAGGGGTGTATCCAGTCTGTTTCTGTGTAAAAACATGTGCTTCTCTTCTCCCCCTGCAGTGGAACTTTCCCTTGTTAATGTTTATGTGGAAGATGGCTCCAGCACTGAGCTGTGGGAACACTGTTGTTATCAAGCCTGCAGAGCAGACGCCTCTAACAGCACTGTACATGGGTGCTTTAGTGAAGGAAGTGAGTACACCAGTGCATACAGAATACTAGAAGCAAAACAAACAAACAAGCGACTTGTCTTCTATGATAGCAGTCCAAACGTTTATGGATAATCCCTGACAGACTGATGCGTTAAGCAAGGCTCATTTTTTAAAGCAATACCTGTTGACAGGTTCACACCAAGAATGAATTTGTAAGCGAGCCTGATTTCTCTGGTACTCTCTCGGAACACAATTTGTTACTTTAGATCTTAAACAACACTTCATTAAGGAAGCTGTTAGAAAATGCATCTGTGGACCATGCGCTGTAGAGCCACTGAAGTCCTGTTAGGATCAATAGATTGTGGAATTGCATCCTTGCTCCCCCAAGGATTCAAGTGTAAGGAACCCTCAAAATACCAATGTAGCTGAGACCGATCCCCAGGGGAACATTGGTTGTGTTGCTGTAATTGTAATTATAATCCTCACCGTCAGACTTACCTTTAAAAAATAAGTATTTTAGACATCCTGAACAAACAGATTTATCACAATGAAGTTAGTATTAGAACACTGTTTGTCTGTAACTGGTTACAGTTAGTATTTTCTCCATGCAGGCTGGTTTCCCCCCTGGTGTGGTGAATATAGTCCCAGGATTTGGACCCACGACAGGTGCAGCCATTGCTAGCCATATGGATATTGACAAAGTGGCATTCACCGGATCAACCGAGGTATGTTTCTTTAATAAATACATAAACATTGTTGCAAAACACTCACGTGCTGTTTGACCATTTCATTTTTTTTTTTTTTTCGTAGATTGGGAAACTTGTCAAAGAAGCAGCTGCTAAAAGTAACTTGAAACGAGTGACTCTAGAACTAGGAGGGAAAAATCCATGCATTGTTTATGCTGATGCTGACTGTAAGATCTATTTATATATACATTCTATTTTATTATTTCAAATATTCATGTACTGATTATAGAAATATGGGCTAGTACTTGAATAACGCTTTCCTCCCTCCTTGATACTGTTGTAACATACACCTGTTCATTGTCAATAACGCAATAACAGAAACTGTCTTTGCTAACTGACCTGTAGTGATGATGGCAGACTGAGTCATAAATCTTGTGCATTGCTTCTGACAATATCAAAGCAACATATTTGACGTATGTAACTCCTGAATCCATAAGGCAAATATTTGCAGCATCAATGGCATTAAACAGTCAAAGCACTTAAAAGAAAGCTTGGATAATAGAAGTGTTTTTGTCTACCTTAAACTGAACAGACATTTCAAATCATTTGATGAGGGATCAGAGATGGTGTTTAAGTTCACAGAGTTTGAAGAGGTCAGATCATTATTAACAGAGCAGAAGCATAATCCTTTTTTTTATGACAAAGTGTAACCAATAGGCCAATATCTTTACATTGCTTACTGCTTTACAGGTTTGTTTGGATTTCTGAAGGCATTGTCCAATTACAAATGTGGTTTGATTATTATGTAAGTTACGTGGTTGGGGAGGCTGTGTTTGATTCCAGTTCACTCCAATGTGAAATGATTTCAGGAGTCTCTCTCAGTGATACACGGACGCATGCATCTCTCTGTGGTTCTCTTCTAGTGGACCTGGCCATGGAGGAGGCGCAGCAGGGAGCGTTCTTTAACCAGGGACAGTGCTGCACGGCCGCCTCTCGCATCTTCGTGGAGGAGCAGATCTATGAGGAGTTTGTCAGGCGGAGTGTGGAGCACGCTAGGAAGAGAGTCGTCGGGGATCCATTCGATCCACGAACGTCCCAGGGACCGCAGGTACTTCTAACACAGATCATCAAAGCCTCACGCTCTTTTTAACCACCTTCAGTGTAAAGGTTCATAAATTAAAAACCTTTGTCTCGGGACAACTGTCACTGCATATTACACCTTAAAGTTTCTATTAACTGTTGGTTTGTCTTGAAAAGTTTAATGCACACAGATCTTTCTTTATTCAGTGAAAACATGCTTTCTCTAAGTAATCTTTATGAAGTGTGTGTCTGAGGTTAGTTGCATGTAATTTACCATTACACTCTGCAACATGCAGGGGGAGCTAATAAGACATTTTTTTTGGATACCTGACAGTTCTGGCACAGCTTCCAATGTTGATTTAACATTGAAGTATTTGAAATATGAAGTGCCATAAGAAGCCAGGGAGATCATAAATGTGTGCAGCAGAACAGCAACAACAGAAAGACCTCTGAGCCATTTCCTTTTAATCAGTTGAAATATTACATCCCTACCGTATTTTACATAGATTTACATTTATTAATTTATTATCAATCCACATTCAACAGCTTGATTCACTGTTATCCCTGGTGACCCCCTCCCTCCCCCTCCAGATTGACCAGGAGCAGTTCGATAAGATCATGGAGTTGATTGACAGTGGGAGGCGAGAAGGTGCCAAGCTGGAATATGGCGGCTCAGCCATTGAGGACAGAGGACTATTCATACAGCCCACTATATTTTCAGGTGTTAAAGACCACATGCGCATCGCTAAGGAGGAGGTACGCCACTGTCTGTATATGTAGTTAAACAACATCAGGGGTATTTGTAAGTTTCACACCACTTAGACCACTTGCTTACCAGATATCATGGTGTCTTGGAAGAGATTATATCTTCACTACCAATGAAGAGCTGTTCTATGGAATGTTTGTTTTTCATTTTACCCTTAAAGTTTGTTTGGTTTTCTTTTGAAATGGTGACTTCCAAAACTGGTATCACATTGAATGTCGGATGAAGCATTTATTGATGTCTTGTTTTATTTCTAAAATGCTCCACCTGCTGAAATATAGTTGATTATTTGGCAAACAAATGATCTTGGGACCCAGAAGGTATACAGACCTGACACTGACTACAGGCAGCGCAATCATTTCATTACAGTGACCAGGAGGTGGCGCCAATGGACTAGATTCTGCAAGCATTTATATGGCTTTTTGTAGATAAAAGGCCAATATTCGTGTTTATTCTTAACAGGATAAATATTTCAACTTCACCAGCCCTATTATAAAAACACCAATTTAACTGTGTTGATTAATTATTACAGATCTTTGGACCCGTACAGTGTATATTTAAGTTTAAAAGCCAAGAGGAAGTCATTAAGAGAGCGAACAGTACTCAGTATGGATTGGCAGCAGCTGTGTTTACAAAAAGCATGGACAAAGCATTGAGTGCAGCTTCCGCTTTGGAGTCTGGGACAGTCTGGTAAGGGTTTCCTTTAATGCAATCCCAGTTCATTGTGTGAATTAGACATGCTTTGATGCTATAAGGATGAAATAATTCACATGACCCAGCCTAGTTCACATGAACAGTAAGGGAAAGCTTCACAAACACCTGCCTATTATGTGCCACTATTACATTGCATGAAACAATACAACAGTGTAAATTATACCCGGCATTAACATGATATCATAATCGCATTACAGAACACCCTGCAGCTTTTACAAGAGACGCATTGCTTTACCATTGCTGTATCCTGTGTTGTTTGTATAGCAGCTATGTTTTTTTGATATTTTTATTCACACTTTTTCACATGTGAGCATTCTTCAGAAGAGAAAGAATTTCTCCTATGAACCCCATAGTGTATCCAGTTCGTTCTCTCTCCTGCAGCAATGCTGGTGCTCTGATTGAAATGAATGGAGTAATGCGGAAACAGACAGGAGGGAGCCTGATCTGGATACACTACCATTCTCATAATAGAGATACACAATCTAACAATTCATTGGAAATTAAAGCAATTGTGCATCTTATCCACAAGATGGCGCTCAAATATGGCAAATACACTACTGTAAGCATTAGCGTTTCCATAGCCTGAGGAAAGTGTCAGGTAAGAATGTCAGTGTTCAGCCAGAATGACATGGTTCCTATTTACAGTCTGTCAAGAAGGTTTCCTTTGTTTCGGTATTGGATTTCTTCATTGTGGGGCATATTAAACTGCATTGTTTACTATGCTGTTGTAGAGCTAAACAGATGACTGCATGTCTGCTTGGCACTGTTCAGTTCCTGGATTTTATTGACTAAAATTGATTCCAAGTGAAGCAGCCATTATCCCACCAGTAGTGCCCACCAAGCTTGGAAACTTGAACTCTCACTGTAACTATTCTTACATCCAGTCTTCTACAAAACCAGTGCACGCACATCCAGAACAAAGGGGCCTTTCAATCGCTTGAAGAATATCTTCAAATAGCATTTTAATGGCTTTTGTTATTGTTTTTGTTTTTTACATTTGCCTGACTATTTTCATGATATTTACAGTCATTGTTTTACTAGTTCATGATATTTACAGTCATTGTTTTACTATTTCAAGATATTTACAGTCATTGTTTTACTAGTTCATGATATTTACAGTCATTGTTTTACTAGTTCATAATATTTACAGTCATTGTTTTACTAGTTCATGATATTTACAGTCATTGTTTTACTAGTTCATGATATTTACAGTCATTGTTTTACTAGTTCATGATATTTACAGTCATTGTTTTACTATTTCAAGATATTTACAGTCATTGTTTTACTAGTTCGTGATATTTACAGTCATTGTTTTACTAGTTCATGATATTTACAGTCATTGTTTTACTATTTCATGATATTTACAGTCATTGTTTTACTAGTTCATGATATTTACAGTCATTGTTTTACTAGTTCATGACATTGACAGTCATTGTTTTACTAGTTCATGATATTTACAGTCATTGTTTTACTAGTTCATGATATTTACAGTCATTGTTTTACTCGTTCATGATATTTACAGTCATTGTTTTACTAATTCATGATATTTACAGTCATTGTTTTACTAGTTCATGATATTTACAGTCATTGTTTTACTAGTTCATGACATTGACAGTCATTGTTTTACTAGTTCATGATATTTGCAGTCATTGTTTTACTAGTTCATGATATTTGCAGCCATTGTTGTGTGGTTCTGGATTGTGTTGCTCCAATATTGAACTATTGGATTTCTTCTCTAATCTACCTTCGTGGTTTTCTGCTTGTTTTGAGCTTGTCTGGAGAATCGTACATTCCAGGACTAAGCAGCCTTGCTCATTCCATTAAAACCATGTGGCAATATGACGTTTCAACTGTGCTAAGCCTACTTTCGCTCTGTCTACATACCAGCCTGCTGTATATCTATATCTATATCTATATCTATATCTATATCTATATAATTGATATGTTCAATCCCACCACTAAACATTCACCAGACAAGATCAAAGCCAGGTAAAGGCAGATTTACAGAAAAATGATAATAAGTCAACATGAGAAAAGGCAACACCCAAAAGCAATTCAAATAAAAGCTGTAGCTGTTGTCCATTTCAAATGCTGAATCGCCAGGAGGACAGTAGTCTGTGATCAAAGTTTGAGGTTTTATTTGAGGTTCCTAACCTAATTGTTTGCCACTGGTAATAATCTGTATGTAATTCAGGCTGTGTTGCGTATTGTTGCTTAACAGTAAAGCAGCAGTTCAGCATTGCATTCTCATAGACGTAGTTCTGCTTTTTCTCACTCAGGATAAACTGCTACAATGCTCTCCATGCCCAGGCTCCCTTCGGCGGCTATAAGATGTCAGGAAATGGCAGAGAACTGTAAGAACATCCTGTCTTCTCTTCTATATATAGACAATGACATGCAAATGAGTTGTGGTGCTTGATATTGAAGTACATATAAATCTATACCATAATAAGTAAATAACACCGTACCATGTTGTATTTTACTGAGGGTTGTCAGCAAGCTATTGAAGCAAGTGGAGCTGGTTTACTTCTTCTGTAAGCAAACAGGGAAAGCCCTGGAAGAAAGCAGTCTCTAACTGTCCAGGGGTCTGGAAAGACTTGCCCCTGGTCCAAAATGTCTCAAGGATTCTGTAGATTTATATAGCAGGGATGGAAATAAGAAGTACAATTTGATCCATTCCTGGTTTTACTAGGAGTTTAATAAGACATGCATGCGCTTGTTACCTATACACTGGGGCTAATTAAGCACAGATTAAAACCTGGAATGGGTGAAAATGAGATTCAGTAGGAATCTCATTTCAATCCCTGTATAGACCAAGGGCCATAGGGTTGTGTACAATTCAGTTTTCTAAATGTGTTTTATTTTAATTTTATTTTTTTCCAGTGGTGAATATGCTTTGGCAGAATACACCGAAGTTAAAGCAGTCACAATCAAACTTACACAGAAGGATCACTGAATAAACAATGAACAGAGAACTGGAAAACTCCCAATATACAGTACAAGTCACTACTGGAGTGGAGAACACAGCGTGCCAGCCTCACAGCTGGTGCTACGGCAGCACATGTTACTGTATCAGAACATCAGCCCTTTAGAGATAATCAAGGGATTTGCTTTAAAACCATAGTGTTTAAAAGAATCTTCTAATATGTTTTAAATTTTCGACTCTAAGAAGCTCTTATTTTATTTATTTAGAAATGGTCTACCTAGGAGGACTGGAGTGCAGCACCTTGTTTCTTATGGTCCAATCCTTGAGATTAAATGTCTTGAGAAAGCAGCAGGGAAAAGGGTTATTAAGAGGCTTACTGGGGCAATATAATCAAGGAAGGTGCTGTAAAATTGTACACACCTTGTGTCTGCTGACATGTTTATTTATTTCTTAGCAGATGCCCTTATCCAGGGCGACTTACAATTGCTACAAGATATCACATTATTTTTACATACAATTACATTATTTTTTATATACAATTACCCATTTATACAGTTGGTTTTTTTTTACTGGAGCAATCTAGGTAAAGTACCTTGCTCAAGGGTACAACAGCAGTGTCCCCCACTGGGGATTGAACCCACAACCCTCCAGTCAAGAATCCAGAGCCCTAACCACTACTCCACACTGCTGCATAGTGTCATATAACCTTTAGCAAGCCATTCAAGCCACAAAGGCTTTTTTTGTCCTCCAGCCAGTTTCCCATTTCTCAAACCGCAGAGATATACATAGCTCTGTGAATTTAAAAACATTTACAAGGCAGTTCCTGATATTTCACAAAAAAAATGCTTCAAAGACATCTGTGGGTTTTGTGTGTTTTTTTTTTTTTTTTTTCCATGGCTTCTTGATTAAAATTCCAAAGCCATCCAGAATGTTTTTCTAGTTTATGGCAGCTGTAAACTGCTTCCCCACTGGCACACTAACCTGCACTGTTGGTTCCAGTCTTCTGACCAAGCCACCACATTTATGAAAACAGAATAATAATTTGCTCGAAACATACCCTTTAATAGTTGATCTGTTGTCTGCTTAATCTCTTGGAAGCGAAGCATTCTGTGCTTGATCTGCTGTTTGATTTCAGATTCCCAGTACAGGACAAGATCAAACTTGGAAATGGCTCTTTAGGACATTTATAAAATATTTATATATGAAATGTGAATTTGTATTATTAAAATTTTGTTTGTTAATATAAAAAAAATGACAATTATTTTGGAAGTATTTGGGTATGAATAAACACTTCTCATTTTAAGATTACAATGTAACTTGGTATGTGGTGTAGTATACAATATATTTTGTTTCTGTAAACATTATAACATCTCTGTGTAGCCGTTTAGATTTCCTAACTGGGACAGTAAACAGACCCCAGCAAAAGACCAGCTACAGCTTTTATAATCTTATGGTCTCTGATTTTAAAATCAGCCCTTGATAATGTATGCACTGGGTGGGGTGGGGGACTCACACTTCCATACATTTATGGTTCAGCCCAATCCTACTGTAAATGATATGAATGAGCCTCTTTGATTGTTATGACTCCCTGGTAATGCATTGATGACACATGTGAAACTATATTGGAAAACTTTAATAACCGTTTGTAAGATGGTAGTTTATTAATTTATATATATATATATATATATATATATATATATATATATATATATATATATATATATATAAATTAGCATTTAAAACGACTTGTAAAATATACAACAATAATGTTCTATTTAATAGATCATTTAAGTGTTTTGTAAAAGAGATGTCTTTCTTGGTGAATTGTCTTTTTTTTCTTGAATAGATGACATGTCAATGTCGTCGATGTAGGCCATCAAACCAATTGTAATGCTGTTGTATCAGTTTCAATATAGAATGTATAATTGCTATAATATTCTTGAACGTGTATAATTATGCTCTAGTGATTTCTGACTTTTAAACTATTTTTGGACTATTTTATATATTTAAATATCCTACAACACCCCTCTTTCTTTTAAATAAATAAAAAATCTATCCAATTTGTTTTCCTTCATTGATGTTCTGCATGTATTGAACACACCTGGCTGCCAGTATATTCTGAGGCTGCCAGCCATATGTTTAAATATAAATCTGACATACAGTATGCTTCCAATAGGATTACCATATCACGACATGTTCACTGCGACAGCTCAGGCTTTTCAACTCATATGGCAGTGCCATACTTGCCAACATTTGGAAACTGTTCAGCGGGACGCTCGTTCCGGGGGGGTCATAGGCAAAAAAAAACACTCATACCGTATAATAGACGAAGAGCACAGCGTGTGGTTTTCACTAACTCTACTGTGCAGAATAAATGATTTTTTGATTCTACGAATAAATATCTTCCTATACATCGGGACGCGGGACATTTGCTAGGAAATCGGGACTGTCCCGGCCATATAGGGACTGCAGTGCATTCTGGTACGTTTTACCTGTCTCAGGTACCTGTCACTTGTTTCTTTTCTTTAAGAGAAGCAGGACTACACTTACCAAAATGCATCGGGGTGTGTGTTAAAAAACCTGAACTGCCCCAGTGAACATGGTCGTTAATCCTATGATATATTTAACCTGTGCTAAAAAAGACGGGCGGTTAGCAAGTTACATCATAATTGAGCAAGGAGTTCTCTCAAAATATAAGCAAAAGTCTAGACCGGATAGAAATTAGACTTATCAATTGTTGTATACAGCAAATACGTATTTTGTAATGTGGGAGTTGGTGCATTGAGAGTGGTTTTGTAAATGAGGAAGTGTTTCCAATTTTGCATCAAGACTGCTTCATCTCGATTGGAATCAATTGCTTTTAACACACTGCACCCAAAGTTAAGGAAAATAAATGCTTATCTGTCTACCTCGATCTTAATTACGGTCTACCGATGAGCTCGTGCACTTAGGAAACATGAGGTAAGTGAAACTAAAAAGGTTTATTTTAGTTTAAGGACGGCATTCCCACGTCGCAGGCCATGGCATAACCAAACCAAGGGATCACGTAAAAGCTCTCTCTGTGTAAAAATATATGTCGTTTCTCGTTGTTAAAATACACGATGCTAATTCATGGGAAAGATGTAGTGTTATTTTATTTGTACCCTATAATGCTTTGTTTATGGGTCAAGTTGCAAAGTTTGAGAGTGCATAGAAAAAATAATAAAGAGAGAAGGGATATCTGCTGATAAATTTAACATAACCGGTGCCTTTTTACTAATGTAATCAGTTGGCCTTTTTGAGTCAATCATGAGCAGTTTCTTATCTTCATTTGAATTTTAATAAAATGCATACGAAATATTTTGTGTTGTAATACTGTGTATTAAACACATGACCAAATATCTGTTTGATAAACTGCAGCTTCATTAACTAGGAATTTCTCTAAGCTAGGTTGCTTGCATGTTTGTTTCATACAGGAAGCGTAGTTATAATCATGTGTTCAGAAATAGACATTCACACTCATAAAGCGATGCCAGCCCACTCTGTTTAGCAACTGGACCCTGAACACAAATATGTAAATGTGAAGTCTAATTTTACCTATACACTCTTGTAAAGGCGAAACATATACTTCAACGTTCCTTCATATCTTGGTATTTTTGAAGAAAAAGAACAGCTGTGATTTTTCAGACTTGTCTTCCAGTTGCGTTTAGCAAAAGACTGAGACACTGAATCTGACGAATTCTACCTAGAATCAGGAACATCTCTTCAGAAAACACCTGTAAAATTCAACTCTTCCATTCTGGACAATATAGCACTCTGCCTTAATGCAATTTAACGTGCACTTATCTGCTCCCTATTTTACTGTATTTAATCCTGCACTTAATCCAATCTGGAGTATTTTGTATTTCACTTGCACTCGTATCTAACCCTGATGTAACTATCAACACTGTTATCTGCTCTTGAACTGCCCCGATATCAAATCGTACTGTGTCTTGTATTTGTTATTGTTATTGTATTTTGTATCTTGCTCTTAATTGTACTGTAATTCTTGATTATGTATTTTATTTTGTATACAACTCGCTCTCGGTAAGGTTGTCTGCTAAGAAATAAATAATAATAACAGAGACTGTTATTTTCTAGATAACCGGAAGATAACAGGAAAGCAAGATAACAAAAACAAATAGAACAAAGACTTGCTGCTCTTTTGAAAGTTCTGGTTTTACTATGAGGGTTATAAAATACACTTTTAATAGGCAAACAGTGGAGAGGAAAAGCTCAGGTGGGCCAGATGAAGTTCATAATAAAAACTGGAATGGCTGAAACTGCTGCAGGAGTCGTATCTTAATCTCCAGTACCCAGTCTGTTCCATCGAAGTCTTATAATCTAGAGGCTTTACTTGAATTCTGAATGGTGCGTGGTTGTTGTCAACGTAAATATGCTTTTGTTGGTGCAATGCTGTATGGTAAAGGAATAGTGTCTCAGATTGGATGCTTAAAATACACCATTGTCATGCAGTTGAACAGTAAATGAGGGTCATCCTTAATTTAAATACTCCATGATAAGAGACTGTATATAGAGACATTTCGTTATCCTTAGCCAGACTTTTCTTGCTTGAGAGGTGCTATTTTGTATTCTGTCCTTTAAGATGGAAAAGATTGAGCTGTACATATTTTGTGAATGCAAAATGTAACTCGGTGGGGATGCTGGTCAACATTGCATTCATTTTTATATTGGTAATCGCTGCAAGTATCTTATAATGAATGGAGAGGAATAATTATTGGGATAGTTGCACAGCTTCAAAATCTTATGTCATTGTATGGTCTTATTCTCTGTTCTTACAAGACAGTCTTCAATACTTTTAAATATTGAACTGCAGATAAATACTGAACTGCTCTTCTGTTTTGCAGGATTGTTGGTGTCGTAGACGGCTGTCTGTTTTTGGCAGATGGTTTTGTGTAATCACATCCTGAGAGCTCTGGGTCCTATGGACACAAGAAGTTTTTCGTTTTAAGAAGCCACGAGAATTTGTCGGGCGTGACACTCCAGTAAAACAGGATGTACTGGTCTGTGGGCATGAGTGAATCTACAGACGGTACTGAGAACAACATGGACGGCCAACATGGTGAGTAGCACATTAATGCTGAGTGTTGAAACACATGCTGTGAGTTTTCTACACATGAAAATACTATGAGCCTGTCTTGCACATCAGCTGCTGTACTGTACGTTCTTTAGACAGGAATACTTCGCAGTATTTAAGTTGTTTTTAAATAAGAGAAAGAGGTCTCAAGTACTTTAGGTAGCAGATCATTTAAGTATTCTACAGAAAGATGATTAACTCAGTTTTGTCTTAAACAATACGTTAGTATGTTTTTATGAATTAAACTTTTTATATCAAACTTGTTATACTTTTGTTTGCTTTTTAAACAATAGTCTTAAAAAAAAAAAATCACGAGTACCAGAAAAAAGTCAATATTTGTTAAGCTGTCTATTACATTATTATTTTTTTTTTTGTCATCTGCTTTTTCTAACATAATTAGCTACACATTTGCTTCACTATGTGTTGACATTCATCTACCAAAATGATTCTTCTTCTTTTTCCAAACAGCTTTAAAGAGAAGTAGGTAGTTTCTGCCTGTACTCGGTTTAGACTGTCTGACTTTACTGCACGTTTAACCACCTCTGGGTTTCAGTTTCTAGAAGTACTGCAAGCATGTGAAAAGACAAATTAGATTGAGCTGAAATTGCCTGCAAGTGAACTCTTAACGTTAGACTGCAAATCTTGTATTAATTTGTCCCAGAATTGGGCTGCTGTGTGTGATTCCATTGTAGATATTAAGGGTGAGGTTTGTCATGCTGGCTTTCAGTTTAGTATAAGGAGGCTGTGAGGTCCAGTGGTTAGAGAAAAGGGCTTGTAACCAGGAGGTCCCCGGTTCAAATCCCACCTCAGCCACTGACTCATTGTGTGACCCTGAGCAAGTCACTTCACCTCCTTGTACTCCGTCTTTCGGGTGAGACGTAGTTGTAAGTGACTCTGCAGTTGATGCATAGTTCACACACCCGAGTCTCTGTAAGTCGCCTTGGATAAAGGCGTCTGCTAAATAATAATAATAATAAGTATAGCTGGTAGAACAGGCTTTGCCTTAACTGATCACTTCTGAGAGAGACTAGATATGATAGTAGATTGATAGTAGAGTTAAAGCATGTTTAGATGTACTGACAAGGTTTTGAGTCTTGTTGTTAATGCGTACTCTACAGGTAATTGATTTGGGGGGATTTCTTGAACCTTGAGTTAGGAAAGAGTTAATTGTATCCAGAGGGTTATCACCATCTCTCTTCTGTTTTTTTTTTATGGTGTGGTGGTAACCATGTGGGTCTCAAGCTTCCTCCCTTGCAAGACCAAAAGGAATACTCCTGCAGAAGAAGGGTGTAAATATCAGCAAGCAAACTATTTTTCAAGTGATCTTTGTTCTAATAATATTTTAATATATATCTAATACCTATCGAGGTGACACTTTGATCATCTCGCTCATATGACACCCGTCTTGAAAATGCAACTGTTTCAGGCACAGGACCCTGAAGTGAAAGTTCATGAGCTGCCGGAGTGCCCTGGCTGTGTTGTGCATCCTGTGTTATATTTAGTATGGCGACATGTTTGGGGTTCTAAGCCAAAGGCAAAACTTCCTGTTTTAAGTTCTGAAAAGCTTGTAAATCTGCCAGCATTCTGTATGTTCTTTAGATACAAGTACTTTACATTATTTGTTTAACGTATTTTCGATAGGGAGTTGGTCTCAAGTGGTGTTAAATCAATTTTTGACCAATAGCCTAATATATATATATATATATATATATATATATATATATATATATATGCCCAAGATAAATTGGAGGCTCTGTGGTCCAGTGGTTAAATAAACGGGCTTGTAACCAGCTGATGCATAGTTCACATACCCTAGTCTCTGTAAGTCGCCTTGGATAAAGGCGTCTGCTAAATAAACAAATAATATTAATAATAAATGACTGTAACTGATTTTAGTTGTTTCTGTGACGCTCTTGAATACTAGTTGCTGCAACTCAAGCGCTTATCCCGGTGTGACATTTTTAAATTAAAGTCTGAATTTGCTACATGTTGTATTTTAAGTCAGTGCTTGTAATAAAACTGATTTAAAAACTGATTCCAATTCATAACCGCGTCTCCTGTCTTTAGACCTGCCTGTGAGCTTGCGCTTGTTTACTGAAGCCTACAGAAGCAATAAAAATAAAATGAGAGAAGGAAATCGGTGGTGTGTGCAGAAGCAGTGATCTTGAATAGCTGCTGTGAGGATTTAACTGATAAAGCTGGGAGGGGGTGGGGGGGAAGAGATATTTTAAGGGCAGTTTAGTGGACGAAAGTATAACCTCTAGTGATCATTAAGGGGCTGCTTTTTGTCATTCAGAGGAAAAACATTCAAAGTATCTTTCTGAAGTTGAAAATTCATAAACGCATAGCTGTAGTCATACTGCACTGTGTGCAAACCGGTAATGCAAAAACAAAAACAAAACACACTTACAATAACACCTTAAAAGAGCAGTTACAACAACATGAAACTGTAATAATATTATTATATTAATAAAATTACATTGCAGTGTTACAGCCTTAGATGCAGAATCACCTGCTGTCCCAGCATCTTTTATCAGCCCTCTATTAAAGCCTGGCAGATCTAATGTGGTGCCCATCGTGTGGATAAAAAAAAAAAACATTGCAACAGGGTGTTTTATATACAGCAAACAAGTGTGTGCAACATATTGCGGGTGTTTCCAATTTTTGATCCAGTCCCTGTAGATCTTGCAGTAGAAAGGACCAGCGTGAATATCATACAGTAATATACTCAATGTTATTACTGTAATAGAATTTAGCTGAAGCCATCTGGTGCAGAATCAGGCTTGGAGGTCACCTCAAAGCGCCATGGATTTTTTTTTTTTTTTCAGTGAATCTCTACTTAGGTTAGAGAGGGTTGGATTTCACTGTAATGGCTTATAGGACAGCAGAGACGAGGCTTGCTATCACAGCTAGGAAGCTACTGTCTTCTGAACAAAGGAGCATCAACCACACCAGTCAGAAGGGCTGCCAAGGATAACACTGCAGCCACTATCTCTAAGAAAAATGAGAAAATAAACCCAGTAAATGAACAGGCCAGAAACGCACGGCTAATGTCAAGAAATCGAGTTACCGCACGGGATCGAGCTCCCTGGATCTACAGTTTTATTCACACAATATGAATAGAAAGGTGAGCAATATTTATCAACGTACAAGCAAAGCCCTTTTCTTGTGTTCTGTGACACTTTGGAATCAGCTGTCCGTGTGAGGACGAGCATTGGGTTTGTTTAACTGCTGTATCACTTGATGTGTTTACAGACCGAGATTAGTGCTCATGAATATGCATTGCATGAGGTGAAGGAAGCGCTTGATGTATAAGGAAATTATAGCATGTGTTTAAATAGCAGCCGGCTCTTTTAGTACTTGTGTAAAACAGCATGCCACTGTTAAGGGAGTATTATTGTTTATTAATATAGGAAGAAATAAAACACAGAAAATAAGTTATTTAATTTGTATTTTGTTCAATTAGATATCTAGTTTCTTTTGTAACAGATGTTATTAGCTGAATTATCTTGGTGCATGTAAATAAATACAGGCTCTCGTCTGAAACCATCTCCAGCTGCCTCCCCTTGTCTTTCTGATTAAGCACAAAGTTCTGTGGTACAAGAATCTATAAAATAGCACTGCAACATGCTAATACAGGCACCTGCTAGTGATTATTACAGCCAGTTCCTGCAGTGGGCCAGTCGCCAGTACCCAATGTTTGGTGTAGTTTGTACAGCAAGCAAGAGGTTTGAGTTCTGTTAAGCACCTCCTTCACACTGTAGTTTCCAGTGAACCTGTAAGCTCCAGTATGTCTCGGCTCTGGACCAGTGTAGCTGCTCTTTTTAATACTCGTGTTTAATAAGAAGTCATGCATGAACGAGGACCCCCAAGCAAACTATTTAATATGTGAGGAGTGTGCAGCAAGTTCCTCTTTCAACTACTCCCTTTCAGAATAAGCTCTGGAATTAACTTAAAGCATTTATGTAAAAAATAAAACTCTCATGTAATAAAGATTAAGTGAAATCGATATTTGCGTGGATGTCATTCCCTTTTTGAATAATAAATAAATAAAAAGTAGGCCAAGAACATGCTACCAGTCTTGTTAATTCCAGATAAGATGAAGATTTAAAGTACATGCACAATTCAGACAGACTAACCTGTTACCTTTCATTTTTAAGCAAGACATGAAGGTTGCTTCAGGTTGACATTAGAGAAGTAATTCACAAGGTTTAGTTGCTGTGACTGTAGGCCAGGCTTTGTGAAATCTTTTACTGGTGTTTAAGTGCCCTGCTTGGGTAGTGAGTGGGGGAGACGGTCAATCTGAACAATCTTTTTATGTGATTTCTTTTGTTGATTTATTCATTTCTATGTGGTTGGCACTTCCTTTGATCTATCTACCAAGCAGAAAACATACAGCTTTTTTTAATGTGCTCTAATCAAAGTTTATAAAAATGTACTGCAACTACACCGGATACCGTAACTGTAAACTTGACTCTGCAGCAGTCTTTTGTAGAGGACTAAACAAGAAATGTAAAAAAAAAAAAGTTTATAGAAAATCTAGATTTGCTGCATTGCGATTTTATCTCTGGTTTGGTCCATGCTAGAAAGACAGTTGCTTGTGAACTTCTGATAAAATGCTTTGGCCTGTGTTTCTCAGTTTCTTGCCCTTCAGATGTCTAACTTGGCTGCATACCATAAAGGCTGCAGTGGTGCTTGCTGTATTTCTAATGGCCATGATCCCCTGAGCTTTCTCAGATATCTGTCTGACTCAGCTGCTTAATAATTAACAGGGTCTTATATTAAGCTGCAATGTATTAGGAATTGAAGCAGTTGGCATCGGTTTTTCATTCTGCTTCTTGCAGCTTTCGACTTACCCTAAAAACAGATACATTTGTCTCTCTTGCTGGAGAAAAACATAAAATCTATTCAATATTTGATTATATCTCCACAGTGAGAGGGTAGGCTTACTGGGGCCCCCACTAAGTGGTCTGAGACAACCTGAGCCCTCATGTGAATAGCTACAGCATGATGGTCTTGCAATGTGCATCCTTTTAAAACCCCCATGGCTATATACTACATAATATTAACTGTTATCTGCGAGCGTTTTACCTCCAGGATTGCTACAGAGACATTACAGATCTGCAGTGCTTTGTGTGGTATGTGTTAATATTCTGAACTATGAAAATTAGCTGAAATCACACAAACTAAGGAATTATACCTAAGAGCAGTACAAGTGTTCTGCTATAGCTTCTGCATGCAGGCTTCTTTATTGTTATACATATATTTATTTATATGGTCACATGAACAAGGTAGTCGCCTGTTTTTACCAGCTGAATACAGGTGAATGATGGAGAATATCTTTAATAGGCAGCCATCTGTCTTGTTCGTTCACTGTAGTTGCTCGGTGTGTTATTCCCTATTGGTAACATTTTTCATTTGAATAAAATCATGCAATCCAGTTGGTATTGCAATATGTTTTGCATTTTGTCATTGCCCTAATGATTCTTTAAGCACGCATGAATTACAAACGAGACTCGCTCAAAAATTAATGCTCAAGTACTGAATGGTGCCAGTTGCTCCCACTTAAAGTCCAGCTGCAGAAGAGGCAAAAAAAAAAAAAAGGATTGTTCATATTAACCATACTTCATGTTTCATAAGAGTATCACAGGAAAATTATATTTTCTGTACCAAAGTGACTGATTTTCAAAGCTGTCTTTGTACAGGGGTTGGTAGCTGCCTGTAAATCTGGTGTGATGTTTTTTTTTATTATTTTCCCAGTGCAGCAGTGTTTGCTTAATGTGTTGGACTGCTCCTCTTCTTTCTGTGGCAGGCACTGTGGATATGGGAGGCAAGCATTCCGTCCTGGGCAATTCCACTTTGAATCAGTCTCCTACGATCGAAAACATCCAGGCTGCATACAAAGAAGGTGATACCAGCAGGGCCCAGGAGCTCATTAAAATCTCGTGCGGCGAGAACAACAGGCTCCGGCTGGAAAAGGTAAGAGATTGACGGGGGATGAGACGGCACACATCCAGGTGGGTTTGCTGCTGAAGGGGCTCCTGTCCAGGCCGTCGTTTTTCTAACCCATTTATGCATACAAATTACATTAAATCATAAATAGAATTCATTATAAAGACAAAAAGAATAATAGTGGTCATGGTTTTCATTATGCAGTTAGCCACTAGTAAAATCATGATTATACCATACATCTAATGTTATTAAATAAGAAATACCACTGTTTGTTCTCTGTTGCTCTGAAGTATGTAGAAGAAATTGGGTGTTAAGATGATCTTGCCCTTCATTGCTTTTTAATTTGCGTTAAAACACTACCTGAGCTGTACTCTGCATTACACTCATGTATAGATGTAGGCTTATTAACTATGTTTTTTTTCTCAGTATAATTGGTATAACAAATGTACTGCTGGATTCAGTTTTATTATTATTATTATTATTATTATTATTATTATTATTATTTATTTCTTAGCAGACGCCCTTATCCAGGGCGACTTACAATCGTAAGCAAATACATTTCAAGTGTTACAATACAAGTAATACAATAAGAGCAAGAAATACAATAACTTTCGTTCTCCCCGGCTGGGGTTGCATGATGCGGACGTAGGGGAGGCGTCTGTGCACAAGTCACACTGTCGAGGTGTACATATATTAAACTTCTCATGTCACTTATTGAGAGGGTCAGAATGAGGGTGCATGTGAAAGAGACAGTCTTACACTGCTGATCCATTTGTGATAAAACGATTCTGAGGATATATGAAAGAACGAATCCATCTGTCTACTTTCCATGATACTGATCGCTCTAATTTTACATGAGATGCTTCTTGTTTTAAGATGGTTTATAATCGCCTCTCGTAGACTGTAGGTCAGAAGTGGCCTGGTAGCTTCTTCACTCACCAATAGCTTAAGTGTCTACGTTTGCAGATAGGCTTCAAGGCAAAGAGTGGGGGCTGCTTCAAGGTTCTGAAACATTCCATACTATATGTAGGCAATAATGATATGTATTAATTACCATGAAGAGATTCTGTTATCAGGAGGCTTGACTGTAGTTCTGTGCCCGGATGATGGATTAAAATCATATCTGGGATGTGGATGAAAGAATACTACTAACCAAACCAATTGAGTGCCTTTATTCAATTGAGCCGGTAAAACATGGCTGTGTATCTAAGCTGGTGTATGTAAATGTACTTAGTGTTGCTCCTGATCCAGACATGCTTGTTAATATGGATAAGGATGACCTTGATGGGAAAAAGCTTGTAATAAGATGAAGCGTTTATGGAATGAGTTGTCTAGTTCTGTTGGGGGGGGGGGGGGGGGTGGTATTGACTGCTGTAGCTTGCAGGTTCTATATATGGAACAGCAAAAGGGAATAATGTAGGTGAAATTGGTATTGATATTGGGTACAATTCCACTGACTGTTGAAATTAGTCTTGTTTGCTCAGCGCCAGGAGATGCTTGGGTTGTGTTCTTGAGCATTCTCTTGAGTGCATCCCATGTTATCAGATAAGTGAGGTAACCACTGGAGGAGCCTGGGTGCAGGCTGTGTGCTGGTGCTTATAAATATTAAATGAAAAGGCGACTCCTTTGTAGGTCTCTGTACTGCGGGGAGCTACCCAATCCGCTGAATGCAACGGTATGGCAATGCTGTAAAGATTTCTGCTTCGAATGAAAAACGACTCTGCTGAGGCACAATTAACAAGAGCATTTTTCTACACAATTACACCTACCAGTAAAGTAGTCTATAATAGCTTTAGTTCATATTTGTATTTTTGCTGTTTAATAGTTTGGTTTCATGGGGAGTACAGAGTTACTACTCACTGCAAATGTTTGGCGTTAACACTTCCATCCTACTGTAACTACAGAAGATACTGACGGGGACAAGCTGGGCTTTACATTTACAGGACAGCTTGGCGTGGCACTGCAGTCATAAACACATAGAATCATTCCTCCACACACTCATTCATTCATTCCCCCCCTCAACAGCCAACTCATTTGAACCTTTCCCAGGGCAAGATGACCATGGTTACATTTTACTGCTGCAATTTCTGACCAGTGTTAATATTTTTTCTTAATAGTTAGTTTATATATTATACCATTGTAAATTTAATAAAGTCCAGCTAAAACGCTACTGTAGCAATGTTTAGAAGATGAGATCAGGTTTTATTTTGTCACTGACATTGCATCAGCATTCCAAGTAATTGCTAATTGTTTTCAGTATGACATAATGACTCTCTCAGCGGGTCGCCAGGGGAATACATTACCGTGGGGTTTACAGAGTGCTCGGACCATTTCCTTATACTGCCTTGGGCAGGTGTTAATCGGCAAGATGCAAATAAGGTGGACTGTAAACTGTGGTCTGTTTTTAAACAAGGTGGCAAACATATGTAATTCCCATTCTTAATGCTGTCCTATTTACTGAAATAAGTATCCATGCAGTGCTCCAAACTGTAAATAAGGTGAAGACACTGGATCAGTATTCTTGACTCATGCAGTTTTATCACCCACCGAAACCCTACACTAAGTGCCCCAGGGAATGTAACTGTAGCTAGAATATTTTTATGACCCACCAGGGATAGTGTTATCTTCCCTGCATAATGATGAATTCAACTAATGGAGAGTGTTTAGTCCTGAAAATCTGTCTGTCTTTAATCAATAAGATGTAACCGACACCAGACCTAGCACTTGCTGTGCAGTGTGCTGACATTCACTTGTAAGGGTTGGCCCAGTCAAGGATGCTAACTGCAGCACTTCCAAAGGGTTCGCGTTGTGAGCTGCTGCAGCACAAAGGAATATCCACTAAAGTGTCCTGAGGGCATCGGATGTTTTTTAATGGTTAGGTTTAGGGTTAGGTTTTAGGGCTGGGGTTGGGGTTGGGGTTGGGTTAGGGTCAGGGTGGGTTGATTTTAATAGAGAATCATCCGATGCCCTCAGGACACTTTCTAGCAGATATTACTTTATGCTGCGTGAGGTGCCACCTCTAACAGGACTGTTTTGACTGCCGTTTTGGTATTTCCTTAAACTGTCTTCACGGTGAAGCTGCAGGAAAGCATCTGTGAACAGCTGTTGTGATTTTGATCAGCTGAAGCGGAAGGTGTATTTGTTGTAAATCTTTCACCATATTCATTTTAAAAAGGCTTTAGGAAACTTAGGAAGTTACAACAAGCGTTCCGTCTTTCTCAATGTCCAGTTGAGAGAGACTTCTAGTCAAAAGATTTATCAATATTTAATATTTCTAAATTCCGCTTTTCCGTGTTTTAGTTATGGATGACACATTTTTATTAAACTTTTATATTTTGTTATTCATATGTACTTTAATCAACTGGGGTATTGCTGTGTCATTTCACCAGCTTTTGTACTGCCGTTGGAGAAAGTCTGTATTTATCCAGATTGCTGCCTCTTGAATAAGCGAATTGAAACGATTCCTATCTCCTGGGAGGCCTCGGCAGTAAGCTGTAAGAATGATTCACAAGTCGGGCTTCAGTAACACACTGTAATGTAGATCTGTCTGTCTGCTTGTCGCTTGCCTGTCCCTGAGGAAGGCTAGTCAGTAGGGTTGTTTTTATTCCTTACTCTAAAAGGCAGCAGCTCTACAGCTTATAAAAGGACCAGTACTTCTATTGCCCCCTAGTGAATATTTTTGATAGGATTTATATAAACTGTGCTCTATACTACAAAATATGAGGTGTACAAATATTTAAGGTACATTTCCTTACTTTCATGCTGGAAAAATCTAAATGCATCCAGTAGACGGGGTTCATGTTAATTTTGAGTTGGTATAGTACTGTAAACATTGTTTTATAATAGGTTGATCAGGGCCTCGAGAGCAATGAGTTTCTGTTGTAGATTTGATTGAGCATGTTTGTTTTCCAGCACCAGCTCCTCAGTGTTGCAGCAGGGAATGGAGACCTGGAGGCTGTGCAGTATTTACTGAAGGAGGGCAGGGTGGACCTGCCCAGGGAGCCCACAGATGAAAACCCAGCAGTCGTTGCAGCTTATTATGGCCATGAAGACGTTGTGAAGGAGTTGCTAGACTCCTTACCAGGTGAGACTCTCCTACTTCAGTATTAAGTTCTGAAATGTCTTGTTTTCTGCACCCAACGATAAATACAAGCTTAACGTGGTCTTGGAATAAATTTTAGGATGAACTGAAACTTACTGTCTTGATACCTCTTTAAAGGAGTTCAAACAAAAAAATGACATCTTCAGTATGTACCTGAGACATGTTTTTGCTCCAAAATGGTTTCTTGTAATTTTGAATAACTTGTTTGTATTTGTTGTGTTAATTTGAATTTTTTTGTTTATGTGGCGCCTTCTTGACAAGGTCAATCTCAACAGGACTTTCCTGGTTAAATAAAGGTTAAAGGTTAAAAAAAAAATTAAATAAATAAATATTTTGGTTTCTTCCCATTATTTGATTTCAATGTGTTCTAATCTCTCTAATCTTATGTTAAATTCTTGTTAGTACTTCATTACTGTACTGTATCACGACAAAAAGCTCAAGGCAATATCTTTTGTTTCGTTCGAGTGAATGTGTTTTGTGTTGTCGTCTTTAATGAGTTAAGGGGGTGGTATCGCTGTTTCTTCACCCAGGGTCGGGCATCAATAAAGATTTGCTAAACTGGATGCTGGCAAAAGCTTGCCAACAAGGACACGTGGACATCGTCAAGCTGCTGGTGCTCAACTACAAGGCCGACACGGAGAACTGTGCGATAAGAAGCAGTGACTTCGCTGTCATCACAGGTGTACCACTCTATGCAGCGGCAAAGGCAGGTATGGTGAACACGAGCGGCAAGACAAGCACGCTGAATGGTACTTTAGCTTTTAACAAACAGTGTTTTCATTGATGTTGATGTAACTTCTGGGAAGCATTTTGAAACGTGTTTTAGTAGTGGTACATAGTGCAGATTGTATGATCTTATGTTCACTACTGAGAAGATATCATGCAAACACCTGCATTACCTGATATTTAGTAGGTATGTATGTTTACCATAGCAGTTTACAATCATTTATTTCACCAGTACAGGCTAGTATTGCATTTTACCCTGCTGTATTACTAAATGAAGCAACCTTGCCTGTCAAAATGTCAATGAAACTGTACAAATAAGTGGTAATACATACATTTCACTGCACACTGTAGCCTGGACTTGTATAAAAAAAATTTTGCTTTGGTTGGCAGATCTAAATATATTGCAACAATAACATTTTGTTAAATTAGCACAGTTCCTCTTTGAACAATGAACTGTACTTCCCAAATCGGTTTAGCCAGGCAAAGGGGATTTGTGCACTGGGTTTTAGTCTTGCTTTCATATGAAGCAACACTTTTATTTGTTTTATTCATTGTAGGGAATGAAGAGATTGCTGCCTTTCTGCTTCAGAATGGATCTGTGTTCTGCTCCTATACTCTAATGGACCACCCTCACTTCGCCAAGCAGCTCCTGAGAGCGAGGTTTGTGGAGCCCAGCACTCCGGAGCACAGCGAGGAACTGAGCGATGTAGGTAACGGACGAGTTCTCTTTGTAGAAAACTTACATCCTGCAGCTTGGGGCTCTCTTTATAAAGGGAAGCAAAGTATGTCAATGCAATGTGTTGTCTTGTTGGTCCTGCAGTTTGCTGCAGCTTTGGAGCATGGGTGGCTGAAGTTGGCCCTTCCACTCCTGGTCTTTGTTCAAAGCCTGTTTTTAAATTGTTTATTTGAACCAATTAAACCTTCATCCAGACCTTGAAGTAGTTTGTGATCTCATTTTACCTGTTAAACCTGGAGTGGCCCTCCAGGACTGGGATTGGACACCCCTGCTGAAGAGTGTTAGTTACGCTGCTTTTTTAGAAGGTTATTGGTCTATGAAGGCTAATCCTTTTAACATGTCCTGTGCTCGTATTGCTGTCCATGGGTATATACTGTGTTCATTTCATTGCTTTATGTTGAACCGTACTGAATGTCGCTAACATATGAAACAAAATGCATCATTTTTAAGTTTTTCAAGGGAGGTTCTTTTTTTTTAAACCTGGATCCTTTATCAATATCACTCAAGCTAACGAGAGCCTAAAATGGAGTTTGGCTAAGACTACCAAAAATGTTTTCAAAATGCCTGAAACTTCTAAAGTTGCATATGGTCAGCCGTGAAACAAACATAATGTATCAACTTGTTGTTCTGTTACCATGAAACATGAAGTTAGTTTCCCACAACTGTGTTTTCCAGACTTTCAGTTCCACAAACTTTTTATTGAGTAAATGTTTAAGTACAGTTGTAGAAGTTAACAGTATGTGGCCAGCTTTTTCAAAGTGCACAGTGCAGACACACACACTCAATGTGCATGTAGTTTACAATAAAAAAGAGTGAAGCACTGTCATATAACCAACAGTTAAATATAAATATTCTCATAAAAAATGGAGTTGTGATTCCTATTGCGTAGCAGTTTGGGCGATTCCATACAGCGGGCTGAAGAAGCCACACTTGGATCTGGTTTCAGCAGTAAGTTGATGGGTGTAGGTCACTGTTCTGCAGTAATGCTAGATGTAGGCATTGAAGTCTATTTTAATGATAGACACTGGTGGGCTGTCACTTTGGGGGGGGGGAAGAGACCAGCTAGATTAAAGGTTGTCAATATTAATCACCACCACTGGTTCATTCATTCCTGCCAAATCAATACCATACTGTAGCGCTAAGTATGTGTCACCAGACCACACGTTGTTTTTGTTCTTGATTTACATAGAGGCTAAGCATTCCTTTTTGAAAGGGAAAGTTCTAAGCTTGTCTGGGAGAGAATGACCTCTGAACTGGGAATGTGATTGGTTGAGAGCACAGCTGATGTTTCTTCGCTCCCCAGAACCTCTCTGTGCAGTGGTCCAGATTGAAGCTGCCTTGGCTGGAGCTGGACTGGTTCATTGACCTCTCCTCCAGGATCTCCCAACTGGACCTGTCTTCAAACAGCCTCACTGGCCTGCCGTCCGTCATCCCCTGGGGGCTGATCCAGCTGCGGCAGCTCAACCTGGCGGACAACCAGCTGCGAGAGCTTCCCTCTGTCCACTCCTCGGAGGGTATCCTCTGCACAAGGTGTGTCACGTCTGCCACTGTTTCAAGAGTGCGTCTGCAAAAGCCAACTTATAGCCTATGTGTGTGGAGTGTGTTATAGGACATTGCCATTGAAAGCAGAGCAGGTGTAAAATTTGAATTGAGCCAAGTTTGTGACCAACTTCCTTGTTTCTGCTACTGGCAACTCTTTACAAACTTTAATATAGTCGTCTCCGGCTAATAGAACACCCCTCGGGGAGCAAGTAAAGTGTTCTCTTAGCCAAAGTGTTCTTTAAGACAGAGTTGGCCACCAAGCACAATTTGAATCCATAAATAAATAAATATTTATTACTGGTCATGACGCACATGCATCAACATATGAAATGAACAGAATAAGCAAGAGAAAAGCAATTGGCAAGTGTATGTTAATGAACTATAATAATAAAGTAACAGACAAACAACTAACGTAAATAAACTAACTGTCAGTCTAAATTAACACAGCTCCCCTACACATGTTAAATGCAGCAGCAGCTCTTGATTATTTATGAATACCTGTACAGGAGCAATATTCAAGACATGCACAAAAGTATTTAATAGAATGGTGAAGCAACTCACCAGATTCAGGTTTTTTTTCAGGAGCTTGAACAATTTCCAACTTTTTGTAGCAAGAGAAACACATTTCCCCATTTTTTGTTTACATGCCATCGGAATACAAAACGAGCCAGTGATGTGACAGCGGTTCTGGAAGATAAACCTATCAGTGTTCCTCAAGACACACACGCAATGACAATAAACCGTTTGAATTTAAGTCTGTGTTTGAGTTATCAGGCTACAAAACAGTACTGTATCAGTTGTGAACAAATCATTCCTGTTCCTTTAGGCAGAGCATTTACAATGGGGGGGAGAAAAATAAATTTCACCACAAGGGTGTTCACGTAGGCAAAGTGTTCTCTTAGGAGGTGTTCCTATACGTGGACACTACTGTAGTCTATGCATATCTTTATCGCATACCCCAGGAGCCACGTGGCCACAAGTTCCAAAATGGTCAGTTAGGAGGTATGGCCACAGTGAAGAAGATAAGCTTTCTGTTTTGTATCTCCTTTCTCTGCTTCTAATTGTAGAACTCCATTTCACTGTCATGATCTCTTTCCTCAGGCTCCTGGAGGTGAACCTCTCCCAGAATGAGTTAACCAGTCTTTCTTCAGGATTCTTACATCTTTCCAATCTCCAAAAGCTCTTAGCAGCAAAGAACCAACTGACAACATTATTTGAAGCTGAAAATGGTACATTCAGGTTTCTATATTGCATTCCTTGTATGTTGTACAACACTTACATTATTCTTCAAAATACAGCATAGCCTAATAGTGGAACCTTTTACCACACATCTTTGTATGTGTACAGTGTCTTGCAGTGTTATCGGTATTCTCTTGGTCTTTTTTAGGTACTAACTGGATAGGACTGCGGAGGCTGCAGGAGCTCGATGTGTCAGACAATCGTCTCACGGAGGTCCCTGCTTGCTTCCTTCACTGCTTCAAGTCGCTCCGCAGCTTCAATGTTTCTAGGAACAAACTGAAAGTGTTTCCAGATCCATGGGCATGCCCCCTGGTAGGTATCCACAGGGTGAAAATGAAATGCTGCTTTGCTTGGTGTACCTTGTATTCACCACTAATAATGGACAATTGTTTTAACAGATAAATGTTCATAGAACTAGTGTACTGTAAAATCAAGGATGGAAATAAGACTCCTATTGCATATCGGTTTCATCCATTCCAAGTTTTAATACGAGCCTCGGTGTATAGGTAGCAAGCTCCTGGTATCCTATTAAAACAGGAATGGATCAAATCACCCTGCAACGGGGGTCTTATTTCCAGCCCTGAAAAGTGAATTGATAACCTTTCTCCATGTTGGGGTTAAGTTGAGGTTACATTTAGGGGTAGTACTGTAAAAGTCCTGGTTTTGGGAGAAAATAGTAATACAGGATTACAGTGTGTGTGTTTCCTCCCCTCAAGCAATACTGTAGAGCATCTTCCAATTCCATGGAGAGCATTCCAGACACTATTTCCATATTTTGGAAAAATCATCTTAAAGAAATGGACTTATCTGACAACTGCTTGAAGGAGCTGCCATTGCATATCTTTCAGCTAGAGGTAATTATACATTTGAAGGTGTATGATGACTACAAACAGCATTCCAAGCATTATAGTAAGCTTTTTGAAATATTCAGTTTCTTTTAAGCACTGCTTCTTTATTGAAGTTTACTTTAATTGAATGAGTGAATGTAACTGAAAGTATACATTAAATACATACAACCACTAGAGGGCGCCTTGGCTCTATGCCTTTACAGCATGAAATGTTTTTGGTTTGTTTTTAGTCACTCAATCATTCATCCTTGACCATGACCTGAAGCATATGCACTTAATCACCTAATTAGTGAGACAGTTGATTGGACACTGTATATGGAGTGATTTCAGCTGTTGAATTGCAAGCTTGAATAAAAGCAATAAAGAAAATCACAGAAAAAAAACAATATGCCACGTCTGTCAAGAGAGCAGCACCTTTGTGCAATCGGCAGGCTGGACTAGGGCAGCGTACTGTGGCTCGCTGTCTTGGGTGCTCACAGCTAACAATTTCAAACCTGGCAAGATGGTATAACCAGACGCACTCTGTCAATGACAGGCCAGGAACAAATTGTTAATCAGCACAATAAAAAGTCACTGCACCTGCTCAAAAATAGTTTGTCATTTTTCGATCACATCTAGTGAATTTTATCCAAATATAAGTGATAAGTTTCTTTTGATGCTCAGTGTGTGTATATATAGAGGTGACAGTGCAGGCTGTTAGGACTGCAGTCTGAAATGTTATCTCCTTTCTTCCTGCAGGCGTTGGTGTCACTAAAAGTGAGCGAAAATCAGTTATCTGCTTTGCCTTCGCCAAACAAGTGGACTTGCTGTCAGCTCAAATCACTTGATCTTTCAAAGAATCAACTTGGAAAGTAGGTTATTAATATGGAGTGGCTGTACTGCTGTAGACGGCTTTTGGGCTGGATTAACACTTTTAGCTCATTATTTTTGTTTTCAAAGCATTTTAGCCTCATGTAAAACCTTGGAGAAAGTTTAGAAACATTTTTTTTTTTTTTTAAAAAGCATTCCCCCACCAGTGATATTGAAGTGAATAAATAAAATAGACCAGGGAATGACACATCCAAACCCACCCTTTTGTAAGAAGAAATAAAGACTTATTTTGGAGCTTTTTAGCTTAAACCATTCTAAGCTTCAGTATTTAAAATTGTAGTTTTGTTTTTAAATCGCTCAGTAATGCAAATGATTGACCGTGAAGGTATATTTCTTCATTCCTTATAGGACTGAGGAGGGAGCAAAAACTAAGAGACTCAGTTTCTTCACCACATGGAGCAGAAGAGACCCGCATACAGGTAATCTGGGTTGCATTACACCGTGTCTGGGTCTTGTAATAATGACCGTGTCTTAGGCAGGTCCGGGATACACTTTTTTTGTTTGTTTTTGGAGTGTCCTGTTTCCTCATTTGCATTCAGTGTTTCACTTTGGGATAAGATCATTTTAATAAACGTGAAGCCTGTGACCCCAGCGTGATCCCCAGGACAGTGCAGCAGGTGAAAGGGCCTGTTCCTTTAGATATGGTTTCTCCTGGCTGCTCTGTCCAAACCTTTGCTTGAAATTTTAGGCTTTTGTCCCTAGCTGCAATCTGAAGCATTCAGCCCAGGGATTCAGTCATGCTCTTGGTTTCTGTGTTTACCCTTTTTAAGAAACAAAGTTAGTTTGTTTTTTTTAAAAGTGGACACTTTGTGCATGTGTAAAGATGTGTGAATTTGGCCTGTGATAATGTATTGACCTCCTAGACCATGTGAAGTAGCTGTTGTTCTCTCGTCGTCAGCTTCTTTGATCGAATTCCCCGGGTTCCTCAGCGAGTGTTTGGAAGTCCTGTTCCTGAATGATAATCAGCTGGAGGCAGTGCCCCAGTCAGTGTGCTGTCTGAAGAGCCTGAATGAGCTCTATCTGTCACAGTAAGTAACACTGGCAGTGGGGCAGGTTAAAGTCTGTTTCTGCAAATTCGTTTCTCCAGGGGATTTTGTCATGATTTCTGTGATTTTTTTTTTTTTTTTTTTACAGCAAGGTTAGCCATGTTCTCCTCGTTGATGTTTTTTTATTTTGGAGCCATAGTAAATGTTTTTTCTAAACCAGATTCTGGTCTAATCCCCACAAATCACCTAACCAATGCGCATGAGCAGTGCCCTAGTGTAATGTCCTCTCATGACCATCTCGTTCCTAGCTAACCCTATAAACTACTGAAGCGGGAAGTACTTTTGTTGTAAACTGTCTGTTTGTTTAAGCTGTCAACATGTTTTCTTGTTATAATTTTGATGCGATATGTGTTTACAGCTTCAAAGAAAACCTGTATAAAAAAATAGATCTCAGTGGTGGCAGAGTGTGTCAGTGTTCTCGTCTTTCACATATAAAAAGAGTGTGAATTTCAGTGGTGTCAAGTTGCTGTCAGCTCAGATATCCATGGCCCACGTCACAAAGCCACAAGACTACTTAACAAACAGGCCCCAGTAACAGTGCGGTGTGATTTGATGCAGATTACACAGGAAAATGTATAAACAGATCTTCCCTCTAGGGAATGCAAACGTGAACAATTGTTGGAGTTTGTCCGTTGGTGGTCACGTCTTCACTCACTGTTTATTCCTGTGTTCTCCACTCAGAACCACATGTGTAGTAAGCATGAGAATATGTATGTGGTTATTACTGTTCTGAGTATACAGTAACATTGGTATAATGCAGTATCCTTTCCTTCCTGTGCAGTAATCCCGGGATTCGAGAATTGCCTCCTGAACTAGGGCAGCTGTCTAATCTTTGGCAGCTGGATATTGAAGAGCTGAATATTGGTAACATCCCAGCCGAGGTCAGGAAGGAAGGTAATGTCCATCTCCTGAGATGTGCTGACCTCTTAGACCTGTCTGCTCGGCTGGTGTTCCTGCACAGTGGCAGCGGAGACTGGCTGAGCTCACTGCATTGACAGCTGGGGAGCCGATGCATGTAGCTTCTGACTGCACTCTATTAACTGCTTCAAGCAATAACAATTCCATAAGAAACAGACAAGTACAGGTGTCTTGATAGGTTGTCACAAGACATCATTGTTAGTTAATAAGCTGCTGTACATCCACAACACTATCTCAATCACAAAGCTAATGAAAATGGAAGACCGTCGTTTGTTTTTTCACTGCGGCTGATTTTCTTGTTGATCCAGGTCCTAGTGCAGTGCTGGCTTTCTTGAGGGCTCATCTTAGGAAGGCAGAGAAGTGCAAGCTGCTGAAGATGATCATTGTGGGGCCTCCTCGGCAGGGGAAATCCGCATTGCTGGAAGCCCTGCAGACGGGGAAAGTGCCGCAGATGATGCAAAATGAAACCAGCATCAGAACAACCAAGTGGGAGCTGGAGAAGCCCAATGGTGTCAAAGACAAGGTGGGCATGCCTACTGTAGTGCTGTTTATCTGAGAAATAACAATGATGGGCATGCATACTGTAGTGCTGTTTATCTGAGAAATAACGATGATGGGCATGCCTACTGTAGTGCTGTTTATCTGAGAAATAACAATGGTGGGCATGCATACTGTAGTGCTGTTTATCTGAGAAATAACAATGGTGGGCATGCCTACTGTAGTGCTGTTTATCTGAGAAATAACAATGGTGGGCATGCATACTGTAGTGCTGTTTATATGAGAAATAACAATGGTGGGCATGCATACTGTAGTGCTGTTTATCTGAGAAATTACAATGGTGGACATGCATACCGTAGTGCTGTTTTTCTGAGAAATAAGGCTTGCTGGTATCAAAGCTCAGAGATTATACAAAAAGACAGGAGCAGGTACTGTTCTGTTTTATAGCAACTTTTCAGTAGGGGTCACTTATTTTGCACTCTTCCTGTGAGTCACAGTTGTCCTAGAATTTAATATTTTGAAATTGTGAATTTGAGTGTTTTGAATGTGCACTTTGGCTAACTGTAAAACATTAACATAGCCAAACTTACTTTGTAAGGAAAGTGCAAATCCCCTTCCCTCTACTTGTGATGTGCTTCCTAAATCCAGTCCAAATAAAGAGGAGCTGTGTACACTGTGGGTCCTGTACTTGATAGTTATTTGTGTTTAACATGTGATAAGCTCTGCTGTTCCTCTGATTTATCTTCACATTGCTTGTGCCATTCTGGCCCATTTACATTTCTCCTTTACGATACACAGGACATGCAAACCCCCGAGAATAAAAAAAGGTTCCGATTCCATTCAGTGAAAGATACAAATGTTTAATAAGCCTGATTTTTAATTCTTATCTTTTTGGAGTCAATATTTAACTAAGTTACACATTCATTTGGAATAAGTTTGCAGTGTAAGCAATAGAAACAGTACTTGAAGATAATTAACTTGCACTTACACCTTGAAGGGTTTCATAAAGCAGACAGATTTTGTGTTACTCAAATGTAAACTGTGTTTCTGTTTAAAAAAAAATCTGCAGCATTTTAGGGGTTAACTGGATAAGCTATATTGAGGGTTGAATTAAAAAAAGAGATTAATGTAGTTTTTTCTAATTAGCTCAGATACGCACAGAGTAGTAGAAACATTGCCTGCATTATTTGTCAATTTATGGAGCGGTTTGTTCTTGTCTTGTGTGAATAGATGGATTCAGTGGAGTTCAATGTGTGGGTTATTGGAGGCCCTGCCAGCATGTCCACAGTCAATCAGTGTTTCTTCACGGACAAGGCCCTGTATGTAGTTGTATGGAACCTGGCTCTGGGGGAAGAGGCTGTGGCGAACCTGCAGTCCTGGTTATTAAACATTGAGGTAAGTAAGAGGCCACTGCATCTCTCCTAGGAACCCTTTTTATTAATCTACTGTTGTTGTCCTTCTCCCGTGTCCCTGCCCCTGGCTCTCTGCACTCCCCCAGGTGTTTCAGTGAACAGATGCAGTACAGTATGGTGTCCCAAGGTACAGCCAGCCATTGTGGGTGGGAGGTAGCTTCCAGCTCCACTGTAGTTACAGAGTTACTGCTCGGTGGAATCTGTTTCACTTTTAAAAAGTAGATTTATAAATGTCTCTCTAACCTGCAGAAGCCGTTATTGATGCATAATTTGGGAATTCTCAGAAAACGGCTACTGGCCCCAGATTTTGTAAGAATCGAAGGTAACTGGGAGGGTAGTGTTTAGTGTGTGTTTGGGGATTGCCCATCCCTGATTGAATGACCTAGCAAGCCACATACAATGGTCCCTGTGTAGCAAAACTTTTTTTCCAGGGTGTACTTTTTTGTGTAAAAGGAAAACATACCAATAACAAAACTAACAACCTTATTTTCACCCAAGTCATTAATAATGCAAATTGACCATTCTTAAAATATAAGTGCTGATTATATTTAAAGCTATGCCAAAAATGTGTGGTTGTCGGGGTGTTGGTGTGTTGTTTTTTTTTTTTTTTGGCTCCACTAATTGAAGTGATCTCCTTGCTGTTTCTCACTGCAGGCCCGAGCCCCAAATGCTGCTGTGGTGGTGGTGGGGACCCACCTCGATCTGATTGACTCCAAGTTCCGCACAGAGAGGATCGCCACCCTGCGTGCCTACGTCCTGTCCGTGTGCCGCTCCCCCTCCGGAACCCGAGCCAAGGGCTACCCCGACATCACCTGCAAACACCTGCAGTCAGTACAGCCTTTCTCATCACATTCTCATTCCATGGCTTTTTATCTAATCTGAATTAGAATTACAAATCCCTTTTTGCACAGCCAGACACCTCTCTAGTAAGTGCATCTGCCAAAATGTTCTATCACTGAAAAACGGAACAAAATCTAGCTTTTTTTTAATCATCTTGCTTATCAGACAAGCTGTGCAAAGGGAATGAAACACCGCAGGTCGAAAACAAATCTCTATTTACAGCCCAGAAATGATAGCAGACCCTGTTGTAGTCAAGCTGTGTTTCCATTGTCAAACGGTAGTGCTCAGATGCATACTCGTGCCTGTTCTCATTGGGCACCGTTCTCGATTTTAAAAGCAATAGTTTCCATCTCCAAAGGTAGCTGCATGTGTTGAGATTTAAAGTGGCATTTAACAGAGAGAGAGAGAGCTGTCCAGCAGTGCTGATGCACACATGTCTCTTTCTCTTCTCTAGTGAAGTGTCTTGTAAGACCCTAGAGGGCTTCGATGGGCTGCGAAGGCTGCTGTTTCAGGTTTCCTGTAACATAAAGGATATGTCCAACGCGGCAACTTCCCAGAAACTTGTTGGGAGATTGGTGAGTAATCTATAAAAAAAAAAAAAAACAGAAGAACCGTGCAGAGCAATCGGTCAATTTTAAGGGCCCTTTTAGAATAAAAAGCTTGCCGCTGATTAACTGAATCTCTCCTTTCTAGTCCAGAATGATATACCTCCAGGAGTGTTGAATCAGCTCCCTTTTTTTTAATTACATTAACTGTAACTTGCAGATACCCAAAAGCTATCTGCTTCTGCAAGCGGCAGTCCTAGCGGAGCGTCTGAGGAGAGACCTGGAAGATGAAGTCCAGTATCTGACTGACCTGCAGCTGGAGCAGATCATAGAGCAGAACCCTGACAGTGACATCAAAGACTATGAGGACTTGCAAACCGGTCAGTCCTCGCCCAGACTCATTGTGCAAGATCCATTTCTTTCAGAGCTCCCCATTCCTGTCCTAGCCCCAACACCAAGTTAAAATGTCAATTGCCACGTTTATAATTACCCTCATAATCTGGTGTAGGAACCCTGAGTAGATTTCATATGCAAGTGTGTTTTGTAATAGTCTGATATTTATCTGAAGAGTTACTGTGGCAAGAGATTGCAAGTACACTCAGTGCTTCCACTTTTTTTTCTTTTGACAATTCCTTCACTGTGTTGTCAGTTTCCTTGGCCATGCTGTCGGAACAGCCAGATACCAGAAATAACTACAGAAGCAAGATGAAGCATGAGGCTTTTCCACCTACAGCTGTGGCAAAAGTTTTGCCTCACTTAGAATTTTAGGATTGAGATGTAATTTAAAAAAGAAATATATATATATATATATATATATATATATATATATATATATATGAGAATATAATTTTAGATATGGGAAAATTACAAAGTGGCATGTAATTCAATATGTCAGCAGGTTTCAGTCGACCTTTTATGAAGCTAAACTTGTTTAATTCTATAGGATGATGCGAAACGTTTGGCCATAGCTGTAGATTCTGCATACTTTTACATATTGTATGTGTGATATTTGAAAAGGAAACCTTGTGTGCTGCAAAAGGTGCTCGAATAGAGGATTCCAGTCCCGTTCAGCCACTAATACACAGAAGTTCTTTTGCAATTAGTGGTCAGTAAAAAGTCGCTCACATTTAAAGTCATATTGGCACATTTGTTTGGTTTCTTTCTGATTTTGGAGTGCAGGCATTCTGATAAACAATTTAAAAAAAAAAAAAATGTAGTTCAGGAAAGTATATAAACTTAACTGGGGAACAATTTTTGTGATCAAATCTGTCCCTCTAAAATGTTCTGGAGGCCAAAGCACATCTGTTTACTAATAACCACAGAGCAGGGATAGCCTGGTAGAGTGGTGATGTGAGCTTCACCTCAAGCCTGCCCAGGAGAGATTCTTACCTGCCAGTGTGTCGGTTTAGTCCTGCTGATGCGGTCTTTACTCTCGACCAGCTCTCAGCTTCCTGATCGAGACGGGAGCACTCCTCCATTTCCCTGACACGAGCCACGGCCTGCGGAACCTGTACTTCCTGGACGCGGTGTGGCTGACGGAGTGTCTGGAGAGGATCATCAATATTAAGAGCTCCAAGTCGGTGGCAAAGAATGGAGTGATCAAAGCAGAGGATCTGCGCATGCTGCTGGTAGGCACCGGCTTCACTGAAGAAACCGAGGAGCAGTATTTCCAGTTCCTTGCCAAGTTTGAAATCGCACTCCCAGTCGCCAGTGACAGGTGAGCCCTTTGAAAGCGGACTGCTTCCTTATTTGTGTTTCCGTGCTTTCCTCTGTATGAAAATGATCAGTGAACAGACCATTATTGGAACGCCCTAAAGGGAAAGTGGTTTTGTAAACATGCAGTTGCTCCCAAATGTTCTGACCTGCAAACCTCTTTGTGCTGCAGTTACCTGCTGCCTCACCTACTGCCTCCCAAACCGGGATTGGATATCCACGGCTTCCGCCAGCAGACAGCCAACACCATTCAGAGGCTGTTCAAAATGAGCTTCGTCCCTGCTGGATTCTGGCAGAGGTTTATAGCTCGGATGTTAATTAGCCTCACAGAAATGGACCTCCAGGTACCTGTAATCTTGTAATGAAACAGCAAGGGGATTTGAGGACAGGCCTCAGAACAGCTCTTATTCAGCTCTGCTATTCCCAGGGGAGCATCACCACCTTGCATATTCCCAGGGAATGTAGAGAGAGAGAGAGAGAGAGAGAGAGAGAGAACACAACTGTGAATCGCTGAATGTCAAACTTGTACAGAGATACCAACAGCAAATGTACTTTAAGATTTTTTTTTTTTACTTAGTAACACCAAGTCATTATGGTGAAACCATGACCAGAATTTTTTATTTTTTATTTTATTTTGCTATAAAATCTGACTCGCACAAACGGCAAACGATTGCATTGTAAGCAGAGAATTTTTGTAATCGGTTGTGTGTGTGTGTTCTTCCATTTTTCATTTCAGTCGTTTGAGACAAAAAAGAACACAAAGTCTGTGAGAAACAGGCAGACTATCATTTATAGTTTTGCTGGCAACCAGCAGCGAAACCGTTGCAGTACCTTCCGCGTCCGGAGAAGCCAGACAATTTACTGGAAGGAGGGGCTGCTGGTGACATTTGACGGTGGCTACCTCAGGTAACCAGAATAAAGTTCCCCTTTCAAATACAATAAGCCATCTGTATATTACTGAACTCCTCCAGCAGGCTTCCAGCCAGGCTGCAAGATTCCCTTGAATTAAATGAAGTCTTGGCTCACTAGGATAAATAACAGCCTGTTGCATCAAATGCTCCATTCTGTGACTCATTACTACTTCTGTTCAGATGATGACATACTAATTTGCCTTTATTCTTTGTATTTGCTTCAGAGCACTTCAGGTCAAGCTAGGTTTCAGCTTTGCAGTGTTGAAGTCTAAAAGTAAAAAAAAAATAAGGTTGGCACGTCTTTATATAAATGAAGAAATCTTAGCAGAATCATTAGCAGACCACTGCATTACCAGGGCATTGTGGATTTGCAACAACAGCTGTGATACTGTAGTGCTAATGAGGTACCATGGCAGGGATGGAAATAAGACTCCTATTGCATAGCAGTTTCACCCATTCCACTGATTCAACTTGTTAAAACCAGGAATGAATCAAACTGCTGTGCAATGGGGGTCTTATTTCCATCCCTGCATGGTACTGTGTTGGGTTATAGGACAACCATCTGTGTGAGGTAGTATCTGCACATGTTTATATGGCCGATTCCATCAACTGTGATGTCACCATTTTGAATTGACTTAAAGGGTTGTTTTTTTTGCATAGCAAGTGACCATACTGATATTGACAATAAAGCACAGTAGAATTATTATTTATTTCTTAGCAGACGCCCTTATCCAGAATCCCTATATAGCACAGTGTACAAAACTGGCGCTTTGAGCTGAAAGATCCACAGCGGTCTCTAATGTGTGGTTTGTGCCTTTCTGTTTGTTCTGGTAGTGTTGAATCATCGGATTTGAACTGGAAAAAGAAGAAGAGTGGAGGAATCAAAATAATCTGCCAGTCCGAAAACCGAGATTTCTCCGCCATGGCTTTCATTACAGACCATGTGAACTCCCTGATTGATCAGTGGTTTCCTGGTGAGAGTCTGATTTTCATTACATCTGCTCGGATCCTTTGAGGCTGTTGCTACTGATTCATACAGAAGATTGGCGTGTTCTAGGATCACAGGCAAATTGCTTGTCCTGTAGGATTATAAGCTTCCCAAACTCTGTTCCATCATTAATCAACTCACAATTTAAATAGTGTCTGAAAGCGCAAGCTCTTACGGTTTAGTTACTGAAGCTCAACATCAACACATTACATATTGCTGCAGGTGTGGGGCGAACATGTTTCTGTTCAAGCAAAGCAGCTGGTTTCAGGGCATCAGCGTTGTGATAATGTAATGTCAACACTAGCAACAGGGCTGAGGTCAGAATTTCTTTAAAAGCTAGCCAGACAGGGTGGAAATGTGCTCAGAAGGTCTATAACATTAAACACTCAATAATAGTCTGAATAAAGCTTAAAGAAACTTCTTAGTGTATCATGGCTCTTTACAACACCTTCTGTTTTTTATAACACACTGCAGAATCCAAGGCCTACCTCTCTGGAGTGTTGGTATCAATATGAGCCACACTTCAGTCGGTGACCTTGACTGTTGAAGCAGCTTATCAGTAAAATGGTTCATACTAGAACTTCTACTGATCGGGTATAATGACACTTCTTGGCCTGTTGGTAATGCAGCCGTTCTGAACTATTTAATCAAGCTCAGTAGAGTCCTCTGTGTTTTGCAAGTGACAAACGTTTCAGCTTTCTGCATGCAACTGACTCGGTTACCAGAACTTGTATTATCAATGTACTTTTTTTTTATAACATAACGTGGTGTTTTGACATAAATTATTTAATTTTTGTATCAATTTTATTTAGATATAGTCCTGCAATGGAGACAATGCCGTGAATTTAGTAGATTTCTGGTTATCTGCTTGCTCCCTCTTTGCATGCCTGCTGTACTTTTGAACAGATCACTGGCTATGAACCCTGTCTGAGGATCTCCTGCATTGCTTCGGAGTCAGTTACGATGCCCTCCTTCATTTTCCAGCGCTGACTGCCAGTGAGAATGATGGCACGCTGCTGATCGAGCAGTATGCGCCATGCCCCTGCTGTGCTACAGCCACCGCAGAGAGAGCAGGCGTGCCGGGGACATCGAAGACCGTGCACTTCTTCAACATGGAGGACTGCGTTCACGCTGCCATGGAGCTGGATCACATTGTCTGTCCGAATCACCCCTCTGTCCCAGTGCCCCTCCAAGAGCTGGTCCCGGAGCTCTTCATGACGGATCTCCCTGCACGGTAGCACCTTCATTCCCTCTTGCTGGAGCTTTCATTGCTGCCTCTTTCTGTGCCTGTTCTCGCTATACACTCTTCAATATTCATCTCCTTGTACACTGTGCATCCCAGATGGACGTTGCTCCTATTTGGATTGTGGTTAAAGCAGAGTATGCACAACAAATAAATAAAAAAAAAAAATCCTAATCTATCACGTACTTTTGTTTCCGGGGGTAAAATGTCAGCCACCTGTTCCATTTTATTTCAGCACTTACTGTATGTATATGCACTCCAATATATACATGCATCAATATTACGCAGGAAAAGCAAGATAATCTATTCTAGTCGGCATTTGCTGTATACTGATGCAATAAACAAAGTCCATCTTATTTACAATGAGGGTTGTTTTCAGGAAATCCTTTATCCACATACAATAACATCATCGTAATGAATGCACCAGGCACACCTGGTCCTGGCATAGAAAAGGCTGTATAAAGTTTGCTTGCAAGCTGTTTCTATAAAATACAAGTAAAAATAACCTGTGCCTCTATGAAATGTAATCATCCAAAGGGGTTTTCTTGTCCGTGACGTGGAGGGTGTATGAGGTTCTCTGTGGTTTCTGTTGCAGGTTGTTTCTTGAAAAGAGCAGCCTGGAATACAGCGAGGATGAAAGCAACATCCTTGGGCAGGGGGGCAGTGGGACCATTATATTCAAGGCCCAATACAAGAACACGCCTGTCGCAGTGAAGAGGTTCAAGTTCAAGAGGTGTCGACAGCAGTCCTTCGATGCCAGCACAGGTAAGGGTGCATCTTCACCAAGCGAGACTCCCACCCTCCAAGGAATTGCAGCGTACTGATGCGCTGGAGCCCATAGCTCCCGGGTGCTGTTTCTTAAGGGTGCCGTGTGGGGGTGCAGCACAAACATGGTGAAGCCCTTTCACATTTTCAAGTGCTCCAGTTAATCATTGTCTAAATCGTTTGTCCTTCTTGATGAGTGTTAATTATCAAGCATGATAGAAACTTTCTTAAACTTGTGACCATCAAAGAAATTGGATATTCGTTTTTTGAAATGCCTAGCAGTGAGCTCGTTTCTCTTTTCTTAAACTATTCTACATTTTAAAAATAGCTGTAACGTAAAATATTTGTTTGTTTATATTGTTATAGTGATGCTGAGCACAGTGCAATAATAATTTTAAACATGGAAGGAATTTAATTTACCCAAATGCATCTGTTAAACGGGCCTCCAGGGGCGTCTGGTATATTATCCAGCCGGTAGATAAATAATGGGGTGCAGGAGACCTAATGTATACACGGCAAGTGTAAACAGTATAGTGTTGAGATCATATCGCTCCCCTTTAGACGGAGTAGAAAAGAGGTACACAGGGATTTCATTTAATTAGACAAACAGGCTTGATATTCTGATGGAGGATCAGAAGAGCTTATATAAATGTTATTTGAAATGTATTCCTTTGCAGTTGGGATTTCTGTTTCTGAGGATGTTTCTTTCTCATTCAAACCCAGCATGATGCTGCAAGATCTGGAGTTTGGGGGTTGAAACTTGCCTTCCATAATTCTTCAATCAGTGGAAAGCACAGTATACCAAAGTCAAATGTGTATTATAACTTCCTACTTATCAGCAAATTAATATTCCCAGCTGTCAAGCTAGAACAATTTCAGGAGTGCGCCTTGTATTCCACTCTTCATTCAAACCGGTTTGGAATGTTTTAGAATTGTTTTTGCGTGATTTTATTTACGTTCTATCCATGAGTGGTAGAAACCAGTTCATTTGGGGTTTAGTGGCATTCTGTTGATTTAAAATTGTTAGTGATCTTTATCGCTTTCAGTTCCACTTCTAACATCCTGAGTTTTACATGGTTTTGGTGCATTTTAAATAAGAAACATATATATTATACCTGGGTTAGCAGGAAATTACAAATTGAACAAAATGATGGGAAAACGCAGTAAATGTCAAACCAGTGCTTTTTATATGTAGGAATGGCTTATGCAGGCTGGTTGGTTACATAAGATTCTGGCTGATCGTTAGCTAGAGCAGCAGGGGCTGCCTCACACTGTGACTGCTGAGGGGGAGGGCTGAAGGTGACAAACATGTCAATAACTCTTGACTGAATGAAAGAAAAGCAGTGTTCAGAAAACTCCATTCTGCATTGTATTATGTTAGAAGTACAAAACGTGAAACTGTATGATTTAATGAAAATCAAATCACTGCTGCCAGAGTAACTTAACACCATTTTTGCTGAGTTTATAAAACCCAGTGTGGACCCCTTCTCAGTGTGGTATCTTCATCTATTTTTAATGAAGTCATTAAACTGTTTAAATTGTAAATCGCTGCATCCACATTTGGTACTATGCTACAAAGAGTTGACTCATTTCATAACATAATTTAGAGTATAAATCGTGCACCATATATATATATATATATATATATATATAGATATATATATATATATATATATATATATATATAGGCTTGGTTTTTGTATTGAACCCAACCCCTGCTTGTGTAAATATAGCATACATTTGTTATTTAGACTAATGGAGAAGCTAGCTATACTTTTAATAGCCTTGTTTATTGGAAGAAGGTGTAGTGAGACCTCATTCAGAGTGCGTGACTGTTTCGTCACAAAAGTATTATGTTTGGGGCTGTCGGTGCCATAAATTTGTTTTAAGAAGTGGGGGGTGCAGTCTATGTAGCTGGGGAATATAGTAATATAATTCAGAATAAACCTTTATTTCATTCAGATTTGGTGCCTTTTGCGGTCGTGAACTCCCTCTTAGGCGGACAGGAGGGGAATTTCACAGCCACTCTACAACAATAAGATCCCAGTGTTCAAATACAGCATATTTTCTATTTAGAAACAAATAATGCCCTGCTCACAATATTTTTTGATATTGATTCAGACACTATGGTTAGACACTTGCAGTCCATGGATGCTCTGAGGAATTTTTCGGAGTTCCGTCAGGAGGCCAGCATGCTCCACTCCCTGCAGCACCCATGCATCGTGTCTCTGATCGGAATCAGCATTCATCCACTTTGCTTCGCTCTGCAGCTGGCCCCTTTGGGCAGTCTCAACACCGTGCTGGAGGAGCACTCGAAGGGTGAGTGTGTTTCTGTAATCGACAGCCTAGTTCAAATGTAAATTCCACGGATGGAAAGAAGACTCCCGTTGCACAGCAGTTTGTTCCATTCCTGGTTTTACTATGAGTTTTAATAACACACCTGAGCTTGTCATCTGTGGCTAATCAAGCACATATTAAAACCTGGAATGAGTGAAACTGCTGTGCAATAGGAGTCTTATTTCTGAAATTCTGATTACCTCAAACATGAGATACTCGCTCCAAACATTTTTTTTAAACTCACAAAAGCCTAGCTTGTACACTGGTTGAATAGGTCCCAGTCTCGCTGAACTCTCAATGTTTCCTCAAAGCAGGAGTGCTGTTTATGCCACTGGGGCCCATGCTGACCTTCAAGGCAGCCTATCAGATTGCAGCAGGGCTGGCCTACCTGCACAGGAAGAACATCATCTTCTGTGACCTGAAATCCGACAACATTCTAGTTTGGTCCCTGGAGACCGACGACCCGGTGAACATCAAGCTTTCAGATTATGGAATCTCCAGGCAATCATTCCATGAAGGAGCTCTGGGGGTGGAAGGAACACCGGGCTACCAGGCACCAGAGATCCGGCCTGGCATTGTCTATGATGAGAAGGTACGGAACCTTCCTGGAGGTTCTAATTATTATGTGTCCGAACAATGACTTGAGGGAGAACACACATGAGGATCACACTGGCCACGAAATGTGTGTGTGTTTTGGTTTTGTTTTGTTTTTTTGCAAACATAAACTAGAGCAGTGGTGATAGTCTTTTATAATCGTCCAATCATTCACTTTTGCCGTTTTATTAAGGTCCTAATAAACGTTGTCCCATGTCCCTGCCAGAGGTAATCTGATAAACAGTGCGAGTCTTTGTGCAGTTATTAGAGGAGTAGCTGTACCTGCTGTTCTCATGACTTTATGTGGCCTTTATCACCTGGACCTGAGCTCATTAACTCTGTTGGCTTTTGTCTATTGTGTAAATAACCACTGACTATCTAATGAAATGAGGCAGTGTTGAGTGAGGTCTAAATTTCCCACAGAGAATGACATTCGCCATCTATTTCTTATAGGGATTGTAAATCTGCGATGAAGCTGCCTGGTGCTTCTCACCACGCTGCACAAAGGAAAATTATAGGTCCCTGAAAGCACAGACGTGGACTTCCATAGCAATCGCCTCCTCATTTATAGAATGAGTCATTTTGTTCTGTAATTTCAGTAAATACAGCTTTTTGTGTTCACAAAATTACTAAATAATCGGTTTTGTCTGGGGTACTGTTCTTTCTTGAATTGCACTAAATTGTGGCTGTCTTTTCATACAGTATATTTACTCTAGAACAAAATCAACTAACCATCCCTTTTCAGTATGTAATGTTCTGTAAATTCAGACAGCGGTCACATGTGCTTACTTTGATTGGGAAAAAAATGCAGCCCTGGATTGTCCCGTGAGATGGTCCATCTGATTTTAAAAGGAATGCAGTGTACTGACCACAGTACGCTCGGAACACTGGGGCTCTGACCCACAACCTTCTGCAGTGCAGTCCAGTGCTCTAACTAGAATACTTGAGATTACAGCACAATGGAAGTAAGATCAGGACGAAGTTAGCCAGACCTGACCCACTTTTATAACAACCCCATAGTCACACATAGGTATGAGGTACATATACCACATGCATATACAGTCTGGCTTTACTGTATTTTTCTAAACAGTCAGACTATGACTGTTTCTGATAACTGATTCTAATTCCTGGATTACTCAGTCTCAGTGGTTGTCCTGGGTTGACAGTGTGCACTGTATTGTTTGTGCTCCTATGGGATGGTTCTCTATTGTTTGTGCCTGTGCTCAGGTGGATATGTTCTCCTATGGGATGGTTCTGTATGAGCTGTTGTCCGGGAGACGGCCTGTGCTGGGTCAGCATCAGTTGCAGATTGTGAAGAAGCTCTCCAAGGGGATCCGACCGGTACTGGGACTCCCAGAGGAGGTGCAGTTCCACTGCCTGCAGACTCTCATGCTGCAGTGCTGGGACACCAAGCCTGAGAAGGTACAGGGGGGAGAGTTACTTCTGTGTGTGTGTGTGTCAGCTCACCACTGTACATGGGCACAAGTCATGTAATCACACAGTTAAACATTGTTAACATATTTAACTCTAAGAATGGACTAATCCACAGAAATCTGTATGAGCAAATCCAAATCTTTATTTATTTATTTATTTATTTAATAGTCGTTGTGTATTTATTTAATTCATTCATTACTTATAAACACAAATAGAAATTATTATTTATATCTTGTCTTTTGCTAACAAAATTAGATTCCCAATAGCAGCAAAGATAAAACCGCTTTAAAGGGGAGCTCAGCTTTCAGTGTGTTGCTGTGGTGTTGTTATTTTGGCCAGTCAAGCACCATGTATTCTGTTTTAAATCTGTCCGGGAGTGTGTAAGAATACTGTGTATACACTGTTAATAGAACACTAGCCTGGATATCCTGAATTGAGACCACTAGAAAATGCCTGACTGTCTCTCTGTTTGGTTCTTGTCTTGTGTTCAGCGTCCTGTAGCTCTCTCCCTGCTGAAGCAGATGCAGGAGCCCAGCTTTCCTAGCTTCATGTATCTGCTGCCTAGTGAGAGGCACTCCCAGCTGTTCCTCCCCACAGAGCAGGAGCACACTGCTGTGTTTTGGGATGGGGAGAATGAGGAGAGGTACTCAAATTTCCATGCTCAGAATCAACACTTGAGCCAAGGATCACTGCAGTGTTTCTGAAAATGTGTATTAAATTTATTTATAAAGAAGACACACTAGACCCTATTCATTTAGTCCTGGTACCTTCCATCCTCATGTAGAGGAGGCTGTGTGGTCCAGTGGTTAAAGAAAAGGGCTTGTAACCAGGAGGTCCCCGGTTCAAATCCCACATCAGCCACTGACTCATTGTGTGACCCTGAGCAAGTCACTTGACCTCCTTGTGCTCCGTCTTTCGGGTGAGACGTAATTGTAAGTGACTCTGCAGCTGATGCATAGTTCACACACCTAGTCTCTGTAAGTCGCCTTGGATAAAGGCATCTGCTAAATAAACAAATAATGATACAGATACATCTTTAGCCCCACTGTTTGCAATACAAATGAATGACAGAGGCTTCTTGAATAAGCAGTTTTAGTAACCAAAAATAGGTCAAGTTATTTCCGGTTTCACAGTATAAAGCTGATGTTTAGCATATCATCTTTGCTAGGTCTTGCTTTATTCAGTACTGTATAACTGTGTACTGCAGGTACTTTTAATAGCCAACAATGCTAATAGCAGTACTGTAATAGAGCCCTGTGGATTTGTGGTCGGGGCACAGCCTTTCATAAAGTCTTAACCATTTAATTGGTACTTTTTATTTTAGGATAATGATAGAACGAGAGGTTTACGTGATTGTTTTTGTGTTGGGCTAATTAGGAAAAAGCACAGATGTACTGTTAATACGCATGGCCACTTCTTATAATACTGTGCTCTGGGGCTATTGAAAGCTGCAGGGTACCCACTAAAATGTGATTTCATTGCTATATACTTCCGGCGTCTATTGAAGTGCTTGGATGTGGCATCTCAGTCTGTCCTGTGTATTTCAACATGCTGTGCTTGTAATCACAGGAATTACACTGTGGTGAACATAGAGAAAGGTCTGGTAGAAGTGCAGAGAATGGCTTGTGGTGGAATGAAGTTGAGTTGTCAACTGAAAATTGAAAATACACTCTGGACAGCGACAGAGGTAAAGTACTGAGGACCTTTAAAAGCAGGTCAAAGATTCTGATAAGTGCCTTAATCTGTGGGAAAGGCTTTTCATTGCTAAGTGTCAGTGTAATGCTGTACAGGTCTATCATGTGTTTTGTTTACCTGCTGCTTCTTACAGGAATGATGGACAGTGTTATACTTAATGAGAATTTTTTTTGTTCGGTCATTATGTATTGCATAGAAAAGGTTATAAATACAAGCTCATGCATATTAAAAGAAGCTGTATATACTTTTGTGACCTTATGCTGAAAATATGTAACCATGTCATGTATTTGTAGGACCACCATATTTATATTTACACTCTGAAAGGCATGTGTCCACTAAGTACTCCACAGAAGTGTTTCCCCTGCTCAGCTGTTGTAACTTGCATGCTTGCAGTGCCAGCTCAGAAAAAGGTAAGTGCTGAAGCCGTTTGGATTATTTCAGAGATTCCCATGAACTGTACCAGGCTTACCACACAGCAGTGCGTCACATTTGTTTTTCCGTCTTTCTTTAGACTTTACCGCTAGTCTTTGTTGGAATGGCAGATGGGCTAGTTGCAGTGTACACATTGATTAATGACCTCCCACATGAAAGCCAGTCCTACCTGTGCTCCCACACTCTCAATAAATCCGTCTTTAAGATCTCGGATGACGACCCACGACAAAACCCCTACCCGGTGAAGGTCATGGTGCTGGTGAAGAGCGGCTCGGAGATCTGGTACAGCACTGGCCCCGGCATTCTCATCATAGACTGTTTGACCCTTCAGGCTGTCAAAAGACTAGATCCGTACGTCTATCCCTCCACCATCATCTCAATGACCTGCAATTCTGGCTGCGGTGGAGAAGAGGCAGTTTGGTGTTTGGACGACAAGACCAACACCTTGCTAATGTACCACGCCGCTACATACCAGCTGTGTGCCCACTACTTCTGCGGAGACAGCAATCCTCTCCGAGACATGTTTACAGTCCAGAAACCTGCTGGGGTGATTCGAGAGCCTGACTCTACACCTACCTCCTCCACCTCCCCCTCCATTGATGAGAAGGGCTGTGAAACCAACAGCCCTGGGGACGTGACCATCATCTACAATGAGGAGACGGGGACCCAGATAATAAGACACCAGGACTCCCTGACGGACTATTGCTCCATGTCTTCCTGCTCTTCTGACCGGCTGTCACAGATTGAGAGGTCCAGCTCGGGGATCTTGAACTCTCTTGCCAGCTCCACCAGCATGCCCTTCTCCACAGACTGTGAGGAGTCGGACAGGTGGCAGGATCAGATGGGCATGCCCGTGCCTGAGACCATGGATTCCTCTCCCCAGGGTGATGCTGTGGAGAGCCTACAAGCCGTGAAAGTGCTTGCGGTTAAGGACACCTTGTGGATCCCAAGGTAACAAGTCTCTTGAGTGAAAAGTGTTGACCACCAGACCTCATGGTCGAGATCACACTAGTGTAGCGGGCAGTATGTACATGTTTTTGTAGAATTGTAGACTGTCGTGCTTTGCTTCCTATGTTTTCCTGTATCCTCATTGTTTGGCTTGCCGTTTGCAGGAGAGGCGGGGATGTAATCGTTATTGAGCTGGAGAAGGGGTCTGGCACCCGGGGCAGAGTGGTCGCAGTACTCAAGGAAGCTGCACTCGCTCAACGAGGGTAAGATCAATTATATCCAAATTCTTCCTGTATGATAGAGATGTCAAATTGAGTACCACCAATGCACCCCAAACTCATTTAATACATTATTGTCTTGGCTAGCTTTTTGAGATTTACAGATATTCTTTCAGATTCCTATTGCAACTGCACCTTATTATGCAATATGTTAAGCCAGCCCACTCAGCAGGAAGCATTTCCTACTACTGCCTTCCCATTTCTAGGTAGACGCATTTCAAGTTTGATTTTTTTTTTTTTGTCAATGCTGCCTGTTTTTCCCAGGGTGCTGGTTGAAGCTGCTGTAGTTGCAAAGGACACTGTTGTGTGTGGCTTTCAGAATGAAAACATGGAGTGGTGCCTGGCTGTCTGGAGAGGCTGGGGAGCCAGAGAGTTTGAAATCTTCTACCAGTCCTACGAGGAGCTGGGAAAGCTTGAGATCGGCATGAGAAAAAGAAGGTAGCTCTTGTGTGGCTTAAAATCAGGCCTCTGTGAAGGATGTGCTTTGGGGAATAGAGACTGACCGCCTTCAGTGTTTCAACCTGAAGGGAGGCATGCTTCGACCATAAGTGCTGTAGACAAGAAAAACACGGAGCGAGCGTCTCTACTCAAACTGCTAGCTTGCAAACACTGTTTGTGTGTGGTTATTTTTGAAGCTCCTGTTGTGACTGAAATCAGATTACACTTGCATGCTGTCCTTGGAACACTGTAAATTACTTAGAGGCTGCCTAACTTAATGGATGTCTTTACAATGTCCAAATATGAGCTATGTTGAAATGCTTTAGAATTTGAGACACTGTGGGACAAACCTAGCATGCTAGAAACAGACCCTGAATATACTGCACTGCATGTTCTGAGTGGAGCAAGAAATGCTCTTTTAACCCGTGTAAGATTACTTAAACGAGGTGTGTAATGTTCTTGTAAATATCATGAAATAAGCTGTTTATGTAGATTTTTTTTTTGTGTAAATAAAACTTGAAATTGAAATTGTTGAATGCAAAATAGAACAATATTGTGTATTAATAGGGGAGGTACAGTATCCACATTTGATATCAAGTTGCCTACAACTAAAAACAGTAATCATTTTGTCCAGTAATAATTACCCATGCTGTTTATTAACTTCAAATCAAGTGTCTGATAAACCCCTAATTACCCCCAGTAACAAAGTCACTCCTTTTGGTCTTGGTTCTGTTATTATGCGGTCATAAAAATAGAAGTAGGAACGGTAAACAGCAATTGTGCTTAAAAGCCCACATGAAATTGCACAATGAAAAAAGGACAGACATTCTCAGGGCAACAGAAGCAAAGAACAAAGAAAGGAACACCAAAGCCATTTGCTATATTGGCCGCACATGTAGCAAACATGTTAAAGTTCTCAGTTTTGTATAACTATATTCGGGTTGTCTGGTACAGTTACACTTTTCAGGTCATTTCACCACAGCTCTGTTTTGGTGGGCCATGGCATGCGACTGGTTGGAAGGCATGTCAGTCATTAGGGGAGAACAGTTTTGGTTAATGACAGGAAAGAAGGCCTTGAAGAGGTACAATGTCATTCTCCAAATGTAATGACCTAGGAAGAGTGAGAGTAGGCATGCAAACAGAGCTTTTTAACCTTGAATAGTACCAGTTATTTTATTTATTTTTGTAATTCAAATTCATGCTTGCTTTAAAAACTGTGACCTACATAGAGAATGGAAGAGCATGGGATATTTCAATAAAGTCATATAAAGTCTTATTGTATGTTTTAAATTAGAAACAAACCAATGGTCATTTTTATTCCTGTCGTCTTGAAGGAAGTGAAGGCCTTAAACCTGGCTCCTCGCCTCCTGAAAATAAGTCCATCAGATGAGCTTGGGCGGGGGCTTCAGAGTATGCTTGACTGAAACCATTATTTAGTAATTAAGTCATTTTCCTTTTTAAAAAGTCAAGAGACTGCATTTTTCATGGATGGGTTAAGGGACTTTCAGGAACGAATTTTTTTCATGTGAAACTGTAAAGTGCTCTCTTGACAATAATTTAACAAATGTGACTTGTGTTGCGTTGTATTCTGACCTTTGCCCCGCTCCAGTGGTTTATTAGTTGTGTATTCTTGAAGGACTCTAGTTGCTGATTATCCAGTCAAAGCAGAGGACTGGCTCTAACAAGAATCATCTGTGAAAACCCTTTCTGGGAATGAAGGCCAGAACGTATGTACTATATAGCTCAGATGCCTATCAGAAGGCACTAGAGACTGGATTTGGTCGATTTGTTATGTGCTGTAATATGTGTTGGTTTTTTTTTTTTCCCCCCATGCTTTTAATTTTACATGAGGGCAGTTTTAAATTGCTTTGGGTGTCTGAGATTTGTATGCATTACAAACCATATTTTTCTCTTAAGATTGAACTACAGTTCAGCTTCTAGAATTGCTATACCCAGCACCCCCACCCCCCCTACAGATCTCTCCCAATAATTGTTGAAAAAGTGTATATAACAAAACTGACCTATGAAACTACTTTTTTGAAGCTGGTGGAATGGTATTTTAGTGTATATATTAAGCCCTCTGGACTTCAAATTGGAGAGCACCAATTCAATATAATTAGGGCTTCTGATTTTAAAACAGTGGAAATGGTTCATCAATTCACGTTGACCACCCCTTTCCCATTAAAATAAAAAACCTACTACAAAAAACAAACTGTTTCCAGTGCAGCTGGGCAATGTGCCTCCTTCATGACTTGTATCTATCATTGATTCTTTCTGAATACTTTAAACCCACCCCAACTACTGAGTGACGGCACATTCCTACATTTCTAAAAATAAGCACCGAAAAATGAAATTTAATAAAAATAAAAAAAACGAAAAACAGAAAAACAGAAGCCCTAAATATAATACACCAACTATGAAAAGTACTTTCTGAAGCCCTTGAAAAGGAGCTTCTTGTAGTGTTTCATTTCCACTGGTTTCCATACTGTAATGTGGGACCTTGCAGTTACACCCTTTAGCAGAGCAGGAACAAGCTGCCTAGGCCCTCGTCCACAGGCAACTATAAACTGGGCCTGGACTGAGGGCAGGTGATTGGTGAATTATTAGAGCGATGACAGGACGTGCACCTGGCTGTTAAAAAGAAGTATTTTTAAGCTGTTAGTAACCACAAATTAGTGCTATTGCACAGCACTGATTGGAAGACTTTTAAGCTTAAAACTCTGGCAGACCCAGCCTTTGTGTGTTAAGGATCAAGTTCAGTTGTCTTCCATAACTTCATCGATTTTATGAAGTCAAGTGTGTGTGTGTGTGATGATGATGATTTTATTTATATATATATTTATTTATTTATTTATATATATATATATATATATATATATATATATATATATATATATATATATATATAAATAAAAAACACAGCAGACACAGTGTTCTATATTGTACAGGTGCTTAATTCTAATCATCTGTCTGTGTATTACTCTGAATAGCCCCATTTTTATAGTGGTGCCAGTTCCCTTGCAACACGAGCTGGTCACTTTCCATGGCGACACATCCTACTTCCATGTTTTTGGACTTGCAAAAGATCTATGAACAAGCCCTGATCATTTCAGCCGTACCGTCGCCGTCAGCTCTTCAGAACCTTACGGTGAGTTGTATTTCTGGAGGGAAGACGGTTTGTGTTCTGCAGTCTGCTACGAAAGCAGGGCAGTGTTTTAATTCAAGTTAGAAGTACTGGCAAGCCAAACGTGCTTGGCTTTTTTTAAATGTTAATGACGTATTCTGCAAATGCCAACTAAATGTCACCAATATTTGTAACTGCACAAGTAATCATTTGTGCTTCTATTTCATGGACTCGCTGTTTTTCCGCAGTGAACCAAGCATTCTTGAAAGCAGGATGGCAAAGATTAATTGCAAAGATGTGCCTCAAAACATCCAAGTGCAGCAGGAGAAATACTGGGCTATCGTGTCAACTGTATTCCCATGTATCAAGGTCACCTAAAGATTGGTTGATTTAGTACAAAATTAATAGTTTCAATGCCTGATGAAAGAAAATGTGAATATGGTTTGGCTAGATGAACATATTTTGCAGGCAATAGAATTGAAATAAAAGTTTGTTTGTTCACCTCCTGGCTTTTTTTATCAAATAAAACTTATCTTCCCAATTGGTTATTTGTAACTCATTGGTATGACACTGTACAGTGTTGTTTTTATTGTGTTTACTCATGTAATAAATATATGAAGCTCATCCTACCCTTATGTCCATAATGTATAGACAGTACTATACGTTATCGCCAAGGAAGTCCGTGGCACACTCTCTTGTGATGCTGTGTCTCTTCCAGTCCAGGTCTGTGTTCCAACTGGGGCTTTTAATTGAATTATTCAATTGATCCTTCTCCATTCAATTACATGAGCTGAAGGCTTGGTTTTAACAAATGTCTGGAGCTGGAAGAACCGCAAGTGAGTAACACTGTTCTAAGTCAGCAAGCTGTCCTATTTAGTTTTAAACTGGATTTTGTATTGCAATTTAACGCACAGACATAATATATGCAATGTGTATGGTGCTGGATGAAATAATTGGTTTCAGTGCAATTTCATATAATAAGCAAGTGCGCTGCCCTAAATTGCTAATGCGACTGCCCTTTTCATCACCAACCCCACTCTGCAGCTGCACAGAAGCAGACACAAAGGTAAGCTTGTGGGGGGGGGGTGAACATATTCCTAAATACAACTAAGTCATGGACACGTGAAACTACAGTACAATTACTAGTGGTAATGAAACCGCAAACACCCAAAGATCATTCACAGCTTCTCAGAATAAACCCCACACATCCCCTTCAGTTACAGGAACAGTTTTCTAAGAAGCCTGCTCAGCCCCACAAAGCAGCTCCTTGCTGTTCCGAGAAAGAGGGTGAATTTCCTTGTAAAACAGCAAGAGGCCTGGCCACAGACGGCTGGTAATGACTTCCATATGGTGGCCAGCCCCCAGTGCCTGTCCCATGGGAGGTCGGTGTAGTCAAGTGGAGGGAAGCTAATGGGAGAGAAAGTTGGAGCTAAATTACAAGGACTCGTTGAGCAGCAGAAGGGTCTAGGACCGCCGTGTTAACAGCAGGAAAGTGGAGACAGCTCCAGAAACTGAACCCTTGAGCATTGCTTCCGCACTGAGAGAACAGCCCCACGATGGACTTTTTCACACATAGCTTTACCAAATTAAACTTTCAAATGCTGACACTTAAATTGCATATAATTGCCTTTTTTCCCCCCATCCTGTGTTGGCTTTAAAATACATCCAGATTCACAATTTTTGTTATTTTAACAGTACTTTTTACTTTTAACAGCCTACATTTCATCAAATGAATGTCGATTCAAAGATTTAATATTGAAAAGTTGTAGCTGTACTGGAATGAGATTTCTATTGCACATCGATAGAAACTGATGCGGTCATGATAATTGTGTTAAATAAAAAAGGTAGGGTTCAGGATAATCATGGAATTGCAGTATTGAAATACAAAAAAAACAGCGTGGTGTTACAGTATACCTCCATTAGTCTCTACACTTTAATAAAGGGCATTTAAAGGGTAGCAGCAACATTTATATTGGATTTCAATACCTTGGTTAACATTCCTTTAAGTGTCCTGTTTTTTAACCACATTTTTTTATATCAAACTGAAAATAAAACAGATCCATTGTGAGAAAATAAATGCAAGAATCTGTGACTTGCAATGCTGTGTCCCGTAATTTGAGTGCTTGTCCCGATGTGTGGGACACCAACTTTTTCAAACCCTGATTTGTAGATACTGACTGAGCTTAAGTGGCATCAGAATAGCAGCCACATGCATCCCTTGTTTGCAGACCGCCTGTTCTCAGCTCAGATCCCGGGTCGCGTGATGGACTCTCTTAGCGTATCTAATTGTGAAGGGTTCCATTCTCTCCGTGGCCTGCCAGAGATTATTGCTGCTGACATGCGGAGTTCTGTGGTCTGTAAGCAGTTAAGATGAACATACACAGTTGGAGCACTATGCAGCTTGCTGTCTTTATTCTTTAATCCACTGCACATCTGCAAAGCAACAATACTTGTAATTGTTTATGAGTATGCTATTATATCAGAGGTGCAAATTTGGCAGCAGCAACATTAAATGCTGGCGCCAGTAGACCTGTTTTAAAATTGTGCAATACTTAGCAACAAATGATGATAGTTTCTCATTGGGAGTACCATTTGTTAACATGTTATTAAGCTTGTTAACAATGCATTAAAGCTGAGCTTGCTATCAGTTTAGTAAATACTGATTGCATTATTGATTTTAATTTTGGCCAATGGCCTCCGATCAATATAAAACTACTGGAGAATTGAAAACCGCACTGCCTATAATTCATCTAGATGCTATACTGTGTAAATGACTGACTCTACAATTAAGTGCTGCCAAATTTCAATGTTGTTGGCAACCGTGGTGATAAATTCCTTATATCTGGCCTTGTCAGCTCCATGTCACTGAGACTTAATTTATTGAAATGAAGTCGCCTGAAATGTAGCCATACAGAAAAAAAGTTAATAGCCAGACTCCAAGGACATTTTGGATTCAACAGATATGCAGACATTTCAAAAAACGTTCTCCCTCCCTCCCTCCCTCCCTCCCTGTTGACCTAAACAGCTGCAGTCTGTTACTCCGTGGTCTTGATACTTCAGACGACAGGACGACAGCCTGGGCAACCGCACTGGTTCAGTGTCTGACTGAAATACAAAACGTGTGCCACTCTAACCGTAAGGAGAGCATCGGTGTGTTTCTCAGCACTCGTTACTACTTCCTATATAAAACAGCTGTTTGCAGTCACACGTTGTATAATGTTTATTTGTGCTGCCCTCTCATCAGTAATGGATAGGGGTTATGGGGCCATAAGCCTTGTGCTCTAGTAAAAACTGCTAGTGTTTGACAATCCTGAAATAAACAACTCGGAATGGTAATTAAGGTCTCCTACACGTACCGGCAGTTGGCTTAGCATTATTAAAAAAATAAAAAAGGCACAACAGCAAATCTTTAATAAAACTGATAAATGAGCTACTATGCTCAGCGCATGGCTGAAGTTTTCCCTGTCAAAGCATGGTTAAGCAAACATGAAAAAAGACTGATGGAGAAATACATGCTTAGGAAAGTCTACCATGGTAACCGAGGGCAGGAAGTTCTGAGAGTGCTAGTTCATAATGTTAACTTTAGGTTTTCAAGTTACTTGGTGCCAAATGTATCCATTCACTTACTTTTGTAATGATTGATGATAGCATCTGTAAACAACTAAGGTACTCGGGCATTTGCATCCTGTTAAATAACAGCTTAGGAAAGCAGGGTTGTCCCAGTCCTTGTGGGGGCACATTTGTTGAAATCCACTCCAAGATCTGTGACCGCTTATTATCTGGAGGAAAGCAAAGTAATGAAAACAAACAGGAACGTCTATCTCAATAATAACGCACAGGGCGTGGATTAGGGGGGGGGGGGATAGCCCACAGCTGTGAAAGTGTACCTCATCTTCAAGAACAAACGCTTTGAAAGCTGGATTGCAGTTACTGAGGAGGGAGTTTTGAGCCTATGACTAATAGGCACCTTTTTTTTCTGCATCTCTAATAACCTAGAACAATTCTTCTATTGTTCTGATGTTGTACACATTGTTCAATGTCCTGAGCTGTTTTGGCTCTTGTATTAATTACCCTTCTTAAAACACGCTTTTGGCAAGATATACTTAAGTTTATGTCCTCACTGTTTAAGTATTAAAATGAATACATTTATTATAAAGATCAGCAGGCCTTGATTTCTTGCAAGTGTTGTGTGTGTCTGTAGTGGCTGATGGAAATGCATTTATATATTTGTCTATGTTCTAATGTGCACCAGGTGCCAGTATTGTCACAGTGAGGAGGACTTGAATAACACAAATCAGAGGCAGCTGTTGTTTTACATCTTTATCTCCAGAGCAAAATGTAGGCTTTTTCTTCTAAAACACTCACACAGCATTCCTGCACAGATATTCTACATTAAGCAATCGGCCACCTTTTAGAGATCCCATCTAATTGCTTGCTTGTTTGCTTAGGTGATGGCTGAAGAGATGTGCACTAGCCAGCAAACCCATGCTTGGCTCAGACACAATCTTTGACTTCATCTTGTCAAAAGCTGCAGGTGTCTTTTTTTCAAAACTAGATTCAACGCAAGAAAATATTTTCCCCTGCTAATTAGAAAGAAGCCATTTCACTGTTACAGTTGGCAGTGGTGACTGCCAAAGTTGAGAACTGAAGTACAGGGACGAATATGTTCTTTCTAATTTAGTTTTTATACAGTACTTGGCTGGCGCGCACTATTTGGGCACTCTGATCTGATATCGTTCAGGTTTTAGTTCTCAATCCTTGTTGCATCCTGTCATTACAGTGGGCTGTGGATCAAAGTGAAGGAGAGAGTCTTAATGCAGTAAAATTCATCGGAGGAGGCTGCTGATTTCTGTGTTGAGTCTAGCGCTTCTACACAGTTGGGAATATACTTGTATAATTATTACAGTATACACTCGCTGGTCTTGCTTTCTTTCAAACTGGCTTTTGAAATAATAGACTTTAGTTCCATCAGAAGGGAGTGGAGCCGTAGCTATTGCTGTCATAACAGCACAACTCTAAAACCACAGTGTCATTAGAAAATGTAACTCTCTTTAGCCATGTGTTCTACAGGTGACCAGTTATATCAAACTAATTTAAAATACACATGTACCTGTGAAGCAGAGCAGATTTTTTTAATTTCTTCATTTTAGGTATTTTTTCTCTGTACTCTACGTGGCCAGTCTTAACCAGGTTTAGTACACAGTTCTGTGAATTGTTTCAAGATTTTGTGTTTTTTTTCTCCATTTTAAACAGAAAACGGGAAAGTGTACCCACAAGCCTCCAGGAAGTGATCCAATTTTTTTTCCCAGTTTACCCTGAAGCTACAGCAACAGTTACTTCTAATCAAAACAATGTGCTCTGCGATGAGTAGGGATTTTATTTATCAAAGCGCAATTGATACAACAGTCAGGGCCCAGAAGATTGAAAAATCGGTCAGTTTACTTTTTTTTTCAGGTCTTAACTGCTTAATTTAAAGGATAACTGTTTAACTGGTTTGTGTGTGTTCATTTGAAATAAAGTTTTGATTAAACCTTGTTTTACCTCTAGAAGCAGGGAATATGCTTCCATAGTAAACTATTTTCTTAACTGCTGTTGACCTGAGGGGTTTAGTTCTAGATTATTAATCTGTTAAAGTGCTTCTTCATATCAAGTTCTTTTACAGTTACGAAGTGAAATAATATTGTTAAAGTAGAAGCACCAGCAGGATTTTATCTGAATGTATCTAAATGCCATGAGGTTATATTTTTAATTGTTTTTTAGGAGTTGTATCGCCTCAAATCCATATTTTGTAACTCTGTTACTGTCTTTCTACCTGTATCTTTAGTGGATGGATCTTTAATTTTTTGGCCCATTATATTTGTTAATTCTGCAAATATAGCCCTTCAGATGCTTTTATGACACCTAAATATAAAACGAGAAACTGAAGCCTAAAAGTGATGATAAAGCTCCATGTTCTAAGTGCTGAGCTTCATAGCCGGTGTGAAATTTCACTGCTCTGATTACAGGTACGTCTAACAGGACTGTCCTCAAAATAGGACACAGCAGTTTGTAACCAAAATGAAGGATTTCATTTTTGCTGTGACGAAGTATTGCAAGAAATGAATTTGGTACTTTAATTTAAGAAAAGAGCCAGCCTTCTGATTGATTTACAGCAGAGGAAATGATTAGGTATCCAGAAACAACAACAACATTTTAACCTAGAACTTTGTAATTGAAATATCGTCCTATACTGTACCAAATCGAAGAACATCAGAAAGTCTTTAAAACCTGAAAATTAAGACATTGTGCGAATAAAAGGGAATAGATTTCGCTTTTTCACTGGTATCAGAACTCTTTAAACGCTGGAGATCTGTATGGGTTATAAGAAAGATTACATCTACTCAAAGAAAATATAACTCCACTTAACTGCATATTTACTAATACTCATGTAATATGTATATCAATGCCCATTGTTCTGTTGTTTTTGTAACTTGCATTCTACGGCCTGCAATGCCTACAGTCTATCCAGAATATAAAAAGGTAGCAGAACCATTTATTTGTCTCTCGTCTGATAAATGGCCACGTTTGTGTCGCTCTGGGGCTGCACTTATGAAATCCAGATGTTGCTTGACTGTTTTGAATTATACATCACTTTTAATTGAGCAGTTTCAGATACAACTTGGACGTTGTTAATGATGATGTTTGACTTTGTGATATGCAGTGCCTGCCTGTCATCCTCCCAGCCCCTCTAGAAGGACAATTATCATTACCTGCAAGCGTGAAGCTCCAGACCTCACATCGAGGTTAAAAGGCCCCACTCGAGAGTATTAGGTAAGAGAAGAGGCTGTATACCAGACTATTTTATGAAAGACGCTATAATGAGCCTGGAGTTAAGATTAGACCTTCCCTGTGAAAGCATCACACCCAGATGCAATGCACGTTCTTGGAAATTGGGTGAGTTGAGTGAGTCCACACAGATAAGAAAGCACAATGAATTCTCTCACCCATCATTTTTATTAAAGTTATTTCCAAATACTTTCAAAGGTGCTCAGCTGCTTTTATCTGGGCTTGTCCAGAACTTTTCAGAGATATTACGTGTTAAGGACAAAATGTAACTGTACTATTCACTTTGACCTGTGTTATAATACAGCTGCCATATTATGTTCACATGACTTCCTGGTTTCTAAATAAAGACTTACCACAAAAGTGGCTTTATATTTGGTAAACAGGTGTATTCTATGACTCACTAGTACAGTATTGTACAATAATAATGGATGCTGTAATATTTTCTCAGATTTTACTGAAACCGTTCTGGTTAAGGAAGAAAGCATTATGAAATCAGAGGTTTTCAGAGGTAGCATTTTGTATCTTGTACATCTCATTGTATGTTTTGGTGCAGAGATGAAAAAATAAGTTAATATATATTTAAATTGATCCACAATGTTTAAATTGATACCTTTTATTGGACCGACATAGAAGTTGAAAATATATACAAGCTTTAGCAGTTAAAAGGGAAGTAACAACGTAGCTTATATACAGTGTGTCCTGCGAGTCGGGTATCAGAAGCAGAATTAACATTGGTAGTCTCTGTCTTTCAGCTGTGAAATTTCTAAACCACGAAAAACAATTCAGATCCTCTTGATGCGTCGTGCAGATAGTCAACGGGTTACAGCCATCTGATTCAACAGAGAACATGGCATAATATATGATGCTGCCTCTGCTGCCTGAATTATGGGACACCCTCATGATCCAATAAAAAAGATGAACTTCAACAAGCTGAATGGGAAGGTTATGGTACGTACAACCATTTTAAATGTTCCGCTCTCTAGGCACACTCAGGGTAAGGGGTAGAAAAGAATAGTCTAAAGGGTTTGTAAATATCTCCAATGAGTTGATTGCACTATAATAAACTTTCATTGTTCTTAAAAGAGGGTGACTTTGTTAATGAAATGTACCTTTTTTTAAAGACAATTCTACATCGGTTATGTGTAATCATTGAGCTAAATAATTGTTTCTCTTTACTCCATGTGCATTCAATAATCAAAGTATTATTATAGCCAGTCTATATGAATCTGCTACAGAAACCCAGAACCTCGTGACAGCCCTTCTGCATTGCCCTCCTGTGGGGGTGACTTGCGAGTTGTGGAAAAAGCTTGGGCTGCACTCAGAAGGCTCCAGCTTCACTGTCCTTCAGTAGGGAAGGAGGGAAGGGTAGATTTAGTGCCTTCAGCGGGGTCAAAAGAGCCAGTAACAGTTCCAGTAGGAGTCATTGATCTAAACAGGAAGTTGGGAACAAGACTACAATGCACTGAGCGGAACAGACAACATGTGGTATACGTTACCAGTGTAGGTAATTGAGTGCAAATGGCATAAGCAAAGAACAAAGTGTGTTTCTTGTGAAATCCGAGAAGGTTACTGTATTTAGATAACACACTACAGAGGAGAGAAGAAAGTCAACCAGCTGTTAGGATTACATTTTAATTCTAGGTGCTGCTACCCATAACGGCTTTAAAAGAAGTAGCAAAAAGGGAAATGTAAAGCTAGTGGAGCTATAATTATCTAAATTGGAGACAGGCTTCCTCTCCCCAGCAATGTGATCCATTCCAGGTTTTACCGTAACCATATTAAGAAGACAGACCTGAGCTTGTGTCCTCTAATTTTAAAATCCTGTGATTAAAGGATTCTCCTTATAAAACCTGGAATGGCTCAATTTGTTAGACAACACATTTTTTCAATTCCATCTCCTGTAAAGTCATTACAGTACCAACGGTATAAAAAGAGTCCTTGCCGATTTAAATAAATAAATAAATAAATAAATAAAGGGGAGGTGGACAGATTACTGTGTGTTTTTTCATAGGAAAGGTCATCACTCGTAGCAAGCAGGAAACAGAGATTGACAAGCCTGTTCCTACACAACCTCAACTGCAATTGAATAGGCAGTGTGCTCAGTAACACTTTGTAGGGGGCCATGCTGGCACAGCGGAGTTTCCCAGGGGTCTCTTGATCTGATTTTCACAATGACATTCATAGGCTAATAACTTCATGCCTCCAGATCTTACATTTCATGTTTTTGTCACAGGGAGAACAAAAGACAAAACCACTTTATTTCGTCCCAGAGGCTTCTGCTCATTTATCAGACAGTCGCAGTAAAAACAAAAAGGAAGAAGCACATTGTGTGTGTTTTTTGTAAAATAATTTTATTCCTTAAATATAAAACCATACCCTTTGGAACAAGGTTTGAACATACTGAAAACAAAAGCCCCATAGAAGTAAAAAAAAGGCTATGGTGGGAGATTGGTCTTCACTGTACAAAGTGTAAAGCACAGAAAATACATTAAAACACCTCCAGGGTGGATTACTGTATAAACAAATTGCAGAATAGTCCTAATCCACACAGACTGCTATGGAGTACTTGGACTCCAGTCCCTTGGTCAGACTCCTCTGTATATACAAGGTTGTACAGTATGTTGCCCCGTTTGCTATATTTCTGCAGTATATCCTGTTCTGGTGGTTATGTACCTTCATTAGCAGGGTATGCACAGATGCAGAAAGTCAAACAAAGAAGCAACTGTGCAAAAACTCTTTGGAAATCAGTTTACTCTGAAAAAAGTAAAAAGAAAAACAGAAAAAAAAATAGGCTACCCAAAAGAGTGATACAATGATACAATGTCATACAATCCTTCTAAAATACATAAGTAACAATACATCAACCAATGATCTGATAACAGAAAACAAAGTGAATGAATATTCAATAAATTAGACAGTCAGCATTTAATAATGCAGACATTTTAAAATCCAGCAGATGACTGAGGAAGAAAAACGTTTCTTAAAATGTACTTTTAATTGAACATAAAATGAAAAACTTAAATAAGTTCAGTGTTACTCTCAATTTTAAGAAAAAAAATCCCAAAACCCCACATAAATCCATGAAACTCTCAATTCCCTGTGAATTATTTTGTGTCTTCATGCACCTTCCTGTAAACCATAAAAAAAATTTAAAAAAAAAAAACTACAAATGTAGCCTCATACCATTGCTCAAAATTCAAGACTTATCCACTTGATATGCCCAATTAAAACAAAACAAAAAAAGTTTCACAGCACAGCCAGTTTACATATATACTCCCGATCCAGAACCTCATTCAAACACGACAAGTACTGTAGTCTCCATTATTTGGACAATCTTGACAGACCACTGATAGCGCAATACTGTCATCACAGTATCTTCAATATTTAAGCTTTCTGGATGTTCTTAACATGCTAGTAATACAAACTATAAAAACATAACCCCTCTATTTGTTCATAGTTCCCATTCCATTGCTTTAAAAAAAACAATGCACATTTACATTGGTTTAGGCTCAGCCACAAGAAAACAAAAACCTCATCTTGAAAAAGTTTGTCTGTTAGAAATTTCCTTTTCTAAAATATATCCTACTGTGGTCTTTAAAAAAAAAAAAAAAAAAAAATTGTAAAAATAAATTAGGTAGTTAAAAACCAGTCAAGCTGGTTCATGATGTCCTCATTGATCCATTATTATTATTATTGCTGATTCTCTGAAAGCTGGGGTCATTTTTTTCAAGCCACAGTTCAGCCAGCTGCTGTGTTGACCCATGCGATGAGGCTTTGGATCCCAAGCACATTTTATACTGTTTTGGATCAAGATTGGGGTCACATATGACCGCGTGGTGAACATGTACAATACCAATGTCCGTGCTTCTAAATATTTTAATGCCTGATTGAACAAATTTGTTAAAAAGGTCCACATCTTCCAAACCCCATCCCTGGATGCCGACGTCAAAGCCTCCGGCCTGAATTAGGTCCCCTTTATAAACACAGGTAATGCCAAACCCATAGTGCCTCCACAAACCAGTTTTGAGAGTGAAAACATAATGGTTGTCACTTTGGACTTTTCCAGCATAGACAACCTTTGGATCGTACTGGCTAAATATGATTGGGAAATAGGACTGCTCTCCTAATATTGTATTGCTTCTACATCTTTTCATGAAGTCTGCTGTAAATAAAAGGTCTATGTCACAGTAGAAAAGCAAAGAATCGTTGGAAAAACGGGAAGAGCCAACATCCAGAGCCAGGGCCCTGGAAAACGGACCAGACACTGACTTGATCTCCATGTCAGCCTTTGGATACTTCATATGATATTCTCTCATCAACTCGACCTGTTTCATCTTTTCGGTATTGTTGTCTGTGCTGAAAAGCAGAAGCAGCAATTTGACATTCTGATTCGGGATAAGGCAAGTTTTCTCAAAGTTCGCCATGAATCTGACAAATATTTCGTAACGCCCTGAAAGCGGGACCAAAATGTTGATTTTCGTCTCTTTGGGCTCTTTGTACTCTGCGTTCGTGCCGCCAAGTTTGAAAGGAACCAACATCTTCAAGGAGTTGGAGAGGAATGACAAGGAGCCGGAGTCTTGGTTGATTCTGCTGGCCAATTCTCTGGCATCTATCTCCTCCTCTTCTGTAAACTGGATCTTGCTGAAGGTCTGCTGCAGGTAGGCATGCCTCCTTACCGGGACAGTCATTGCCTTTCCCTTGTGCTTTTTGTACAGCAGGAGCAGATCCAAGACATACTCGGCTCCGTACATAGGGTTGACTCGGCGGTAGCCGTACTGGATCTCTTTGAAGTCAATGACCCTTCCCCTGGTCTTGGCGTTGGCATTGATCATTTCCATAACCTGCATGACAATGTCGTCCAAGGCAATCTTCTGGGAGGAATCCATCCCTCTCCGGGGAGGCTGCCCATCTGCTGATGAATAAATGTACTTCCCAGTCAGGAACTCCCACTCCAGAATGTCCTCGCGCTGGTGGGGGTGGAAGCGCATGAAGGAGGGTGGGATTCCCAGCTGCAGGTCATCTTTGTGGACCTCCGTGTTGCTGTACTTGCTCATCTGGACAATCTCGCGGTGTAGCTGGATGGTGCGGTGGCGCAGCTCGGCGATCTTGCGGCTCAGCATGTAGCTGTGAAGACGGTACTGGTAGGGCGGGTTCTTGTTCGGGTGCAGAGTCATGGCTCGGTGGATCTTGCTGTTGTGCAGGTCTCTGATGTAGCCCTTCTTGTTGGGTTCGTAGTTTTCATAGAACAACTGCTGCATCTGAAAGGAAAACAAAAAGCTTGTTTGAGATAATAAAACCAGTTTAAAAAAAAAACAAAACTATTTGAAATCTGGGATCCAAACTTACAGTAAAATCGCAGCTTAAAAAGAAAGGCTTTCAGACTTTCAGACATACTGATTATGGAATATGAACATATCTTTGACTGTTATACATCTCTGTTTTCCATAACAGGTCTTCCTGTATTACTGTTCAAAAGAAGCAGATTCTACAAAATAATAACAAAGCTATTGGCATTTAAAACTTGTCCCTGCCATTTTCCACTCTGAAAATATTACCTTACATGCGCAAACAAAAGATTCATGCAAAGTATTTTTATTACAGAAAACAGTACTCTTGTATTTTAAAATGAATCAACTTACATGTTTAATAGGCTATAATTCGTAATTGCTATTGAAAACATGTGTGCATTCAAAACAAAACAAGCCAATTTTTGAGCTGCTGTCTTCCATGATACAGAACTTTTCTACAAATTGACATTCCTCTGACAAGAACAATAATTAGAGCTCGGTGTTGGTTTTATATCGGGTAGCAATGATCAAGTCAAAAATATACAACTGTAAATACGCCCTCCCAAAACAGTATGTACAGCACTGTAACATTATGCAGGACAACAAGCTGAGGCACTCCATTTAAAACACCTCAAAGAAAAATAAAAACATCTTAAACAAAAAACAAAAAAGGAACTTAACAGCACATGGCATTCCAGAGATAGAAGTCTCTTACAACTGGATGTGCAATTATTAGATTAGAAATTTGGATGCATCAAAATTACCTACTGCAGACACTGGTTAAAAAACCCCTAGTGAACAAAGCCCCTCTTCAGTTGGCTCAATACTGTCAATTCTAGCGAGTTTAAGGAACACATTCTTTGGGAACATTGTTGCAAAAGGCCACATATTGGGGAAGAGCTGGCCTTTGTTGGTCAGTGTTTACTCAAAAACCTGTCAACGCTTTAAAAACCAAATATTGAGAGTCACTGGGGACCAAATGTTTAAACTGTGCTACAGCTGCTACAGCCTCTATTGGCAGGAGCTGAATACCTTGCCGAGAACTGAACACAGTGTTTTATGTTGTTCGTTTCTAATGAAGAAATGATTTGTGAAAGACGGTTAGACGGAGGAAGCTAATTCAAAAAGGCAGCTTGGACTGTAGCCTCATTCTAATCCTCTCCCAATTAAAAAATGGAAAACCAGCAGAGACAGCCAATGTTGTACAGAAACAGGGGCTGTGCGAGTGCTTCACTAATACCCTTTTATAAATAAGAATACTGTGCTTTAAAAACTGCACCACCACCACAGGGTCTGGAAGACTTCTGACTTGGCAACATTTTCACATTTCACATTTAGTATGTGATGCCCATTCTAATCAATTTGAGTCACTTATATAAATATACTTCATGTAATAACTTACTGTATGTGTACAACAGCCTGTGTTTCTAGTTCAAGCAAATTAATATGGACTGCTTACAGTAGGTCATCATTTTGTATGCCAGTCTATTGTCTAACTTAACACCCCAGCCTGCTTGAGTTACTGTAGCACTGTGAGAATTAAAAAAAAAAAATAATAATATGGATCCTGAATGAATTTTCTCCTCACATCTGTTTTTAACAGCTGCATTAACACAAGGGTCAAAATAATAATAAAAAAGCACCAAATAAGACATCTATCACTTGAACACAAAAAGTATCAGACTACAGTAAAGATCTAGCTGGTTGACACTGTGGACACTATACAAAAGAACAATGAAAAAAGCCCTCCTACCCGCCCTTTCTGATAATACGAGGAAACTATTTCACAATTTTCGGTCTATACAAACTACACAGATTACTAACCGAAAGCAGGCACAATTTATTCAGTACTGTATCTGTTTATAAATGTTGATTTACTAGACCATGCCAAAATCCAATTTTAATACACTGCCGGTGGCAAGGGCATGTTGGGGAAATGACTCATCCTTCTTTAGAACTTAGTTACAGCACTTCACATCTTCAAATTGAAAAACTATTCACTGGCTGGCACTCTGGTATCATGCTAAACAGTCCAATAGGCTAAAAACCACATTGTCAAATTTAAAACCAAGCCAAAAAGCAAGTTCAGAAGCTTCCCATGGAACTTGTAGTCCAGCTGTATGTTCATAGAGATTGCATTATTAGTTCTACAATAATTGCCTGCCCTTTCGAATCCCATATTATTCATTACAACAATTTATTTTACAGTCATTAACTTGGCTGCGCTGTTTCAGCCTGCTTTTATCTAATGACCCTGGGTATGCAATTTTAAAAGGAGGCTTAATGGACTGTACAGGGCAGCTATTTGTTTCCACCAATTAGGTGATACCAACAGCCCCCTGGATGTTGTACAGGTTGGCCACACTCCCCAAAACATCAGTGGCCCATGCTGAGCATACATTTTAGTGCTGAAGCTTATTTTATTTTATCACCAATAACTTTGTGTAGAAACCTGCCCATCCTCAAAGGGTTAAATCCCTTTCTTGAGCTCCTCTAATTAAAGTACAAACCTGGAAAATGCTCTGTTCGCAGAAAAGCTTCTGCCGCAGGCAGTTTCTGTATGGCTGTTACAATAAAAACACAAAGGTTTTGGAATAAACTTGGGAGGAACTACTGTACTTGCTGGTATGTTTTGTATAAATCAGCACTTACATTTTCTGAAAGTGTCCATACAGTTTAGAATCAAATTGGATGAATCACGTGAATGAAAAAAAATAAATATAGGAAATCGCTTCCCACTGTCCATCTAAATCTCTGACAACTTAAAAAAAAGTGAGCAGGGACAAGACAAACAGGAAAGATGGCAACAGGGCCTAAATGAAGTCTATATGAATGTTCATCATGCTCCAGTGCTTCAACACTACTGTACATGGGGAATGTGTTGCACCCTACTTTAATTCAAAAAAAGAAAAGAATGTTTGGAACACACACACACACACAAAACTGTTGCCAAAGGTCAAGCTGAGCTGCTCAAAAGGGGTTATTCACGACAGAAAATGCCAAAACAGTGAGCTATAGTGTAACACAAATAAAGAAGGACCTGTAATGGATGTGTTCCATTAGGGTTTAGATAAGATTGTCTAACAGAAAGACTTCATGTATTAAGATAACAGGCCAGGGGAAAGAGATTTGCTCAATTAATGATTGGGTCTGTTTAATGTTACTTACACAGGCGTTTCAAGCACAGAACTTTACTTCGGAAACCTTCAATAAAACTGACAGAACTTTGTTCTGCAACCAAGTACAGCCAGGAAATTACAGCACAGCAACATTCTCAGCGATTTCATGTTTATAAATACTATTACTATGGGAACATCAAAACTAAGCCTGTAAATATATTAAACATATTAAAAAAAAAAAAAAAATGTACGCAATCGTTGATCATTTAACCTGCCATAAACATTTTTAATAAATTAATAGTAGACTTGAACCACTTAAACATTTACTGCCATGAACAAGGATGATGGATTTTCCCGTAATTGTCTGTGTCATTTTAAAACCATCACTTCCTACCTCTGCGACTGTCGCTTGTTAATGCAAATCCGATATGGCCTTGTCATTCAATGAAACACAGTATAATTAAAACACAAGATGGGTAATACACTCTTGCCTTATTGTAACTGTATACAGGCAGAGCATTGTGTCTGTCTTGTTAAAACACAAAAGGACAGTGCAGTTCATCAGCATTAAAAGCACCGTCTAGAGTGCTTTCAATTACAAACACAACAGCACCGCTGCAGTACGGGCAGCACTCTGCAAAGCTAGAATTCAAAGACTTCACAACAATTCTGTGCAAGTAGATTTTTTACTTTCTGTGCCTTCACCCCCTTTTCTTGACAGCTGCCATCAGGGGTGGAGATCCTTTATGGGGCCAAAGGAATAATGCAGCAGATTAGCTGTCTGCCACTCTCTAAACACTTCTGGTCTGTCTCCATCTCTTCTGGGCCAGGGCATTCCAACACCATTTCTTTGAGTGCCAATGACATCATGTTAAATAATTTGGAACCGCGTGCACCAACAGTTGTGGTTGCATGGGGGGGGTGGGGGTCATAATCGGAATTTGAACCGAAATACTGAGAGAGTCGTTTATCATAAAACAAGTTAGTGTGTTTCTGTCAGTTAAAATGAGGATCCTATTTTAATGATTTAAACATGATCCGTGATCACTCCTAAGATATGTTGACAGTTCAGATTTTTATTGAGGCCTCTTCAGGCGACCCACTGTTTCTGTCAGGGATGTCACTCAGCCAGACACTTAGGTTCAATGCCATTTCATGCAGAATTCAGAATTCGCTGAGCAGAAGCACAGCATGTCTCCATGGTCTGAAGCTAACTTTCAGAACAAAAATGGCAGCTTCTGGGAACAAAACAGGATATCATTTGAATAGCTTTGAATCAAAACGTAGTCCAGGATTAGATAAAGATAAAAAGGCAGGATATTAAAATAATCTTAAAATGTAAATCACAAGGAATAACACTCCCAAAAGGAACCTCTCAACCAGGAAAGAAGCCCATTTTAAAATAATATGCCAGTTATTGTTATGCAGTATCTCATAAAACTTGTAGCATGTTTAATGGATTACTTTAGACACATCTAGTATCACAGCTGCTCAACAAAATGTAGTAATCAGTATGATGCTGCTCCACTGGGAAAATGAACTATTGAGGAATACACTGTAATATTGTATTGAATGTACATTGAATTCAATTTTCACTCTTGTGCTGAATACAATATTAGGGGATTTTAGGTTAAACCTAACTATTGTTGGATAATTAAATTAGTTGGTGTGTATATAAATCAAAAGACTCCGCAAAAAAGCTGGGGGAATTGTAGGTACCATGTATATATTCAATTAAATTATTCAAAAAATAAATAAAAAAAAGAAAAAAGCTTAATATCCTAACCTAGAACAAATACATACAGTATGTATTTTAAATGTTACAGCAGTCAATGAGGAGACTAACTATGGTAGACTCAAGTCCTTTTGGATCACTCACTTGATACTTTTGTACCTGAGGCTCAATGTGTAAAGCGGATTAAATGCAGTCCATGGTTTTAATAGACCTTCCAAGCTCCTGCAATAATCTGGGCTTTGTCTCCGTGTCCCACTGCAGGGTAGCGAGTGCACAGGTGAATTAGGTTACCTTTTTATCAAGTCAAGAAAGCAAGTCCATTAAATAAGATTAACAATACAACATCAAATTATTACTGTGTGTGTGTGTGTGTGTGTGTGTGCAGCAATAGTAAAACGACTTCACTACAGTAATCTGTGATGTCAAAGCATGAGGATTTTAATACATTTGATTACCATGAGTAAGCCTCAATGGATTTGAAAAGCAATGAAGCCACCACAGTAGACCAATGTGAAGCGTTTTAAATTGGGCAGTTAATTAGCTTTTTATAAAGTGCATTTGGTTAATTGTAATCACAATAAGGTTGGTCCAAGGATGGGATTTGTGTAAAATACTGAAATCTACAGCGTTATTATTTTATTTATCTTTTTTAAATGTCCATGAATGTTTCATTTGAAAAGTAAATACTGCTCGCTAAAAACTGTAGTAGTACAGTATGGAAGCAACAAATGCAAAGAAAGGTTATTCAGCAGAGTCAATCTCATTATTGCACGTTATTTAATTTGTTATTTTACTTTTCGATTTGCTTATTTTTAGTTATGGCAGATAAGCTGCTCACACAAAAAACACAGTTTTGCTAAAATATCAGCGGACAACTGAAAAATATGTGCTCATTTATATTCTGCAAAGTGATTATCTTAATCCATCCAATGACTGGTTATTCCTCAAACTGAATTAACACATTTGACACAGTGTATCTGGTTACTAAATGCTAGCACCTGTGCAGTGCTGTTATTGCAGGCAGCAGGATTACTGTAAACTTGGCCAATTAACCCATTTTATCCTGGCTGATGTTGGTTTCATACTAACAAAAGGCTCAGAAATACAAACAGAGTTGTATGGGAGTCACTTCTTCAGGAGGTGCTGCAGCTTAAACTAGTAAAAACTCAAAATCAAATCAGCGAGTTCTATAAAACCTTTTTGGTACGCCAAACATAAACCCACTGGGTATTATAAATTAGCCTAAAAGCTCTGTAAAAGGAAATAGCAAGAGCACTAAAAAGCACACTGAAAGCTGTGCTGAACAGAACACACAATTTCAACATGTATTGTTCTCTGGGCTCTGTATTCCGCATACGACACTGAGAATAATTAAGCTCCAGTGAAAGTAACATCTTGCACTGTTCCTGCGGAGACCAAGCATCAGATCCAGCAGCTCATGTTGACAAAGATTTATTAGCCATAACTACAGCAGCATACAAACTGGGACTTAATTAACAGTAGAAGATGGATGCAGTCACGCAAGTGAAAACTGAAACTCGGTTTCCAAAATAAAATGTTGATTTGTATTGAAATGAAGTGATAAATGACATTCCTAAACAAACTGCTGTATAACCATGAACCCAATGGCAAAGCCAAGGCCAGTTTACTCACTGGCTGGGAAGTACTGTTACAGGGCACTCCGTTTCTCATTTAATAGTGATAATAACGCACCCATAAAACTACCACATTAAAAAGGTCATTCACTGTGCTTCATGCTAAACACTTTAAATATGGCAGTTTACATTAAGAATGTTAGCAAACACAATGCTACTGACAAACAACCTAAACCTGCTGATATCTTGTTTTGCACTCTGCTGGGAGACACAGCAGTGCTGATGCAGTTCAAACCATTCTTACAGGTGAAACTGTCAGACTAGCACTATCTGACATAACGTGGTGCGACAGGTCATCCAGACAAGTTTTGAGAAATGTGCTTAGTTCGGAAATAAATGGTATTTTCAGCTGCTGCTCAGAGGAATACTGTACGTGCCATGAAAGAACACCAGCAACCTAATTAAATAACCTTCAAATGTACTGGAATTGAATGCACACTGACTCTACAGAAAGTTGATAATGTTAAAGACTCTAAAGATGGCTTTAACATTATCAACCGGGGCTTTTTATGTATGTCACTGTTTCAGTGGGTGGTATTTTACCAAATGCTGCCTTGTATATACTGAGATTAGATAGATAGATGTGTGTGTGTGTGTGTGTGTGTGTGTGTGTGTGTGTATGTATGTATGTATGTAAAAAAATAAAATAAGAGATACTGCCCCGTGGTATATTTTTATTTTTACAAACAGAATATATCACCACAGCACTGGTACTGAATGAGTTGTGATAGAATGAAACAAAAAGTTTTCAAGTCCTTCCATGTGGCAAAATGATGCTGCTGGCAATCATTCCTACAACAGGAACAGAAGCAGCTGGCCAGACACCTATGCATTTTTTTTCCTGGTGTAATGATCTAAAATAAGACTTGTAATATCAAAAACCAGCCACAGCATGACAAGGCGGAGTCCTGCTTTTGACAATCCAGCCTTGGCAAAGAGCTGTGAAATCTAATTGGGACAGTAAATCTAACTGGGACAGTAAGTCTAATTGGCCGTGAAACCACAACTTCGGAAAATCTGAAGCCCAATGGAAATAGCGTTTGTATCTGACTGTCAAATAGCCGAAGGTTTAGTCAGCTGCCAATAAAAAGTTCTATCTGCCGTTTAGACTGCTTAGACTTCCTACCTCTGTACTTAACTGCCAGAGTATGTGGCAATAATAGAACACTGTTCTTAATATAAAAGCTCCAGATTGCTAGTTCAGTTTTTTCTTAAAGACACATTTGTAAACATGTTTTAGCAAACAAAGCTATTTATATTCAAGGTAAGCCACCAGGGAATACAGAACACAGAATATGGCTCATTTGCTGATGCACAAAGATTTAATGGTTGCTGGAGGCTTTGTCATAATAAGATAGTAGGCTAGAATGTGCCAACACCTTATAGTATCATTGTTGTAAATACTCCACCATCAGCTCCAGCTGCTCATAGTCCCTTTGAGGCAGTATGTGTGTGCTGCAATCACATCAACATACTGGAAACTAAAGGATTTCCCTAGTTTAAACTTTACAAGATTCAGGACCAATACTTATGCTACCTCTGTGCTACTCATACAGCACGTCCCTCTAATCAGTTCTTCATTCTGCTATTAGAATTTAAAAGAAAATAAAACAGGAAACCTAATTCGTTCTGCTCTAGCAATACAGTTTTTATCTTCTGGGGGAAATCGCTTCTGCCAGGAGAACTTGCATTTTGGAGAATCCATCCACCCTTTGAACCAAGCATGCACAGAATCTTAATCCTTCAAATTCAATTTCATGTATCGGATGTATTCGTTTTCCTAAGGGTGGGGCGGTGGGTGGGTGTACATCTGAACCAAATTACTGTAAAAAGCATCTTGACCTTGAGCTAACTTAAAACAAACAGATTCATGCCACATAATGACTGGATAATTCATCTTTTTTGTATTATTATTCACATTGGGTTTCCATATTAAAAGCACTGAAAACTGAAACCTGTGGAAATGTAAATCAACAGCAGCTGTGATTGGTACTGTAGCCTTGGTAAATGTAGAACTAGGATTGGCTTTTGCTACTACACTGAACTGGTCTGATCAGACTCCTTCAAGGTACAATCAATTGTCCTAGGCACAAGAATGCTGAGAACGACAAACTAAAATCCAGTGTTCCAGTTCTTTGTGTGATGCTACAATGCACATGGCACCTATATGTTCAGTTTTTACAGGTGAACACACAGAGGCAGCTCATTTGAACGAGTGAAGTCACTTTCACTGTGCTCAATCGGCTCAGCGCGACATTAGCAATAACTTCCTTAAAAGCTTCCCATATCCTTAGGTCTAACAGCAGCTGGATGGTACAAAGCCATAGACTTTCTGGAAGCTTGACCTCTGACAAGTATATCAAGTTACAGCCTTTCCAGCCTTCAGAGAGCCAGAGAGAGAAAAAAAAAAACAGGAAGTGAAAAGGTGGGGAATACAATAAAAGATTGTAGGCCAGACAGACTAGGAGATGGATAGGGTTTAATACCAACAGCATAATAAACATGGACGATAATGAATGCAGGTCACACCTGTGCAACAATAAGGCTAAGCTTCCAGTGACAATGAGTGCACAGCAGAATCAAACAGACAAAACTCAACATGTGTGCCTTTGCCAAAGTGTCTGATCTCTTCCCAGTCTTTCTGCTCCAGTCTGGAAACAGGAAGAGAGAACCAGCAGCAGCCACTCAGCAGGTTTTTAAAAACATCCAATAACCCTGTATCCAAAAAATCAAGTACTGCTGTTAAGCCAAACGTGGAGGAATACTGTCAGAATAATGTATTGGGCTTTTTTTTTGTTATTGTTTCGCCTCTTGCCGATAGATTTCTAAAAACCTCTCCTCATTAATGATCACGCTATTTCAGCAATAATTTCTGAAGCCAAAAGCTCATAAAAATATATATATATATATATATATATATATATATATATATATATATATATATATATATATATAATAAAAATCGCCACAATCTCCAACACACATACACTATAAAATGTCCCTTTCCCAAAAAGAAAAAGCAGTTCCACGATTAAACTAATGAAGCCGTATTACATTTACATAAACTACAGACAAAATAATTAAACTGTCGATTTCAATACACAAGCACGTCAGTTTGCCAATGTTGTCGGACGTAAAATACGTACAAAAATGTTTTTCCACAGTCTTATCTACTGCAAATATTTTAAATGTAATTTTTACTGTTTGATTAAGCTCGATTTAAACTGATCACTTGGCAGCAGGCAAATGTTTTAACCACAGGACAAATATAATTATGTTTACAGCACGACCAGGGGGTTATTTGCTCGTTATGGTCTGTCTGAGTGTTCAAAACGTCTGTAACCAGAGGAAGAATGGTCCGTTTGCCGGAAAAAGCTGAATATTTAAAAACAGCTAAAAAAATAAAGAAAAGTAACATTATTGGAGTCCTTTCAATCGGCAATGGTATTTATGCCTTTGTGGTGAGGAACGGCACACACTTGAGGGACCCTGGTATCCCAAAGAGCTGGCAATTAGATGCCACAGGGGCACTCCACCCAAGAAAAGAGGATGAACCACAGGAGCAGAGATACAGTATGGGCTAAATCTCCTTAAGGATGTTTATTAATAAACTTGACTTGCTGAAAGCGAGACAAGGAGGGGGAAAAAAAACAAAAAAAACAGCGTCCATTAAAACCTCCAAGCCTGTAATCTTCTTTGTAAAACTGGAGAAAAACCATGCTAAAATTTGAGGCTCCATTTCTTAGCGTTTGGTGTTTTACAATATTTTATTACTTTAGTTCCACCTTGAAGGATAACTGAAATTACAGGGATGGGAGCCCGAGGCATTTTCTATAGCAAACTCCCAGCTGTTGCTATTCCTTGCCTTTAATTGTTAAATTGTAGATTACTGCACTGGGCAGCGTGCTCACAATCCAGCCTGCTCTAGTCTGTGCCAAGGAGGCTCTACAGTCTGAAACGGACTGGAAAAAAATGATCCTTTGCACAAATGCAATTAAAACCAGGAAAAAGGTTTTATTTTTATCTTCAAATCATCGTCTCAGTTTTCTCCAATTAAAAGGTACCACGAGAAAGCCGGTTAAAATGGTTGAGGTTCTTAAAACCCTCAACATGTATTAAAGTCAAAATGGAAACTTTGGGGAAAGCAATAAAACATACATGTATTCTTTATTTAATCCACATGTTTCGTTGAACCCAGGATCCTGCTGTTAAGATTTTTTTTAAAGCTCCTGGTTGTAAAGCAATCTGCTACTCAACCACAGAAATAAACAGTCAATGCAGAAAGCATTTTAAATCCTTTGGGCATGCTCACATTAAAACGTCTTCATTTGTCTCAAAGAATAAGTCCAGGCATGTCTTTAGACTGGAGTTCAAAAGGAATTTCGGGTGATTTATGTGGAGCTTCCTTTTTTGTAGTTTCTCAGTGAAAAGGTCAGGAATTTGAGGTTTGAAAATTTGACTGAACCCAAAAGGTACCACACACTACAAGAATTTCAAACACATACTTCTTAATTGGCTAATACCAATTTTTACATGTCACTTTTAACCACTACATCCTGTATTTTCTTCTCTCCTTATCAGAGACCATCAGTGCTAGTTGGTTGCAAAGACACTGTGACATATCACCTCACCCCCAGCATTTCACACTGAAATCATACTACAGTTGCCCTCCAGGCAAGAAAACATGGTACAATATATAGCATTTGTTGATATAGCAATAGGGGAATAAAATGTTACAAGTGTGCACAAAATCTCGGTTATGCTTTTCTTACAGCTACTGGAGCAAATCAGCCAGTTAACATTCATACTGTACACAGAGGACTTTGATTGCAGTATGACTTCTGTCAGTTCAGCAAAGCAGCCAGAAAGAGACAGCTTAAACAGGCTATATGCTGTTGTGTGACTTTAAAACAGCTGTTTGTAAGACGAAGCTCCCATAATTCCTTCCTGACATGACACAAACAACACTCCAAGGAACAAGCACTTAAGGTGAACAAGCGCTGCGGAGGCAGTCTTGCTGTAGATGATTTACTGTTTAACCTCTCCGGGATACAAGATTATCACTGTTTAATGAGTTGCAGCCATTGGTGATGTTTACAAATCCCTTCATTGCAAGGAAAGAATAGGGACTCAAAAGAGACATTTCTTTATTGCCCGGAAATTGACTTGGTTGACACTGTAGCAGTGTGAAATAGGACAGAACAGTTTGTAACATGGCTTCTATTGCTTTAGAATGGACAGGTGATCCATGAACGCAAGAGAAACGCTGTCTAACCTGGGAATCAGTACATATTACGGGGTAAATTACAAGACGACAAAGAGATAAGTTAAGAGGAAACAATCTCCCTAAAATTACAGAAGGTCACAAGTGAAAACTAACATAGTTTGTTAACAGTTCCTTTATTTTGTGAGCACTCACTAAGTGGTAATGGGACTAAACATGCTGCCTCTCAGGGCAAATGTTTAAAACAATAAAATAAAATAAAAAAGTTCCCTGTCGTCTATTTGCAGGGCTTTTCAGTAATGATCTCCCTCACTGCTGGAGTACCTTAATGAACATCATGAGCGCTTTTCCTCCCCACTGAGGTCTAATGGTTTCTGTTTATCCACCTTCACTCAAGGCAGTAATACACTGAGCTGCACAATATTACTCATGCTGTGCCCAGTCATTGTTAGGAAATGTCATTAGCAGCACTAACATCAATCAATGTTGTTCTTTTTTCCTTCTAATGATATGCAATATATTTTTCAAATAGGGCGAGTCATACAGCGCAGGTTCGCGTCCTGGCTGTGCAAAGTAAGCCGGTCTTCGCTGCTGACTCTGAAGGAAGCGTCGCACTGACGCAGGCGCTCCCGTGGGTTAGGGAAGTAAAACCACCCGGGACTGTTTCTCCTCATCGCTCTGCAGCGAACCCTGCTGGCCAGGCAACCAGAGTGGACACCTGCAGGGCTGGCCTTTGTCCTCCAGAGGCCGTTAGCTCACTGACATCCGCTCTCGAGTTCCAGGGTGAAAAAAGCAGCTGGCTTGGTCGTGGGATCGGAGGACGCCCACTGAATCACTGGTCTCCTGAGCCATGTGGGAAATTGCTGCGGTAAGGAGAGAAGCGATTGGGCATTCCAAATTGGACGAGTATCAGGGGGAAAATGATAATGGGAAACACTAAAATGTATTTACTACTACTACTACTACTACTACTACTAATTATTATTATTATTATTATAATAGATATTTTTTTTAAATAATTGTATGACTTGTAGTCAGTTAAAAAGCAAGCTCTATGATTGTACTGCAATACATTTTTAAAAGCAGTTGTTGTGAAAGTGGGTTCTTTAACCCCAGTCATGCTTTTCACTGAAGTGTTGCAGGGCTTGAGGCAATTCAAAAAGAAAGTACAAGAGAGCACACTGGGTCAAAACAACCACTGAACATAAGTTCAGGTATTTTCATTTTAGTGGAGATGCACGTGTGGATAAATAATTGGACTTCACTGGAGTTTTGGATTACATAAAGAAAAGCTGTTCTTCATTTTTATGATAATCACTATCAAAAGATTAATTCCCCAAGGGAGAACCCCCTGAAGAGAAAAGTCCTTTATGGATTAACCATAGCAGAATGGCACACAGTCGGCCTCTGTATTTAACTTTGAATTCCATCAGCGTGCTGATCCGATCATTTAATTTAGAACTTTACAATATTATTAAACAACTGAATCTGTAGGTTTTGCTGTGGCTCAAAACCAAGACATTTCTTTGATTGATCGCACTGGTTGCTTACTCACTGGGGGACTCCTGTTATTCAAATCAAGAGATTAAGCCCATCATTAGTTACAACTTCACTGCAGACGGTTACCTATTTATTAGGGTCAAATCGGTGCCACCTCTGCGTTTCCTCCCAAACCAATGCATTACTGTAGCTTGCAGGTAAAAGGCACAGACTGAAACTCAAATAAAAATACGACCATTTCGGCAAATGCATCGTTCTATTAAATTCCAAGAGTGAGCTGTACATTTAATATTTTAAACTGAAGGGATAGAGCCCCTATTGAATTGTAAATGGGAGTCTTCAAAAGAAAAATCCAGGATGTGCGCAAGGAACAAACAACAATGCCAACTCCCTTTTCTAATAAAAACTCCTTGAATATTTGGTAATTTACCCAGGGTTGTATTTCACAGCAAGCCGAAGACATGGTTTTACAAGATAGTTTAGTGTAGCGTTAAAGAATAGATCTCAGATGGTAAAGTGCTCTGCCAGTAGACCACATGTGAACAGGAAGATGACCCCGGGCACTCTTGAGTGGTTGTTCTGATGTAGAGCCATCAAGGTATGAGGTTCTTCAAGATCAAAGTCCCAGCCAGGGATCCATCAACACATGACAGAACTACTCAAGAGTCTCATTAAATCCCACTGTTGAAGTAAACCCACAGCACCAGGCCTATTAAGGATATAATAGTTGGTTATTAGCACATTGCATTAAAACTGTTGGCCATTGTTACTTGATCTTACCTTTGTAAGACTCTTTGTGTTCTACTGCAACTGCCTTCCACACATTGCACTGACCAGCCTGCTACAATGCCCAGGTCTTTTTCATTAGTTCAATACCACACATTTAGTATTTTAATCCTACATTATTCTGACTGGCGTACAATGTATTAACATTACGTTTCATTTAATGTCCTCCCAGCAGGTGTCGGCCACTCCCCTTAATTTTGTGTCATCTGTTTATTGTACAAGCGAGCCACTATAAAAATCACCCCACTGTCTTGATCACTTAAGTAGATAATATTAGCATACACTGGTAAACGCAGAATACTTATGTTTTACTTTTACTGATTACCAATAAAAAAAAAAATAACCTTCACTAATTAAAGAATAAAAAGGTAACTCAGATGTATTAAAGATGCAAGCTAATGACTACACCAGGTTCGTACACTGTAACTTTGCATACAGAACTGGATTCCTTTTCTACAAAACTACAAGGATCACATGCGGCTGGAATGAAAAACAAAATGCAATACAGGTGTGGTGTGGTGGAACCCAACTACTTTTCGGGACTAAAATCGCATTCTATGTATTTTAGAATGATTATACGAAAAACGTTCATGCAGTGTATTCATCCAGTGTTTAACCATGTGTGTGTGTCACGTTTTTACTGAAATATTAAACAAAACGACCAGATACAGCACAGCTGAGTAATGTTAGCCCAAGCAATGCCCCATGCTCAATTATTGTCAGAGAGATGACCGAATGACCCAAATCCATGTCTGCAAGGAGATTTAGGCAAAATCATAGATGAAGAAAAATCATAGATGAAGAAAAAAAAATAGCAAATATATTAAATGATTACTTTTCACAGGTTTTTACAAAGGAGGACACGGACAACATGCCCCACATGTCGACCTGTTCCTATCCAGTTTTAAATAACTTTAGCATAACAGAGGCAGAAGTGTTAAAGGGACTAGGAGCTCTTAAAATAAACAAATCCCCTGGGCCGGATGAGATCCTCCCAATAGTACTCAAAGAAATGAAAGAAGTTATTTACAAACCGCTAACCAAGATCATGCAACAGTCTCTTGACACAGGGGTTGTACCAACAGACTGGAAAATAGCAAATGTAATACCGATCCACAAAAAGGGAGACAAAACCGAACCAGGTAACTACAGACCAATAAGCCTGACTTCTATTATATGTAAACTTATGGAAACTATAATAAGATCCAAAATGGAAAATTACTTATATGGTAACAATATCCTGGGAGACAGCCAGCATGGTTTTAGGAAAGGGAGATCATGTCTAACTAACCTACTTGACTTTTTTGAGGATGCAACATTGAAAATGGATAACTGCAAAGCATACGACATGGTTTATTTAGATTTCCAGAAAGCTTTTGACAAAGTCCCGCATAAAAGATTAATTCTCAAACTGAACGCAGTAGGGATTCAAGGAAATGCATGCACATGGATTAGGGAGTGGTTAACAGGTAGAAAACAGAAAGTACTGATTAGAGGAGAAACCTCAAAATGGAGTGAGGTAACCAGTGGTGTACCACAGGGATCAGTATTAGGTCCTCTGCTATTCCTAATCTACATTAATGATTTAGACTCTGATATATTAAGCAAACTCGTTAAATTTGCAGACGACACAAAAATAGGAGGAGTGGCAGACACTGTTGAAGCAGCAAAGGTCATTCAAAATGATCTAGACAGCATTCAAAATTGGGCAGACACATGGCAAATGAAATTTAATAGAGAAAAGTGTAAAGTATTGCATGCGGGCAATAAAAATGTGCATTATAAATATCATATGGGAGATACTGAAATTGAAGAAGGGAACTATGAAAAAGACCTAGGAGTTTATGTTGACTCAGAAATGTCTTCATCTAGACAATGTGGGGAAGCTATAAAAAAGGCTAACAAGATGCTTGGATATATTGTGAGAAGTGTTGAATTTAAATCAAGGGAAGTAATGTTAAAACTCTACAATGCATTAGTAAGACCTCACCTAGAATATTGTGTTCAGTTCTGGTCACCTCGTTACAAAAAGGATATTGCTGCTCTAGAAAGAGTGCAAAGAAGAGCAACCAGAATTATCCCGGGTTTAAAAGGCATGTCGTATGCAGACAGGCTAAAAGAATTGAATCTATTCAGTCTTGAACAAAGAAGACTACGCGGCGATCTGATTCAAACATTCAAAATCCTAAAAGGTATAGACAATGTCAACCCGGGGGACTTCTTTGACTTGAAAAAAGAAAAAAGGACCAGGGGTCATAAATGGAGATTAGATAAAGGGGCATTCAGAACAGAAAATAGGAGGCACTTTTTTACACAGAGAATTGTGAGGGTCTGGAACCAACTCCCCAGTAATGTTGTTGAAGCTGACACCCTGGGATCCTTCAAGAAGCTGCTTGATGAGATTCTGGGATCAATAAGCTACTAACAACCAAACGAGCAAGATGGGCTGAATGGCCTCCTCTCGTTTGTAAACTTTCTTATGTTCTTATGTTCTTACTGTTATTTCCATGAAGCAAATGTACACCAACAACCACTGTGATATGCACAGGGGCTTAAAGCTGTTTCTTACTAATATGATAGTGTTAAATGAGATTAACTTTCAGGAAGTGAGCCCATACTTTATATTGGAAGTCTATATATTATTCTATATACTCCCAAATAGGGACCAAAAACTCAAAAAAATATGTTTTAGATTTTATACCAAACTTTTTTTTTTATTCTATAGCTTGGAGACCCTGGTTGAACTCTGAGGGTATTACATTTCTAGACGTTTTCTCAGAAAACAAAACACTCTGCTGTGCACTTTAACTGTCCTGTGATCTGGTAAACGTGTGGTTTGGTTTCCATAGAAAAAGGCAATGAGAGTAAGGAAAGTGTGCTGCTGGGGTTACTCCAAGTGGGCAAACCCTGAATGCACGGAGATGGAAAGTGTAGAAGATATCATTAAATCACATTGCAGGAAGCAGACGATTCTTTTATTCAGGCAAAGCTGGTGTTTCCCACATTAGCTGTAATAGCGATTATCTCCAATTCATTTTATCCAGGAAAATCAAAATAGCATAACATAAACATAACTTGATCCAAAAGGTTCTTTCTGCTGGGTAGAGAATGACACTTTCCCTTTAAAAAAAAGGCATGCAGCTCCATACACTAAACAATATACTGCATTGAAAAGTCCCTCAGAGCTTTGAAATGTGTTATTTTTGCAGGGTAAATTATATTAAAGTCCTAACTGACTTTTTAGAAATTCCACTACAGTTGAAAGTCATACTTATTGAATTTTTTGATTGAAAAAAAAAAAAAAGAATATTATATTTTATAAACAAATAAATCTATAATGAAGTTTAAAAAGCAAGCAAGGCTGATGGCTTTATATTTAAAACTATGTGGTAGGGAAGCCAGAAACTGAAAGCTTAAAGTCAATTAAGATATTACTGTACGGCATGCGAGTATTCCTGAATGGAAATTGTTGAAATCACAGTCATTATTCCAGCCTCATAAATGCTTTGCAGATGAAGTTATTTTAAAAAACTGGAACATCAGGAACCTAAAACTAAATATTCATTTTAATAAGGCCCTACAGAGATCTTTTCAATGTACTTTAACACATGGACAGGGTGGCACTAATCAACATCATCACTGTCACGCAGGCCTACTCTCCCGCGCGCGCACACACACACCCACCCACCCACCCACCCACCCACCCACCCACACGGAGGTCAATTTATCATTCTGACAGAGTTCAGGTTTTAATCATATCGTGTCCTGCCTCATAACATTTTTCTTTAACAAGCCTTGACACATGACTGGCAGAACTATTTGTAAAGGGAGATCAGGCTAGGTAAGATTCCTGATGCATTATATTAATTAATATAATTATATAGAATTTAAAAAGTGCTTAAAAAACAGGGCTGCGCTGCGTCTTCCAGAAATCAGGCGACAGCGATAAAGAGGAGCTGTCAACTCTGACAGTTCTGCTCAAGGTGCTGTTTAGCAAAGTTTAGAACAAAAAGAGATACAAAGAAGACCACAGGCAATGGAATTAAAGTAATGTAATATGCCAATGTGATCATGTGATGAATTAACTACTATCAAGACATATTACAGTGCAGCACCAATGTGGCACATTATACTGTACATGTACCAGAAACAGTTAGTTAACAGTGATTTAAAACAACACAATACACTGTACACCTGTCTCTTGTGCGTTGTGAGTCATGCAGCATGCCCACTACAAGGCCCACAGCCCGCCCTTTACATCATTAGTTTGATTTTTGTTTAGTTCAGTGGTTTAACCTGCAAGTGGCAGAGTGAGGATATGCCTCAATAAAATCAATTGGAATGGCACCAACATTCCATGTTCCATCCTATCACCAGCCACACTTTGAAGGATGTGCTCAATGTAGACATTGGGTTAGCAGACTCAAGCAGCCCAAAAAATCCACCCCAGAATATACAAGTAAGTTTGTCCACTTTGCAATGTGGGTGTCGAAAAAAAAATAGCGAGGGAGCACTGTATGTAATTATATATATATATATATATGGTATCGTGGCACAGCTCCCACAAGCAGTCGCTGCCCAGGGCTCTAAGAGAAGCTACTGTATGCATCTGAAGAGGATCCCCTGCTTGCATTATGCAGTGATCCTCTTTGAAGCACAAGCCTGCTGTAATCCAAACAAAGAGGTAGTTCTGGCTGGAAACCTTGCAGACAGAACCCCCCTCATCTCTACAAAGAGCTTCTCTCTCCGCCTCCCTCTCAGTATGTGGTGCCCCGACCTTTCTGTACAGTGGGTACTGCAGGACTCAAGGAAATCTCTGTTTAGAAACTGATCAGCTCCATCAGCACCCCGAAAATGAACCACTTACACAGCACTGTACTTTCAGTTACATTGAATAAAGCTCCATTCATCTGCTTAGGGGCAAGTGGTGCTCACACTATGAGGAACCCTGCTGGGGCAAACAGTTCTTATTCTGGGCCAGACAAGGTTAGCCGTCTATCGAGTTTCCTAATTTAAAGATTAATTTGAAGAATAAGCGCAAGCTTGGTAAAACAGATAAATGTCAAACAGGAGCTTGGTTATTATGTTGTTTAAAGGATTTGGAAGATGCTTTTCTGATTATATCAAACCATCAATAAAATAGAGGTGATGTGACGCTCAGCCTCTGGTAAGTTCTGGTAGCATCTTGTTTACAAAACAATTTGTATGCAAATATATTATAACCGGTTATCATAAAATACCAGCCATTTCAGATTCCTTTATTCCAGTGATGTTTAATCCTCAATGCTGACAATTTTGATCAAAATGTAATTTATGGCCTAGGAGGAAAAAAAAGAACTAAGAAGAAACAAATTAATTACAGCTATTGAACACCCACGGGGTAACTGCCAATGGAAATAAAAAACACATACTGTATTATACAGCTCTTAAAATGTGCATGTTAAACAGACTGAATAATACGATCCAACAGGATAAACCACCCCCTGAGGCACACTGCTGGTATTTAACTGGGATACCGGTTGGATTGGTCCCCTCTGGTGTATGAACTTTATACAATAAAGAGAACACTGGGCGAATACAAAAACAAAAGAAAGGGTTATTTTCATCTCTCTCAAGAACGATGAGAAACTTTCATGTAGCTCCTGTGTTTAGCTATAGTACCTTCTTAATAAGTAAAGTTGAATTCACAATAAAATGTAATCCAATACGTCTGCACTAAATGAGTAGTACAAAGCTAAAATGAGTGAACACCGTCTGCAGATTTTTTTTTTCACAAAATAGATATTTTCTTTGAAGATAGCTCATAATAGAGAATTACGAGCAGTCCCCAAACCGGTTTTGATTTTTCTATTCGCATGAGAAGGTACTGCATGTCTTTTCTATTAATGAGAGTTTTCTGGTATATGGTAGCAGGTTTAAGAAGCTTACTGTTTAATCCCATTTAATTGGATCGAAAGGCCTATTCATATGCCCGGAGCTTGTCTGTTGTAAATGTCATGACAGGGTAACATGTTCAGAACTGGGGAAACCGTTCTCTTCAGCTGAGCTGACGAATACACCAGCCTCAAGTAAACTCTTCAATCGGACAGATGCTGAACAAAATCGGTGCTATGAACTTCATGGGGCATTGATCAACCTAGCAAACCCTGTGGAAATTCAAATTGCTTCACGTTTACCTGTAGCTTTGTTTAAAAATGTTTGTACTGGTTCTGTGTACTTGCTGGTTACCGTTTTAAAACAAAAAAACATAAAATCAAAGTGTTGCTACCTCTGGGTGACGTTTTCATTGTTCGTTATCACTAAAAAGAAGAGAATTTACAAAAGAAAAAAAAAATATAGAAATACTGGAACACTTATGTATATTAGCATAACTTTCATGAGGGAATGGTTTTATCAACTTAACAAGCACCTGGTAGTTTTAGAATAGCACCTAATGTTTAGATAGGGAACCAGAACAAATGGGAAAGGAATTCACATGCTGGAAATGCCTCTGGATCACTGTGATCCAGAGCTCCAATATGGTGCTTTACCGACACTGCCAGACTAGTACAGCTTCACAAATGCTTAGGATCTCCCTGTAAAACTGCTCTGAACAGCGAGGCGTTTCCTTTTACATTTCTGTAGCCCGGTAGAAACTCAGCCCCAGGTGTGAATGTAATCTGCTGCTCAATGGCAAAGCCTTTTGTTATTTCACCTCAACTCCTCTGCGTCCTTTCTGTGCAGATTACTGCAGTGGGGTGTGACGTCAAAGCAATGCTGACTCCCCTAACAAATCAGCTTTAGCAGGATTTATTACTGGAACATCCTGCGCATGGAGAACCCTCCTGAATGGGAAACGCTGAAAGAAGGGGTTCTAGCTGGATTCATTATTTTGGACTGATCTGGAAAGGAGCTGTGTGAACACATGCACGGCAAGGAGGCACCAACTCTAGGATGATATTTCAAAACATTAAGAAGCCTGTACATTTCATACCATCCCCAGATCATATCACTGAGGAAACTGTGAGGTTATCTGACATGAGCGTTTTCAACAGATCATAACCACATCATGCATTAAACTCCCAAGCAAATCAATGAAGGGAAAGAAGGGGTACAGCAGAACAGTGCCATAGTAATCATTTACAATGGGCCCCCATGTTACAATTTGTCCTCTATTCATTATGACAGGAACAGCAGCTGCCGAAGCCATCTTTGAACTCTGGGGGTCTGTTTATAGGAAAAGCTGTAGAGTATATTTGCGGGTGAATTCCTGGTCAGAATTTCCATTGACAGCCAGCTCCTACTGTACTTGGAGGCAACTTTTTCCTTTTCTTTCTAAACCAATATTTTAGACAACCACAATAAACATAAGAAAGGAAAAAACGTGTGCAGACTGCAGAGGCTAATTAGAAAGCATGACAAAACATGTTAGTTTTTGAGGGCAATTACATTAATGCTGTAACATATGTTCAATGCCTAGACAGTTTCTACAAGATTACAAGAAAGCTAATGAAAGGGATGGACTTAACACTGTAATGTAAACCTTCCCTTGTCTGGCAGGCATATGGTAACTTTGTGGGATTACAAGTGACCAGTACAGTACAACAGTTCAACTAGCTGAAAGTGCAGTGGTCTGGCCAGTGTTGAACAAAGTGAACATCAAATAACCTGTGCAGAAGGTTTTATGATCAAACATTTTAAAACGATTCTATGAATGTCAATATAAACACACATTATTGACATTATTTTAATGAAAATACTAGCCCTTCTTATTTCAACTGGACGTTTGTCATAAATAAAAAAAAAAACAACATCACGCACTTTGTGGGTAGGATCTCAGTGGGACACCAATGACCGGATAAACTTGGCTGCAATTCTAGCCACTTTTCAACTAAAAAGGCAGATCCTTCTCTGTCCACTTGGTACTGTTAAGGCCAAAATAAAAGGTTATGCCATTTCTGATTAATAATGATCTTCATTACAATAACCAAATCGCTTCAAAAGCCAAACAAAAAGACTAAAATAAAAAAAAAAGAAAACTATTCTTAAGCACGGTGTGTTCCGTGCCAGGAACACAATTCAGCACGTCAGTTAGATAAGCCACAGCATGTGTGGATATACCCCAAGCCAAGCCACTGTACGCCAGCCCTGTATATTGCACTCATTTACCAGTCAAAGCTTTATTTTCTACAAACAGCTGATGATAGAAGCCAACAGTTTGAGCTTTCTTGCTCCCAGTCGGAAGGTGATCAATGCCATGTTTGTTGTTGCGAGTGCCGTGCCGTGTCGTGCGTAGAGAAATTCCTCTTCCGCCGCCTGGACTTGCTCTAACTGCCCAATGTTGGTAGTGAAGTGCCAGCTCTGAGGAGAACACTGCTCAGCCTCCTCCACTGCCTGGACTTGCTGGTAGTGAAGTGCCAGCTCTGAGGAGAACACTGCTCAGCCTCCTCCACTGCCTGGACTTGCTGGTAGTGAAGTGCCAGCTCTGAGGAGAACACTGCTCAGCCTCCTCCACTGCCTGGACTTGCTGGTAGTGAAGTGCCAGCTCTGAGGAGAACACTGCTCGGCCTCCTCCACTGCCTGGACTTGCTGGTAGTGAAGTGCCAAACACATACTTAAACACTTTACTATAAAATTGTATTTACAGCTACAGCCACGGCCATAGGTTTTGCATCCCCTTGAATTTTAGTAATAGTAGTACAGTATTTCATGTAATCAAGTATCTGGAAAACTACGAAGCAGTATGGAGTTCAATATGTTAACGTAACATTTTTCAGCAGGTTTCATTTGACTTCATGAAGCAAAATTAGTCAATTCTATAGGGTGATGCAAAACTTTTGGCCATAGCTGTAGATACAGATACCCATTGTATAGAATGCACAGCCAGGAGCCAGCAGATCCTGGGGTTGAAACCCAGATCAGGCTGATTATTAGAGCACATTAGCAGGAGGACAAGTATACAGGCTATTTAAAAAAATAGCCTAACATTAACTGAAGTATGTCATGTTCCACAATGTTTTACTGAAGTGTGGTTATGTACTGCATTGTGAAAGTTTACCACTTCCCTATTAAAAGCATGCAGATCCTTAGCACCCCTTAGGCCACCCTTAACTTCTGTAGCCAGACACTAACATTGGTTTGGTACAGCAGGCAGGATATTTTTGGGGGGGTTCTGCTTTTTGTTTTGGGCTTTTGTATTGAAAATTGGTTCTGGGAGAAACTGGTTAAAATGATTTCATTCAGCAAACCAGCTTACTGTACAGTACCATTCAGAGAATAGGCGGGATTTGGGTCCTTTTTGTGCTTTTACCCAGTGGGGGTTGATACGATAAAATGATTGAAGCATGTATTGCTTCTTTTTGGGGAACATCATTTGATATTTGTTTTAATTTGTTTTGTGATTAAACTTTTGACTCCTTGCTTGCATTCTACATGGGTGTGTTGTGAAGCTTCTCGACCTTTGCCCAATACAAAGTTAACCTGTGTTCTAAAAATGTATCTAACTATTTTTCTTGAGGTGTAATTCCTGATGAGGCGTGATCACGTCTACACCCCAAATTCTCCTGTAACCAGGGGTACTGTGAACACTTACGTGTGGGGAAAAAAAAATTGTTTTTTTTACTTCACAATGAACGTCACAAGAAAATTTGCTGATGACATTCAAAAGCACCTGTTTTACCAGTTTAGTTTGAATGTCAGCGTTAAAAATATACATATATTTTTTTAACTCTGCAGCTTCATTACTTGGAAATGTACCCAAACTGGATTGGCAACATTGTTTTCTATATAATTGAGCGCTTTGCTGCTTTCATGTTTCCTTAACCGTTTAGGCACAATTCCAGACGAGTCGTGATCACGACTACACCCCAGCTTCAACCATCTCCTGTAACCAGGGGTACTGTGAACGCTGACCCACTTCAAGTGCTCCTGTTTTTCTATACCTCTTACACTTGTTTGGGCAACACAGTTTTGTTTGGACTAAGATTCTATCTGCAGCTTAATTTTTTGGAAATGTACCTAAACTGGTACGACAACATTGTTTAATATATAATTGAGCGTTTTGTTGCTTTAATTCAAGACATAATTAGCCTTCATATCTATGACAAGCCCATTTATCATTTAGATATCTCAAATTAATTTAGATATCTCTAAATATATGGATATATCTCAAAATGATTTCCAGATCTCTAAATATTTAAAGATATCTCTAAATCATTTTAAGATACAGTATCTAAATACATTGAGAGACCTGAAAATGATTTCCAGATAGATCTTTAAATGGAGCTTTAAAATAGATATCTAAAATGCATTTACAGATCTCTTTAAATCATTAAGATATCTCAAAAGTTTTTTTTAAGATATCTTTCAGTCATTTTCAGATATCTGAAATTCAATTTAAGATCTCGAAATGGCCTCCTGTTCATTTAGTGATATCTAGTCATTCAGAGACATCTTAAAACGATTTTGAGATATCGCTAAAAACGAGCAAGGAGTTATTTGGAGATATCAATAAATGACACTGGCGTACCATACTAGAAAAACAGTTAAATATATATCTGTACATCCATTTGAGATATCTCAATTTCATTTTTAGATATCTCAATATTTCACAATATCTTAATGCAATTTGAGACAGTAAATGCCGGTTATTAAACAACCCTGATAAAGACAACTTTCAGTTATTAAAATTTTCCCAGGAACCAATCCCGTTCCATAGAATGTAATGGTAATGGAATTCTGATATTAGCAACTGTTTATGGGCATGCTTCGTGCAGCTTTTATAACACACTGACTTCGCAACTGCAGATTTCTGGCGGACTGAGTTATGGCAGGCAAGCTCACTGATGCACAACTTCTTGAGGCAGGTCGGAGCTGCTAAGCACCCACAGGTTGAAGAGCCACAGGATACTGCATCAGACGAGGAACCTGAAGAGCCTTCACTCCAAGAACAGTTACGTGCTGTGGACTTTTTCCACACGATATGCCAGAATCGTGGCTTTGAAACTGGCTACGAAGCTGCACGCAAAATTGAGATGGATTTACAGCAGGAGGTGGTACATCTTAAAAAGCAGACAACGTTGGACAATTCCTGATTTTAAAATTGTGTTCTTTAGAACCGATTGGAAGTACAACACATTTTTTATGTTTGCTTTACTCATTGCAAGGACAATTGTAGTACATCGTTGGGTAGTACTATTTAAGCCTACTTCCTTTTTTTGTTTTACACACGTGTGAAGTAAACAGTTCTATGTTTGGGTATTTCGTGTTTCTCATGTTAATTCTTTAACACTGTAACATTTAAAACACATGTATTTCAGTGTCATATTTGTACAACTACAGTACATATTGTTGTTCCATATAAACACACTTGAAAACGGGGGCTTTTTGCTTATTGGCAACTTTCGGTTAATGACAACTTTTTGGGGAACAGAGAGGTTTTTAATAAGCGGCATCAAATGATAATTTGGCTTGCCATGCATAGCTAACATTTGAATTGCTTTACCACAACCTCTTCTTATGGATCCAGTCCTTTTTGTTAAATGCAAATAAATAAGCAAGACCTTTCTTACTTGGATTTCCTCCCATATATTCACAGTATTGAAAATTGATATTGCTTCTAAAAATGGATACAGTATGTGCAAGCCTAGATCGACACGTTAAAGAAGGTAGGCTATCATTCATTATGTGAAATATGAACCTTTAAAAAAAAATTGTAATACCTTATCATGTTAGTGATTCATTATAATTTGTATATCGTCCCTTGTTATTGAAATCACAGCTGCTGGCATCGATCACAATAACAGTAGCAGCAGTACCATCAGTGAGATTTGGGTCCAAAATGTGTGGGGGCAAAACAAATTCACAGAGCTCCCCTGTAAAAACGTTTTCCAATCACTAAAAGTGTTATTGCCTATTTGCCATCTACAAAGCCTACTAATAATCCTTTGTGCCATTTCTTTGAAAAGCCACTTAAAATAATTGTACCTGGCGCCAATTGTTTGCATTTATTTGTGGTTGATACAAAACAGTTATTGAAGAATGTATTGCTTCTTTTTGGGGGACATCATTTGATATTTGTTTTTAATTTGTTTTGCGATTAAACTTTTAACTCCTTGCTTCATTCTAAATGGTTGTGCTGTGAAGCTACTCGACCTTTGCCCAATACAAAGTTAACCTGTGTTCTAAAAATGTATCTAACTATTTTTCTTGAGGCGTAATTCCTGATGAGGCGTGATCACGACTACACCCCAAATTCAACCTGTAACCAGGGGTACTGTGAACACTTACGTGTGGGGAAAAAAAAAAGTTTACTTCACAATGAACGTCACAAGAAAATTTGCTGATGACATTCAAAAGCACCTGTTTTACCAGTTTAGTTTGAATGTCAGCGTTAAAAAAAAAAAAAAAAATGAATTGTTTTTTTTTTAAATCTGCAGCTTCATTACTTGGAAATGTACCCAAACTGGATTGGCAACATTGTTTTCTATATAATTGAGCGTTTTGCTGCTTTCAGGTCTCCTTAACTGTTTATCTTTAGGCACAATTCCAGACGAGTCGTGATCACGACTACACCCCAGCTTCAACCATCTCCTGTAACCAGGGGTACTGTGAACGCTGACCCACTTCAAGTGCTCCTGTTTTTCTATATCTCTTACACTTGTTTGGGCGACACAGTTTTGTTTGGACTACACCCCAACTTCAACCTACAACAACGTTTGCAGATGACATTCTAGAACACCTGCATCTTAAATTTATTGGAAATGTACCCAAACTGGAAAGGCAACATTGTTTTTTATACAAGACTTAATTCAAAAGACTTGATTATCTTTCATATCTAAAATATGTTATTATTGCTTTACCACAGTCTCTTCTTAGGGATCAAGTCATTTTTGTTTATTAATGCAAACAAATAAATAAGCAAGACTGTTCTCCCTTTTATTTTTTTTTATATATATGTATCTACATTATGCATCCCTCCTAAAAACTACAGCACATAAATAAAAAATTAAAATTAACAAAGCAACGGATTTACAGCTGGGAAACAAACAAGGAGGATAAAAAGCAGCTTAAAAGCTGGGATAATGTGAAATGTCTTTAAATGATTATTATTATTAAACCAGAGGATAACCAATGTTGAATGCATTCCCTTTCACAAGAGAACCCTGTAGAATCTCAAGTAATTTAGTATTTCATTTCAAACTCCTGCACAGCAGATGGCAATTCAGTGAACTCTGAGTATCAGATTTCCTTAAATGCGAAGCAAATTTGCAAGGGATTATTTTAAATATCTGTAAATACAGTTTCTTGACATGCCTTTTTATTTGCTCCCAAATAATTACATTTACAGTATTATGTTGTAGAACGCAGCTAAAATCTTAAAAACCCTTATAAAAAAGGAAATGAATCTTTGGTCCTGAACACAAAACAAAAGCCATTTCAAAACTTACTGTACAAGCCAACACATCTCTACTGATGCATGAAGGTATGCTGTGGAATTCAGTCAGGTGTCTGGGGTCAACAATCATGCTCTCCTGGGTACAGTGAGCAAGCGCCAAGAGACCTTTAACTTCCTCAGAGCAGTCGTTGCCTCATTATCACTATTAAATGATGTTCAATCACCTTAGCTGGGTCACTGAGGAATACAGCAGTCAACCTATTAACATTGATGCTTAGATTAAATGCAGCACCAGTATATCGTTCCTACATTGTAAACTCATTTGTCAATGCCTCCAACATTATTCTTCAGAACTGCGACACAGCAATACAATGACTTTGCCGTGGAGCAACGCTGTGGAGCTCTCTCTGCACAGAGTTCATACAAGCACCCCACAGGGATGTTCAGGATTGTATTTCTGTGAAGTGCCCATCAGACAAGCCTTCATGTTCAGGTGGCACAATGAACAAAGGCCATATTTTCACAGCGTTTACTTGAATATGAGACGCAGACAACATGGACCACATTTTCAGAACGTTTCCTCCATTCTTTAATCATGAACTGCTATTTTTTGAAAGAACAAAACGATGTTAACGTTACAAAATGAAAAACAAAAACACATTGAGAGTGCTTAAATATATTACTTAGTTGTTTGGTTCCAGTTTTTTTTTGTTCACTTGTTTGGGCTACGCAAAGACAAGAGTAAATGCTTTGAAAAAAAGACCCTTAGCATTGTATGCCTTCCTACCTCTCTCACTCTGATCTTCACGAATCTGCAGACACATATCGAATGGTTTACGATCATTAGCGTAAAGATTTGAGTTAATGTGCATCATTAATATTCTTCACTCTTATGTAACATTAGCCAGAGGACATAATTTAAAATGTGTTACTGATGCCTTAGGAGTCCATCATAAATCCACACACACATATAAATACAGTTCTTAAAATGTCTACAGAGAAGTTCTCATTTCAAGTAAGTCTAACACCACAGTGGCTCCCAACACTAAGCTGGGGGTTGAAATATAGCCATGTTAGCATGACATATAACCGTGCTGCCTCCAGAGCTACAAACTCAGTCTTTAGTATTATTAGATAAAGAAGACACAAGGAACAGTTTTTTTTTTTGTCAAGTGGCTTTCAAAGCAAAGCGCTTTGTGATGGTGGTCCACTATGAAAGGCACTATATAAAATAAAGATAGATTGATTGATTTATTGATAGAAACTCCCTTTGGAGGTATTAAAATGTTCTTCCCAAAGTACCTAATGAGTCTGTGTACGTTTTATAAGTTACTTGCAGGGGGCCATAGCCTTTATAAAAAAAATTAAATAAATCTGTAACAGGGGCCAATGGCTTAAGGAAAGGCAAAGAGAGAAATGAGAGACTCCTGGGTACAAGGAGAGATCTACTGCCTTAACAGGATAAAAGGCACAAGATTAAGAGTGTCTGCCTGAACCAGCAAGCCTACAGGAAGGTAGTTACCATGGCTTACTGGGACCCGGGCCCATGCCCGCGCCCCATGAGACTGCCGAGATTCTGACAAGCACTGGCATGAGCACAGCTGAAATGCTTTTTGTAAATAGAGTAAATTATGACTGGTAAGATTGGCCAAGGCACAACTCAGCAGACAATTTTAAAAAGAAAACAACTCAGAGGAGTTAAGGGCTTGGCAACCGTACTGAGGCTGCTAAAGCTAGGGTTTGGTGTGGCTTAGCATGCATTGCTGCATAACAGACGGTTCAGGCTGGACAAACAATACATTTCTCACAGAATGGAGAGCACCTAAAAAGCACAAATGCAAAGGCAAAGAAAATGTTTCTAAAAGGAATAAAATAATTGTGCAACAAACAAAATTAAGGTTGCAAGTAGTATTTTCCTGCTAGTTTTATTTCTTTCTAAATGATTAGATTCCTTTCATAAATGTTCCCTTTACAATTTCTATTAGGCCATCTGTTAAGATACCTTGGGCTGCAATGCAGACCTCGTTGGAAAAGCTTTTAAAAAGGGCAAAGAACGGTTCAGACGATGAGCTACACCTTTTGGTCTACAGCACAGAGGCGTTCCAGTTTGGGAGGAAGACGTTCACCAGCGTGTATCTGAAGTGCATGTTTCTACGGCTCAGACAGGTCATAGGTATAAGAAAAGCACTTTTTTTTGGACAAAACATTATCCCACAATCAGAACAATAAATAAATTTAAAAGTAAATAATCGATTTTGATCAGCTCTCTGTTTAATGCACATCATTAACTTTACATTAAATCCCTTACATAGATGTCTCTTGTACACAAGCCCAACACATCCCACTAGCCTGGAAACAGGATTTCTAGGAGTGAGAGAGATCATTAGGGTCATTTTATATCACTGTCAGTATGCAGATGCACGTGCATTTACTACAAGACTATGGAATCCTTGGTGGTGGCTTGTTTCTTGCGATGCACGGTAAACATCCATTTCTTAGCGATGAAGAGATGAACTTTGCAACAGCTCCCTACTTTCACATTCAAACACACACATGCATTAATAAACCACGCAAAAAAAAATGATATTGTACTGGTTATACCTTGGTAATAACACTGTACATGGCATATATTGAACAACTTAGTGAAACTAAAATAAATCATTTTATGACACAGATACCAGTGTACCATTTTAGAACAATTTAGGTCATCAATTTATTTGGATTCTCCCAAGCTTTTTGTATTTTGGGAATACAGTAGTCCCCCGCATATAGGAACACCTCCCAATAACACCTTGGCTTAGGGAACAACCTTGTGATGAAATGTAATTTCCCCATGGTAAATGCGCCACCTAAAGGCACAGGAGCTTCTAAAAGGAACACCTTTTTGGCATCCATAGTGATTCATTGCTACCCAATTCAAACTGTACAGTACTGTTCTGCAACATAACTAATCATCATCAAATTAAACTTTAAAGGCTTTGAACATCATTTGTGGCACCATTCAAAGTCAGGGACTTTCACACAATTTTCTTTCACTACGGTTCAGGCATAAGTGGCATGTTTTATTTCAAAGAACCAAAGACTGGCATCTACCTTATCATTTATGACAAAGCCAGGAGTTCCCCAATGTTCTGGTGAGTTGCTACACTACTGTGTTCACTAATTTTGTGCAGGTCTTGACTATTGCTCCTTTTTTTAAGGTGTGCAGGGGTGCTGTGTTAATAACCATTGTGTTCAAATTCATGCTCGTCTTGAATAAAGCTCTCGTATTCATAATGACTGTTAGAGCCACTGCTGCATTTTCATCGTATGTGACTTATTAATTTAGTTTGTCACTTAGCTTACTAACATTAGTTTATTATCATATGCTTGCCTGTTGCTTTTCTCTTACTTATTCAGTTCATTTCATCTGTTGATGCACGTACATCATGACACTAGTAATAAATACATTTGTATTTATTGATTCATATTGTGATTGGCCTTGGCATATTGTGTCTGACGGTCAGCTCTGTCTTAGAAAACACTTTGGCTAAGAGAGCACTTCGCTTGCTCCCCGAGGGGTGTTCTCTTTACCTCTGAGACTACTGTATATCTCCCTCCCCATTTGCAGGACTTTTCAAACAGCATCAGCTTATATTATCTCAGCTGGGGGAAGCAGAACAGCCACCAATTCCCCCATCACAGTGACTGCTGATTTTAAATGCATTACTGAGATCTCATGTTTCAGCTTCCCTGGGGCTACCAGCTAAGAGGAGGACCCCCTATCAAGTGTAAGATTATAATCCGAAACTGTCCTCAAACTCCCAAAAGCAGTCATAGGACTCTCAAACACCATCACTTTTGTTTAAACCTTTCCCTAAAATACTAAAAAAATATTGAGACTTATTATAGTGATATGTTTAATACTGTAACAAGAAACCCTACAGAGCACTAAAAACTGTATTAAGAAAAAAAATGAATTTGTGACTCAAATATCAAAACAGCTGTATCTTGTATATAGGATTTGTGAATCAGGAGACAATCTGTAAAGCTGTAACTGGAAAAACACGTTCCTCCACTGAATTAATCAAGACATGCCTTTGAGGCTCAGATTAACATGGAGGTTGAAATGATTCATTTTGAAAGCATGCTAACCTCCTCCTCCACAGATGATTACATGTGAAGCCTTGTTGCACAGCATTTTAAGAGGGAAAGGGGTTAAAAACATAACTAATTTATCATTAGAGCTCAAACAGATATCCTTTTCTTGTTCCCATGAGGGAAAGTGTTTGGAAACACTTTCGGAAGTGAATTAGTAGCTCATTCAGTTAAATCTGTAAATGCATACTTAAAAGGAAGACCTCAGTGGGGTTGAAGAGGGAGGGTGACAGGAAGTGGCAGAAAGTCTGATCGAGAGAATATGTGTATGCAGGAAATGACACATCCACAAGCAGCAGACCACTCTTTTCTCCTGTTTTGAAATGCAGTATTACATTTTTTTTTCCTCGTCATCATAACCTCTACGGCCATCGGTTTCGGTTTCTCGAATGGCCACTTTGTATTGGCCTACAAAAGCTGCTTCTCATGATATGACCCCCCCTTCCCCTCCCTACGCTCACAAAAGTGAAGATCATATGAAGGGTTCAATTTAAACCACTTGAATCTGGTCGGGGATAAATAAATAAATAAATAAATAAAACACTGGCTTTTTATCAGTTTTACATTATAGTATGGAGGTGGTGAAGAGGATTAACACAATGGCCAGCCCATAGGCTTCCTGAAGCATATTCTGGTAATGTTTCTTGATAAGCATGATAAAGGCTGTCCTTTATCATGCTGGAGGGGGCTTAAGGATCTTAAACTGGCCCATTAGTGTCAGTGATTAAACACAGGTCAGCGTCTTACTGCAGGTGGAACACGGGTCTACGGAAATGCAGCTTTAGAGACCGGATAAGGACAGGAACAAAAAAAAAATTAGCAAACATTTACAGTAATCTAAAAATTCATAACTATTGTTTCATCATGTGTTAACCAAATCAAACCGGATTTCCTCTTGGAGAATTACTCTGCATATAAATTAAAAACTCAATTAAAAATTAAAAAAAAAAGGTCAGGCAGACACACATCATTCAGTTTTAAAAATGTATTTTCCTTTTTGTGAAAATGATGTCATGGCTTGATCAGCTCAAGTGGCAACCAAACCAAAAATGTACTGTACTGTACTCTGTGCTGTCTGGTTGAGTCAAATCATCTTTATAACTAGAACAGAAACGCTGCTGGTTTCCAACAAAACAAGTAGCTTAGCTGCCAAACATCATCAGGTAGCCAGTTAACTGCAGTGCACAGATAAAACAGACATTCTGGCACTAATGCACTAATGATGTGTTCAGACATTTGGTGATATCCAGTGGGTAGACAACAGACATCAAAGCCAGTTCAATTAAAAAAAGAAAACCATATTCACTTCCAGATAAAAGATAACTCTTTACATAGAATGTGCTTTCATTATACAATCGAAGGTTTCATGTAACTTTTGATAGCCATGAATAAAGTCTTTTGAAACAGTACAGTGTTGTACGAATTAACTTGACATCTGTCCCATGAAGAAGACTGCAGTACTCGGTCATGTAGCTGTACTATAAATAGTGTGCGTGTCAGATTGATGGGGGGGGGGGGGGGGGGGAGTAAATTAACGGAGCTAAACACTTCGAAGCACAGGTGTCTCATTAGAGGAGACCTGTAAAGCAACTTTATGACCAATTGTGACAATTAACAATACAATAGCACTAACACAGGAAGCTTTGAGACAGTAAACCTTAAAAGAAAAGACAGGGGAGGAGAACGCGCAGCAAGCAGTGCAACCGGCATTCTATCACTTTAAAGCAGACATCGTCTTACGTGGCAGATCTACCCCAAAATACAAGTTTGACAGCTCAAAAAGACATGCAGGCCTAAAGTCTGGGTTCATGAAAAGAATGCAACTGCTTTTGATTAATTGGTGTGTGCTTGTTTAATTAAGATCAACATGATCTTAAGCCACATACACACACACACACACACATAAAGCTTGGTTTGAAAGTACAGTCAGGCTTATGCACTTCATTTAAATTCAATAAGAATCACTTAAATGTGAAACATCCCAGCCTTGTTGACAGGAAACCATATTGGGATATCATTCTTGCTGATGTTCGCTAAAGACAATAACAACATCCAATTGATTGAACAGGTTCATTTTCCCTGTCCTTAAGGATTTGAGAGACATTTGAGCTGCAATCCCGGGATGGATTGAACCCTTCTGCCATCACAACACAACAGGAGTTTTTCTTCCAGTTTCTCTCTTTCAGCAAGGACAAAAACTGCAAAGCAAAATTATACAGCAATGTTCATTTCACTAGGGGGCATGACAGACAGGGGGTTACTGGCAATGCAGTGACTTTACCACCAAAGTAATAAGGTTTACCTGCATAAAACACTGATCATTAGATACCAGCACTGGAGACACAACTACTGCTGTTCTACAGTAATGGAATATATTATAATAGTATTCAAGTATGTACATATTTGCTGGGAGCAGAGTCCATGGCTGATTTTCAAAGTTACACTCAAAGCTCACAACTACAGTAGGGTCACTGGTCTGTAACCAACACTACTCTATAGGGTAAACAGCTGTCTGTTTAAAGGTCTAATTTTAGATTTTAGTAACAGCTACTTATAGAAGAAAGACAGCAGGGCATGTAGTAATTTTAAGAGAAGCCACAGGATATCTGAAAATAAGCTGAGGTCTTCCTCACGCTGGGCGCACTGCCTCAAAAGACTGCTTTTTCATTTGTATCATAAATTCATATCTACTGAATGTGATGGTGGCCCATTGAGGACATGAACAAAAAATAATAATAAAAATGACCTTGTGATCTCGACAGAACGCTTTCAAAATGTAAAGATTCATAATGCTAAAACGTGATCTCGACAGTGGTTCTAAATGTCCAGATCCTGAGCTAATTATCTTCTGACTTTTCTGTTGTTATTCCCACCCCCCATCCCCATGTCCTTAATGAGTCTCCATCGTATGCACACCGAAAAAAAACATGACCAATATACAGTAGCATTTTATATAATTATGCAGAGGTAAAGTATGACAGGGCTGCTGTACAGCAACTTACCAATTTTAAAAGTGGAAAAGGGTTAAACTCGGAGAAATAAAAAAAGAGGCACCTGCCTTGGAATGCATGAACCCTTTCAGCAATACCCCAGACTGCTAGAAAGTGTTTCTGAACTGAATCAGTCTCCAATCTGCAAGCTTTCATACTGACTCAGTGCAGCAGCGGAAGGAGATAAAGATGTTATATATATTCAAAATATGTACAACAGATGCAGGCAGGTTAAGGACAGGGGTAGGTCTGATATACTGGAGGAGATTAAAATCATCTTTAGAAATGGTTCTATAATCTGTCCATCAGAGAACCAATCAGCACAGTGGTGCTGGAGTGTTAGTGCAAATTGTTTTGCAGGAGATGAAAATGGGTCCTACTGAAGCAAGTGACAAGCTGTCTCTGTGTTTATTTCTGAAAAGGAAATAATATCCATACATACCAAAACTAGTAAGAAAATACAGCAGTTATGGTTTAGAGTTTATTACGTTACAAATGATTTATTCATCTCGCGGGGAGGGGGGGGGGGGGCAAACTGTGTATTAGTTCAGTGCTTAAACAGCGTTGAAAAGCAGTAGTGTATGGTTCACATAAAACTAATTAGATCATCATATTAGAATAAAAATAAAATGTAGAATTACGCTTGCCGTATGAAAATATATAAATATTGAACACGTGTCATCGGTTTGAGGCCAACTCCCTGAAGGCTGGTCATCTTTTGTAAATTAGACACTGTAACTAACATTAGTGTGTTCAAAACATCAGTCCTACCGTACCACAAACACATGAAATGATGCTGCAATTGCACAATTGTTTCCACTGCATCAGATAAGCCTCTGCCCACAGTGGAGCCAGGCTATCATGGGGAGGTTCAGAGTCAACAACCTCAAAGAAAAAAAAACACCACGTTCTCCAGGCAGGATTTCTTTCCAACATCATTTACATCAGCAGTTGCTGCCACAAGTGTCCTGATTTGCAGCCTTAACAGCACCCATGCACTTCTACCCCTCTCAGTTTCATCACAGAAATTTACAAGCCAAGGAGCCGTAAGGAAGCATTTCATTATCGTGGATTTCTAGGTTAACCCTTTTAGTCTTCCATCCTACTGTAGTCAAATACCAGCCTAATGTGTAGTAGGTTTGAACTCACTGTGCAGTACTTTATTGCAGTGCCTTTATTCCTCCAATAACACATAGCATGCGTTTTTGGTTTTTTTTTTCTTTTAAACTGTTCTTTGTGTTTATTTCAAAAGACCACTTTATACAAACTTTTTTTTTCCTAAACCAAGATTTAAAACTTCAAATGCAATTCTGACTTGCATAAAGGAGTTTGGATATACTGTAAAGATACTAAGAATCCTAAAATCCACTTTGATTTATAATGGTCCATTAACCATTTAGTACTAGTTCACACATTTGTTATAAATGACCTTCGCCCCTACAAACCACTGGATTAGATCCCTGAATAACATGCTTGTCTTACTGACCTTTGTAATCACAACTCTCCAGTAATCTGCAACTACCTAAAATGAATATTCTCTCCGAAAGACAGGGACTAGAAAAACGAATCTAAAACAAATGGCCATACCATAGCACAAGCAACAAAAAGTTCCATTCTCTAGGCTAAAAAACATGACACGGCCCTTTTCAGTATCCAAATTACAATCAAAACAGTCAAAAAAGGGATTCAAAACACTGAGATTTTAAGACTTGATGATGTCATCCTTGGCAGTCATGCTCACTTTACATTTCAATGGAATGCAACTTCTATAACAATAAGAATGATGTGCAACGAAAAATAAATATCAATACCGAAAGTGAAGGCTGTGCTTTGGGTGTTTACGTTAACAGAATGTAAAATAAAGATTGTTAAATCAGTAAATCAATAATTGTACTATTACCACATTAACCAGCTCCTCCTCCATTGTGCTCCCATACCTTTAAACTGAAATTCCTATCACGTTTTGACACAGATGGAATAGTTTAACACATATTTACAATTCCTACCAGCAGGACATTCCAAGTTGTTTCTGCATCTCAGAGAGAAGTGTGTTAATATCTTTTCTGTCACAAAACAAGATGTATTACCTGTTCTTGTTAAGCTCCTGTGAAAATGATCACTCACTCCACAATTTAATAATCAATTCACAGAAATGTTAGGATATTTAAAATGATCAGTCTTCGCCACCAATACAGGTGATGTAGCTTCACTCTGCTTAACCTACTGTCAAAATCAGTCCGTACCTTCCAAAACTTTACTGGCCAACTAATTTAATCACTGTATTGGTCCTGTAACATGTGCATGTGCAGTATTGCTACATAATTAAAGTATACTGGCATTGTAATAAGTATGTGTGTATTATGGAATACAACTTCGGAGAACGTGATCCGATATTAAGATTTGTATCTTTTGCTTGGATCCACAGTGATCAACCTACTGAAGAGAAGATTATAATTATTATAATATATATATATTTTAATCACTTTAAATCAGTGAATCGTTGACAGTCAGTCCATCCAAGCCACTCACCTGGTGGGAAGGAACAAAAAGGCATTAATAAAGCATCCTCACCTCGTAAGACCAGGCGCACTGCACGCCCGCGAACCTCCTGACACAGCGGCCCACCTCCACGTCCTCGTGCGTGGTGTACATCTCCTGCAGGCAGGTCTTGATGTGGGGCACCATCCTCCGCAGCACCTCCCGGCTCATGATCACGCCTGGGCCGCCCATGCAGAAGTTCTCTCCCGGCTCCAGCGCCAGCTTCCCCAGCTCGTCCCTGGCGCCCATGCCCGTCTGCCCCAGGAAGAGAGCCTCGCTGCTGTTGAGGCTGCGCAGGAAGCTCTCCAGCCGGTCGCTCTTGATGTAGACGTCATCATCTGCCCGCATGAACCACTCGTACTGGTTCAGGAAGTGGTCATGCATGTACTTGATCATCATGAAGGACTTCTTCTGGGGCGGGTACGAGTCATCCACATGGTCCAGCGCTACAACAGGGATGGGCAAGGACAAGTCTGAGCCTTCGCTGGAGAAAAACGCCACCTTGCCAGGGATTGTCTGAGCCCAAGTCCTGAAAATCAAAGCATGCACATTCTTTATTATGGTCTTTGATGTCACTATGATATATTTCACAAAACATGATGAGCGACTTGTGTGATGTGTATCAATAATAGACTGGTTTAGTAAAAAGCAAAATTTCAGTGAAGTAAAAAAAAAGCTATGTAGTGTGAAAGAAGCAATAGAATATCATGTTAAGCAAGCAATCAGGATTTATCAATACCAAATACATCTTTGCACAGCAAATGATTGTCTATACTCTTGGAAGTAACATTAATTGAACTGTTGAGTAATTCTATTAACTGTATTTACTGACACCTGTAGTGATATTCTGGTAAAGTCCTCTGGAGTGAAAATATCAGGTAATTATTTGACTATCCAACCATTTTGAGCAAAGCAGAAATAAAAGGTACAGTAATCAATCTGCAAAGCCTTGTTATTGTTTAGCATCAGGTTCAGTATAATTAATACATACATACATATATAAGTAAAGAATGTTTTTTTTTTGTATTGCATAGGTACACCTAGGTGTAAAATGAAATAAAAAATGTCCACACACTTTAAAAAGCTTGATTAAACTTTAAGACTGGAAACCTAAATTGGTGGTTGAAGTGTCAAAGACTTCACAGATAGGTTAGGAAAAGACACACTGTTAAACCAAAAGTCAGGAGAGACACCAGCAAAGAGCTGCACATTTTCTGATTCTGCCAACAAGTGAGCTTGCAGTGTTTGCTTGAACTAAAACTGGCAAGCCCCTAAAATCCTCCACACCAGACTGAGGAACTTTCACAAAAATACATGAGGAGCATTTTCTTTATTTAATAATTTAAAAAAAAAAATCTACTTGTTCCTACAAATGCCTTCCACATTTACTCTTTCAGAAGCATGACTGCAAATGCATAATACATTTTCAGCTATGATGTATGGTTATATTCTCAGTGTTCACTTTTTAATCATCTTCTTCCTCATCAAAAAGATTGTGTTCCTTATTTTCAAATCTTGCACAAGAAAAAGTTCTGCAAAAGATCACTGCACCCCCAATTCTTGAAAGATAAGTTCACTAAATTTAACCTAACTGTGTTGCTCCAGCAACATGTATCAGAAAGTTTAAGCAATACCCCGTCAGCTTAGCTCAGGAAGCCTTCCTTTTCTTTAGCCATTCCGCATTTTAAGTCATGTGTTCTTGAAAAAGACAAATTTGGAGGGCATTATCAAGGTCTGTACAATAAGTTCGACCCTTTTTTGGGAACAATATCTCTGTTAAAACGTCAAGAACTACTAATTAGGCATATTTTGTCCTAAACTGTCCCACTGTCAACTGTCTTCGTCCGGGACACTGTTGTAAGCTACCTGAATACCAAAAAGTACAGCAATTATTTTACGCTTCAAACCAAACTGCTTTGGGGTTACAAATAGCACGTTACAAAACTCGCCAAATTATAACCACATTATTAAACACGTTTAGACAACAAAAATACGGCACAGAATCCATGCAGTGAACTGCAGTACATAACGGTAAAGGTATATCACCCTCACCCAGCACCGTCACGTACCTGTGAGCAGCCACAACCCGGTTATCCAGATACTTCTGTGCTGTCATTACGCCGACAAAGAGGAAATTCTTAGACCTGGGCACCGGTTTGTCTGTTGACAACACGCTGTTATCTTGTTGCGGTTGCCAAACTTGTGCGCCGCTGTAGTCTCTGCGCAGACCCCGTTGCAGCCCGCAGCCGCCCGTGCTCGCTCGCTTCTGTCCGGCGTTCTTCAGCTCCGTGGCCCTTGGTAAGATTACAAAGGAAGCCAGGGTAAACCCGACCACCAGTCCCAAAAGCACACTGAACCATGCCCTGCAGCTTCGTCCAGCCATTCTCAACAATAAAGCCAACTTCTTAAAGGGTCTCTCTAAGGCAATCTTATTTCTCGAATCCTGGCACCTCCAAAATGCTCGGATTTCTCTGTCATTATAGACAAGACCCCCTTCCTCCCTGCTGTGTGACTGGCTGCATACGTAGTAACACAGCAGTTTTCTTGTACCTTCCTTTTAAACCGCCCTCTTCGTGTTACCCCTCTAACCATTAAAACCGGTATTGTTCCCTTTCAGCGGATCATTATCTCCTTTCTCTGTTCATCCTTCTTAGCTGAGGAATCTCCTCCATCCTATCCCCTATCTCGCCATTGAAAGAATGCCCAAAACGTCATGCTGCTACGCGGCTTAAAGCAACGCTTGACCTAGCTCGGCTTCCATAGCGCCAATCTGATTGGTGCAAAGTGAAGATTGCTCGTACTGTAGGGTGTTGGAAGAATTTTTGTTCTGTAAATGCGTCTTTCCCCTGGGTGCATGGAGTTAGTAGGACGTTAGTTAATCCATGTGATTTTACTTATTCACTTTTGTACTTATGAGCAAAAATGCTTAAAGTAAATAATGTTGGCGTCTTATGTTTTTACTGTGTGTATTAAAACAGTATTTCTTGGTAAAACGGTTACACTTTAGAGGGGATTTTTTGTGGTTCAGCAGCTCAAACAAATTCGATTTTGTAATTAAATATGCAGGAACTATAAACACAGGATCAGAGCCAAAGTCTGGTTAGAACTACACCGCATTTACGCAACGACAGAATCTTTTACATTTTTGGCGCATATGGTTTTAAATTGGGACCTCTAAGTGTCCTGTATCATGATTGTATCTGATGTTAAAACAAACTTCATATTAACAAGTATTGTTTCCCTTTCAAAGTGGTTTGAAAGAGTCGCTGTCGACAGCATCTCTGCCGTTTCATACACTTACCAATCCTACAGGAAATAAATTGCTATGCAAAATTAATTAATCAGTATAAATGATTAATGAGATTTTGTTCCCCTTTGCCTCAGGGTTATTTCCTTATTCTGTCTAGGGCATCATTAAATCAAACTGTCTAAACGGGCATATTTCTTTTAAATTAGGGACATAAAACAGAGAAACTAATGTGGGTCCTTAGTGCTGTATTTTTATTTTTGTATTTATTTTATTTTTTTTTTATTTATCGATTACCCCTTCAGTACTGTATGATCAGATTATGTACTATGTGGCCAGATATTTAAAAAAAAAAAAAAAAACATAATTAGAGCATAATGGATGTATGACTTTTCAAAAATGCTGTCTGGTTGGATGGGATCTCTGTAAACTGGTGAAACTGGTACTATACATCCTGTTCTAGTAATATCAGGCTGTCAAAACAGGCAGAGAGGGTGTGAAGGACTCTACCACCTTTAGCAGTGGTATTATTTTTTAATAATATGAGAATGTTTTAGAACTGGGAAGTGTATTACACTACATTGCTACTCAAATGAACGTATTCTTTTCTTTTAAAAGGGGTTTTAAAGTGTGCTCCAGCAGGTATCCGTTATCCCCTCCATGTATCACTTAGCTGGTGCAACATCACTGGGATAGGTACTGTGTGCTCAGAAATTTTCAAATGAACGCTGGGAAACTAGCCATACAAACTGTCAAGATGTCAGCAGTGTATGGGGCACCACTGCACCTGTGAGACGGATTGCTAATTCAAATCTTTGGCAAGTATTTAAGAGAAGACCAAGGTTGTCCCGAGTGAGGTCAAATGGCCAATAATAGCCCCAACCTAAGTCATTCTTGAAACATTTTGGGGGTACCAATGCACTCATGGGATGGGAATCTGAATTTGAGATAATAATTTATTCAGAGATACTAATAGGTAAAATTGCAAATGTTGCAATCTCGTCTCCACCCCATTTCTACACTCCACCTGTACAATAACCCTGTGGCTTGAGAAGAACAAAATGTGTATATTGTGAAAACCACTTAAGTATAATGCTAACTAATGACCAAAAGCCTAGATTTAAAAATATTTACTGAGTCAGCATCTCTGTTACTCTAAGGAACAGAATTTCAAAGAAAAAGGGCATTATAACCAAAAGACCTGGCTCCAGCTGACTTCAGACTGAGCCCAGCACCCTGAAACCTCACAGTACATGCAGAGGCTTAGGGAGGGAGCAGTTCCATGAGCTAAGAAGGTCCATTGTCCACTGCAAGAATTACTCTCATTCAGTATCACTCAAGTGTTTTGTGTGAACCACCAACAACCTATATAATTTGTCAGTGGATTAATATGAATAGAATAAAAAAAGCAAATTCTAAATAAAATACAATTTACAGGGAGCTATGGGACAGTGTTTTAAGCAGGGGTCTCCAAACCTGGTCCTGGACGGCCGGTGTCCCTCCTGCTTTTTGTTCCAACTGTACTCTATAAATTACTTAGTTGGACCAATTAAGTGATTATTAGAAGCTCAATGACAATTAATTAATTTAGTGTACAGTTAGAACAAAAATCGGGAGGGACACCGACCTTCCAGGACCAGGGTTAGAGACACCTGTTTTAAGGATACGGTAACACCAACATGGTATTTAAAATATACATGCAATTACCAATGTTGTAAGTTTATTTGCAAACTATGCAGTGAACTTCATTTGTGATAGGCAAATATTGTAGATTAGATATGTAATGTGCAACTGAACAGTAGGTTCTGTGGACAAGCGTGTGGGCTCCCTCTAGTGGTCTTTTGGGAGGCTGCAGCAGAGACAGGAAGGAGGTTGTCATTATTTGTTCTTTCCTTGGGCTGTTATCTTTATGCTATTGGTTCTAGCATAGATGCTGATTTTGCTACTGTATCTCGTTAGCTGTCAGTTTGTCTGCATTATACACCTTGGACCAGGTTGTACCTTTAAGGCAGCAGTGTGGAGTAGTGGTTAGGGCTCTGGACTTCTGACCGGAGGGTCGTGGGTTCAATCCCTTGTGGGGGACACTGCTGCTGTACCCTTGAGCAAGGTACTTTACCTAGATTGCTCCAGTAAAAACCCAACTGTATAAATGGGTAATTGTATGTAAAAATAATGTGATATCTTGTAACAATTGTAAGTCGCCCTGGATAAGGGCGTCTGCTAAGAAATAAATAATAATAATAATATTACAATAAGCATCTGTTCAGTTGCTATACTTGTAGCTTTTGCTTTGCCTCTTTGCTATTTACCACCTTTATCCAAACTAGAAACAAAACACAAACGCTAACTGGAATGGGTTATGAGATATTAACAGTCGGGTCGGCAACATATATGCAAATTCATACAAGCTCCCCTGCATGCATAACAATAAGTGCTTCATGTCATTAAAACATATGGGCTTGCTTTACCGATGCTTCGGGCAGATATGCTTCAAACTATATTAAACACAGTACACTCAAATACAACTACTGCACTTTTTATTAATAAAGAGCTAGTACAAATGGCATTTTTTTACATAATGCAACACAGTCAGCACTAAAATGGCACTAGAATTGTATATTTACAGTGTTCTAAAGCTTCGTTTAATGAAAAAATGGATTCTGATTGAAAATGGTAAAGGTTTTCTATAATAAAAATGAACCATACTTTCTAACTCGACATGAATTACGTTGGTATAAACAGGATCATTAAATTCATATGTGATTGGCATTCCATACCAAAGACATTCTTTGAAATTCCGATATGATAAAGTCTCTTAATCCCGGAGACGTTCTAATAGAGACGAGTGGACTTCTTATCGAACAGCAGATCAGCCTTGTTGACTGGTAAATCTACAATGGAAGCATGGCGTATAGGCCAGCACTACTAACATTAAATACAGTATTGGACAAATACATGTGCACGCTTTCAAATTGGATATATATATGCCAGTTGAAATCAGAAGCATTTCTGTAAATGTGTTGATCATATTGCGTTTGACTGTATTTGGATAACATTATGGCAACCTAGACCAAGACCTCACACTACATAGATTAGAAGATGTGGAAAGCATGGATCCACACAAGGCAAAATGACCACCCATTAGATATTACAGGGTGCATCACTATGGAAAAAAACAAGAAACACACATGACCTTGTGAACTATATCAGTCCTCCCCGCTGACTGGTTTGTCATTTACAAGGAAGACATCATTGGAAGCGGGCAATCTCAGGAAATCAGCAGTCCTACTCATCGAAGGAATTGATCAAATAAACATCGGAGAGATCAGAACCTGTGTCTCAACAGCGGCAACACATTTAGAAACATTCAGGGCGATTAGAAAGTAAGTTTACCACACCAACACGCCATACCATTGATGTGGGAAACTTACTTTTTAAACAACCATGTGTTTAAAAAGCAGTAGTCTTAAGTCAAGTGTAAATACATTACTTCTCTTTGGATAAGGTTAGTCTCCCCTTTCCAAAAGTATTTTGCATTAATTGGAAAGAATCTATATGAAGAGGAACTGTTCTCAAAATGGTAAGAAAACAAAACAATCTAAGTGTCTTGCTGCATGTTTGGGAATTAATTTCTGAATCTCTCATCTGTTTTTGCAGAGACCTCCCATGAACTTAATTCAGTGCAGCTGGCAGGTCACAAGCCTCAAAACACTTTGTAACAGCGGAAGCTTTGTGCACCTATGAGCTTCCACGGTCTACAGCATCATCTGATTTCTGAGCAATTGTGATTTTTGACTAGGGGTGTTAATAATAAACCTTTGAAACCATTTAGGTATTATCAACAAGCCTGTCAAATACAGATGTCAGCCTGTTTGTGTAGAGCAGAAGTATAACATGTATTGGGAGGCTTCTGAAGATGGGTTTTCTGTTTGGTTACAAACATCCCAAATATTTTAAACATTAAATAAAAAAAAAAATCTTCCAAAGTTTAACTGTTTAACAATCTAACACCCTTAAATTAGTCTTGGATCTTCTGAGATTAGCCAGCATTAGTCACAGTGTGTCTGTGTGTGTTCTTGAAGCAGTACGTCAGGGTTCACTGCAGCAGTGCAACACTGACGTGATTTACCCTCATCCGCCACTAGAGGGACCTCTACGACCAGGTCTATATGAACAAGCTCCTCCACCCTCTCCAGACAGGGGATTAAACCCTGTGAAAATGAGTAACACACAAACAGTAAGCATTCTAATAAAGAACTAGAATGACAGGCTGTTATTAAATCTGCATTACCCTGAAAATAAAGAACATAAGAACATTTTAATTTTAAATGTTGCTAACAAAGTAGGCACTTTTGGTATATGGCTTCCACAGGGTACTCAGTTCTTCCAGCCCTCCTTAGTAGCTGTATCCAGTCAAAAACTAGGGCTTCATTAAACAGGCTTCAGTTAATTTCTGTCACAGTGTTAATTTGCTTTTTATATTTTCACAAGCATATTTATACAGACAACTACAGCAATTATTTTATACATACCACTGCGCAGTGGTTTCTTTCCAGACTTGGGTTTTAAGACGGACGTTGAGCTGGACTCCTCTGTGCTTTGCTGCTAAATTAAAAAGAAAAGACGATAGGCCCACAGAACAGGTGTGGCGTTCGACAAATCAAACCATAAGAAAGCGTGCTAGAATATTCCTCACCTGACTTAGTTTTGTATTCCCTTTGTAACTCTTTCCCTCCTGCATGCTTTCCCACATCTCTATCTTCTGCCTTCTCTTTTCCTCTTCAAGCTGAGGATGAACAACAACACACCAGAGATAAACCCTTTATCCAAACGTTTCATACCATCTGTATAAAATGCTGGAGTTTGCAGCCTTCTCATTTAGGGGACAGACGCAACGCTGTGCACTTACTTGCTTTTGTTTTTCTTTGTATTGCTCAGCTTTAGCATCTAATTCCTCCTGCATTCGCCGGCGAGACGCGTCTAATGCTTCTTGACGCCTCACAACTGTAGATGGATCTAGAAAATATCATTTCTTTATATTATATTAACACCTGCCCAAGATCGACAGATCATTTTGCAGCATCTTCGTGATGTCAATTTTTAATCAGCACAATAAAAAGTCACTGCACCTGCTCTAAACAGAGTTTGTCATTTTTCAATCACATCTAGTGAATTTTATCCAAATATAAGTGATAAGTTTCATTTTGATGCTCAGTATATAATAGACCAAACCAATTACACAAAGGCCTGGGCGTACAGCTCAGAAATTCTACATCTAACTGAAAAATATTGGATCAAAACTGCTCTGTTTGCTTATTTGATTATTAAAATGGCTTCGGATCCTTTATACATTATTATTTCATCAGCATCAGTACCTGGAACGTCCCTAGGGTCACTGCTCTCCTGACTTCCTCTTCGTTTGCTCAGGTGCTGGATAACCAAGTAAACGGCAACACCGCCGAACAGGATGTACCAGCCGTAGTCCGAAACCAGGGCTCCCACTAAAAAGAAACAAAAGCAGTCGATATGCAAAGCCACGGTTTCGACGCCATTTCATTTTAGAATTGTTTTAGACACCTGTTAGTTTCAATCATGAACGAAGTGTATTCTGAATGTGAGGCGCAGGAATACCACCTGGGTCGCCACAGATATTGAGGCTCGGCTGTTGACTGTTTAACTTATACTTTTTTTGTTAATTGTTTATTTTTCGGTTTTATTAGAATTTCAACAGCGACACTCCTTAATTGAAACTTTGAACTGCGTGAGATTCTAGAATCTGTTGCGCACTTAAGGTTTAATCACAAACTACCACATCACTCTTATAATTTATATTTTGTATTCCTACGTATCAGTCCTTCCCAGATAAAACCAAATGACTTAACATGATCACCAACTGAGTTTCACCATTGCTGTCGACGGTCACAGGCTTGTATTCTGTAAAAGATCCTGATGTAAATACAGAAAAACAGCCTCTATGTTTACGTCTTTGTACTTTCGATACTGGTGGTAGGTAAACCCATTTTGACAGGTTATTTTAAACTCACCTGTCTGTTGCAGGAAATCAACACCCTGGTGTTCAAGAGTGGGTTTAGTTTTTATTTCTGTCGTATCCTCTTCTGTTTCCATTTTCAGATTGTAAAGTATTAAAAAAACGACAAACAATACAACTGCATTACTGCTCCCCACTAGTTCCGCCACACCGTGTCTAGTTCCTGTTTGTGTCAGATTACCCAGCCGCTGGGCCAATCACAGCAAGCGCTGACGTAGAAGCGCTTGAGCGAGAGACTTGACACAGCCAGGCACCGCCCATCTGTGTTACAGCTTTGTTCTGCCATTTCAATAAACTCTCTCTCTCTCTCTCTCTATATACACATACACACACCAATTTATAAAACACTATGGGCCATTTATATGGTTTTATATTACATTCATGTTTGAAAGAGAGAATAGTCATTGATCACCTGATACAGTACACAATTATGGATCTCAAAGCAGTATTTCAGGCAGGTCTGGTTTAGCAGGTTAATGGGAACAGTGGAGTACATCTGCAGCCTGTTGTACTAATCAAATAATGTAAATTAAAAACACCGTACACTAACTGTGTAACATTTCCCAGGCAAAACTATAGCTATAGCTTAGGCCCCAGTTTAATGGGATTGTCATTCCCACCCACTCCGAAAATAATAAAAAGTTAAATTGCCACCTTGTACAACAAGCACAACTTCATTATAGATCCCAGAGGTTTTGAAGAGGTTTTTTGTAATTATGAAGAATGCATGAGTAGGGTCTAGTATCAAAAACATGTGTTTTGAGAACACCCTTTTGAACAGACCATTTATCCTTTTTAATTTTTGAATGGCCAACACTTAAACATTTAATTTGAAATAGAATGTTATACACCAGGATTCTGGTGACAGTGGTTTTGTGGGTGTCTATATGCTTCCAGGTGTTGACAAGTTTGCTTTCACTTCTAATAGTGGTATGGTTATAATCGTCATATTATATAGCAATGCAGTCCAAAAACAGGATAAATGCTTGGTAATTTAGATTTCTAAAAGGTAAATTCAAAGCACAAAAGTTTAGAAAAAAAAGTTTAATGTACTTAAGTGTTCAATCACTTGAAACAGATTCACCCGACTGCCTTAAAACAGAAAATATCTACCCACATTACCAGGATAGCACAGCATTATCTACAGTTGGCTACTTCTGCCTTCTCCATCAACAAAACACAATAATCATTTAATAAAAAAAATAAAAATTATAATCCATTCATCGGTGTGTCTTCCTCCATTTCCTCCTCTTCAGGTCCATCCTCTGGTCCTAAAACAAAACAAAAGACTTAACACACAGCATTGTAAAGCCTTCACTCTCAAAGACGGTCTTAAGATGTACCTTTCACTGACAAGCAAGAACATGACAATTAACCCTTTGCGGTCCATTGTCGGACTGGGTCCGACATCATTATAGCAACGCAAAAAACGGGTTTCTAGTCGTTTTTTCTCCGGAAAAAGCCGAGAAAACCATTCAATTGCCGAGTGGGAGCGACAGGAGCCGAGACAAGTCGAAAAAAAAAAAAAGGCGTATCTCATGAATAGTCATACATGGCCCTGGTATCAGATAACGGGGCGGTCTCATAGTAAACAAGCTGGCTGAGTGCGTCAGCGCACAGAGACTATCATGGACATTTGCAGAGCTTTTTTCAGATGTTATAGTAATAAAATAATGACTTGGATCGCATTATTGAGGAGTTGTGATAAAACGAGTGATCAGGAGATGATTGATCGGTATGTACTACTATTATTTTTATTATTATTTATTTCTTACATAGGTGAAAGCTATAGCGAACAAAAGGGTGGGGCGGGGCTGGAGATGCCTAGTGAGTGCTTTTTTGATATGCAGGGCCATTTAAACCCGTTTGACTGTGGAAAAAAATACTTTTAAAGAGCGCGTCTAAAATTAACTGCGCGTGTGAAAATTAATTGGACCTGACGTGCCTGACGCGCGATTAATAAATGGACCGCAAAGGGTTAAAGTAGTTAATGTCTACTCCTCCCCCCCTACTGTTGTCAAATTAGATGGAGCATTTATCTACTGAACTATAAATGAGGGCAATTTAATGCCGACTGGCTTTGTTTAAAAATACAATCATTAACCAATATAGTATTTTAACCAGAGGTAGGTTTAACCTTTCATTGTACAGCTTGGATGTACAAACCCAAATCACAACACCTGAAGAACTTACCTGTTTTCCGCTCTCTGCCAGGAATCTGACCGGACTGCAACATGCCCTTTAACCTCTCCACTTCATCTAGAGAAGTGGCATTGGCGATGGCATTCTGTAGAGGCACAATTCAGAAGGAAACAATTGTTACATTTGATTGCAAGCAATTAAGACATCACTTAACACATTACTACACAACAATTTGTAAAGCAAATGGCAGAATGAAGTGGCAACGACAAAGCACTTAAGCGGAGGCTATTTCAATCCCTATTCTCAACCTCAATTTTATTTGTAAGATTTGCAGTGTGTATGCAGCCATGCCATAATTCATACCCTGACTACGTATGTATACAAAAGACCCAGTTAAAAACATTACCTTAATTGCTTCAACATCTGCAGGAGAAGGCCCGGTTTTCTTCTTTTCAGCTTGTAGACCGGCTCCTGGGGTGAACCTAACACACAGCAGAGGCTGAAGAGTCACACACTGTTCCATAACGCAAAGCTTCTCAAAGCCTTGAGCACCAAGCTTTAATGACATCAGTGTAGTATCTCATCTTTGTCAATAAACTGATACAGTAGGGAATTCCTTGAAATCAGCTTCCCTCAGAAACACTGGAGTAGTTTTAGAACAGATTTAGGCTAATGCCTCCACTGCACACGTCCAGGGGGTGGAAGGATTCCCCCAAAGAGGGTACAGATTCTAAAACAAACAGTGATCCTATAAACCCATCAGATTTAGGAGCGTGTTCCCGAATGGCTCTATACCCATCACCAGAGCCCAGTGTTTCTGAAGGTCAGTGCTAGTTCAAGTACTTTCATCTTACGTTTTTGTTCTCTTGGCAATATCCTTAGCAAGCTGTGCACCCCGTTTGCCTTTGAACATTTTCTCCGCCTCCTGACGCTCCTATGGCGATACATCACATTGTTAATGCAAACAGTTACAACACTGACCATTCAAGGCAGATCCCTACTACTGCTGCTAGGCAAACTCATCTGAATAAAATGAAGACGCGCAATTTCACTATGTCTGAGGAGATCAAGTAAGAATTGTGGTTCTTTAAGATCTCCACACACTGGACGCGATGCGATTTGTCCTGCGATATAATGGTACTTTCACTGCGACACTACCTTTCACACCAGTGGTGACAGGCACTCGCAACGTTATAAACAACTCTCCTCTGATTATCACCTGGAAAAAAAAAAAAACACACGTATGATAGTCCTGTTATACAGCTAATCAAAATGTAGATTATAAAATAGCCAGAATACTTATTTCAGTAAAAGAATCACACACACCAACTATATCCAGTTCCCTAGAAATGGACTGCCAGATGTTCTCCCTCATTGCTTTGTCTATAATTTTGTGTCCTTTATTGTACAGCTCTGGGTATTTTGATACTGCAAGAATGATCTTTTCTTCTGCCATTGTTTACTGAAGACGAGAAAGGGAATCTGTTCCTCATTGGTCAGTTCCCTAGCTGCTACTTGACAAATCGCAAAAATAGACACCAATCCTATTTTTTTCACATTGCTTCAGTGTTGCCCGTCGCAGGCAGTGTGAACGGCTCGCATCACATACATGTTTTATTTATTTTTTTGTCGTGGTGCTGTGTGTCCTACAACACATTCGCATCACATCCGGTGTGTAGAGGCCTTTATTTCACAAGAAATGCTATCCAAAGATTGCAGCTCAATCATGCAAAACTCCTTGAATGACTGTGGAACTCCGAAGTAAAACTACCAGTAATCCACGTTAATTGTACTATACTTATCACAAATGCAGTTTATGATTTAACTACTATATTTCATAAATTCTGCAACATCTAATCTAGAATACCTCGTAACAATTACTTACCTTTAATTTCACTTTCTGAAAGTCAAGCACTCTGATTTGTGGGACCTTGTTGATCACATACAGTCTGTAATGCTTCTTGTTTGTCACAGGGTTCCTTAAGAGACTGCAGATACATTTTATTTAAGCACCAGCACACAGTAGTGGTTTTGTACACAATTAACATTTGTCAAACAGCTAATTGCATGGAAAATACTGCAATACCTAGTAATTTATTTAGGTAGTGTTATGGCACAAGATTAACAATCCCTATTTATCTTAAGAAATGTGTAATATCCAGTATGCAACAAATATAATGCACAATCGATATAATATTGACGTAACAAGGATACATGATACCTGAGCAAGGTCAAGGTCTTTATAGATGCAAGAGAATCCAAATCACCCTGTAAAATGTAAACACATTAGTCCAAACATGCTTGGATATTACAAAAAAAAAAAAAAAAAAACAGGTTTAGTTTGTTACTGTATTCCAGTTCCTTAAACAATTCTAATTTCACATTCATTTGTAATCAATTCCAACACATCATTGATCAAAATCACAATTCGTAGTATTCTGTTCAGATGAGCTTCTCACAGTGGCAACACTTTACTTCAATTGAAGTCACTGTTAGTCAATTAAATTGGCTTCACAACGAAAGCAGTTAACAACAACAAATGACTCAAACAGAAATTCAAATTCAGTCAAAGGGAATTGGGAACTGACTTAAATAGAATATAACAGGAATTGACCCCAACCCTGGTTTCTTTGTTGACCGGTTAAATAATATTTCACGCTACTTTTAATAGCTGTTGGGCAATACAAAACAATGACACACGCATTAAGCAATGTATACTACCATAAGGAATAACACAATTTAGCACATGGTTCTGTAGTAACTTACCAGTTCTTGAATGCTGTTGTTTGTTAAAACCAATTCTCTCAAGTCTGGCAGAGACTGTTCAATACCTTCCCCTATGCGGCTAAAAAGAGAAAAAAAAATCAAAACCAGCTGCATTAGCAAATGGAGAAAGAATCTGTGAAAAGTAGCGGTTCGTGCTGTGTATACTCACCACACTCGGTTGTTGCTCACCAGCAAGGTTTTCAGTCGTTTCAACAAGGGAAAGCCATCGAGTTTCCGGATTTCGTTGTCGGAAAAATCAATGGTGTCAAACTGGTCCAAAGTGGCACCCAGATTTTCAATAACAGGAATCTTATAGCCTGCAGAAGGGAATAGAACAGACAAAGGTTTGTTATGGGTCATATTTTAGAGTCCCACGAAGCAAAATGACACACACATTAATTTAGCAATACATATTACCACAATCACATCTACATGGTTCTGTGATAGCTTACCGGTTCTTGAATGCTGTTGTTTTTAAAACCAATTCTCTCAAATCTGGCAGAGACTGTTCAATACCTTTCCCTATGCAGCTGCATTAATATTGTTTAATACATCACTACATAAACTGAATTAAATGCGGGTGCGAGAACCGTTTACTTCTGATAACAATGCTACTCAATTCAATTGAGATTTTAAAACGAAAAGGATTGTTTTTGCCATTAATTCTATAAATAACATTAATATTATTAAAATACATGACTGAAACACCCCCGTTAACACTGTGGTTTATACTAACTCTAACACAGGCCTAATTCAATTTGATTTCACTACGCACCTCTGAGATCCAGCTCTCGATCTCGCACCGGGTTTGTATACTGAGCCGCCTGCTCAATAAGCTCCGCTGATAACTTCACCATGGTGATAAAAAAAAAAGAGTCTAAAAGGTAGAATATGACTTTTCCAGTTCAGTTTAATTTAAACCTTCTTGCGGCTCACACGCTACCGCCAGGAACCATATTTATTATTACCCAGGATGCACCAGAGGCTGGGTTGTCTAAACAGGTTAGAACTGAGAGGGGTGTTCTGGACGATACTATTACCTCGTGAAAAACAGGGAAGGATAGGCTTTTTCGGAGTCTTTCGTTTGGTGCGTAACGCCATCTGGTTGATTTTGTAATGAAAAAAAAAAAATCCTATCTATATAATGATACTATTAAGCGGGTTTGCCTGTAATGAATGTGTTAGTAATAAAAAAAATGTGCAATTGGTTTAGATGCATACAGTTTATTGTCCAGTAAATAACGTGTACAATAAAGTATAGGGCTACCGTATGACTCCATATACACTAGGACAGCGGGACAGTTCAGGCGTTTCAACTCACTGCGATGTGAGTTGAAACGCCTGAATTGTCCGAAACAGTGTACATGGAGTCATATACTAACCAGCTCTAATACAGTAACACAAAATTAGCAACATACTTTTTAATTATTGTATCCCACTACAGACTTTAGTGGTTTATTTTCTTTTGAACAATGTTAAATATAACTTCATAGATTTGTACAATACATGAATGAATATGTATAACATTGATTCCTATTTATGTATTACTGTACTTTAGTAGTTATTAAGTAGGTGTAATTTATAGATTATTATGTAAAAGAAGTGTTGTTAGAAGTTGTGCTTATTGAATGATCATCCAAATCATAATTTGGACAGATATAGTCTGCAGTATAAAATCTGGCATATTCCTGATATTTAAAACCAGTAAACATAATACAAAGAATAAAATATTGTGTTTGTCTGAACAAGGCACCGTCTAATTCATTTAGTTTCAACCACTCTCATGGGAGCTACCCTTTACAAGAATGATGTCATTAAAGCTTTCAATCTGTGAATTCAACACCCAGCTGAAAGATACGCAACTCCCATACTGCACATCTGTCTGTGTGTTTATAAAGATACTCAACCTCCATACTGCACATCTGTCTGTGTGTTTATAAAGATACTCAACCTCCATACTGCACATCTGTCTGTGTGTTTATAAAGATATGCAACTCCCATACTGCACATCTGTCTGTGTGTTTATAAAGATACTCAACCTCCATACTGCACATCTGTCTGTGTGTTTATAAAGACTCAACCTCCATACTGCACATCTGTCTGTGTGTTTATAAAGACTCAACCTCCACACTGCACATCTGTCTGTGTGTTTATAAAGATACTCAACCTCCATACTGCACATCTGTCTGTGTGTTTATAAAGATACCCAACTTCCACACTGCACATCTGTCTGTGTGTTTATAAAGATACCCAACTTCCACACTGCACATCTGTCTGTGTATTTTAAAGCACACTCTGCCCTACAACCAAACGAGTCTGTTGAGCAAAGCTGAGCATTCTTCCACTGTTGCATTGAAACTTCATGAACTCTTCAGGCTCAAAGCGTTTTCTTTTGCAGTGGTTACACAAATGAAAGCTTCCGGGCTGTAGCCATGAAATACATTCTACCAAAATGGCATGCAATGAAAATGCAGCTCAGGCAGGAATGGATTACTTAGTTTCAGCTCAGTTCATCGTGTATTACTCAACAGGACATTTCCAGTTGCATCGTTCCATTGTAATGCTCCCGCTCAATGAGGACGCACGTGTGTATTACTGTCTTCTGCATGTTGAAATCAGTACTGTATTCATTTAGCTTACTAAACTTAACATAGCATAAAGTGTTGCTTTAACATTGTGTGAAACATTAAATATGGGAGCGGATCCCTCAATTTCCCTTTTCAAAGCCCTTTCATAAACTTGTTTGGGGGAATCTAAATGAATCTACAGTGCACTGGACCTCTCCCCTATGAGCAAGCATTATTAACACAGATCACAAAACAGAAGTGAAAATGTAAACACTAGGGGGCACCACTCAATTCTTCACATAAAGAAAATCTTTAGAACCTCAACATGTTAGTTTCTCATTCGTTGTGAAGCACGCTGATTTGGAGGGGTGGGTCCTCTCCTTCTTAACCTCGCTGGTTGTCCTTTCTTGAGTATATCTGTTATAGCTGTCATACATAATTCAAAGTTTGATAAGCTTAAAGATATGAGACGATGCCTTCATTAATCCACGCTGACAGGACTCTTAACCTCACCCCCCTCTGGACGGGTTGCTGCGTGTAGATCTGTACGAGTAGTTGCGTCCACCTTCTCCAGTCAGTGGGTTGTAGTCTGTGAAAATCACACAGTTACGGCAACTTTGGTCTTTGTGTCAAACGCGTCCTTACCCACTGAGTACCACATACAGTTTTTTTTGAAAAAATCAGAACACAAGCTGTTAAACGTGATGCATTCTAAATCAATATTTCTTTACAAAACACAAATGTAAATCCTTCGTTTTGGCTACAAACTGTTTTGAGGACAGTTAGACGTGCCCGGAATCAGAGCAGTGCAATTTCACACCGGCTATGAAGCTCAACACATAGAACATGGAGCTTTATTATCATCACTGTGGGGAGGAAAACACCAAGAAATGTATCACTTTTAGGCGTCAGTTTCATATTGTACAGTGAGGCATCATAAAAGCACCTGAAGCAGAATTAAGAGTTACATTTACACTTAGCAAAATGACAGTGAGTTATCATAGCAGTATAGTTGAAGAGAACATTAAAATAACAGGGATATACCAGTTAAAAATGCTCCAAAAATGACAAAGTAGCCTGTCCTCAGATTAGGACAATGGCACTTTATGGGTTAAGAAACACATTTGCAGTAAAACCCTTGAAATCACCAGCGCCTTCCTCCTCCTCAATACTATGCAGGTGGGCGGGGACTGAAACCTCCCCCGGCTAGCTAGATAGGTGATTGGTTGTTAATTTAAATTATTCAAAGAGAGATGCACACTGGGTATTATTTAACTTATTTTTTTGTTTCGTTTTTTGCATTATTCTCTTATTGAGTAGTTATTTAATTGTGTGTATTTTGTGTTTAAAACGCATAGGCAATTATTTAACATTACTATAAACAATTGGCATGAATTAGACACCGTCACTAGGGTGATACATGCCGGGAGTAGGGAAGTTGCTTTACCCGTTTATTTTTTAAGACTATACTTTCAGGGATCATTTCTATAGTTTGTTACTAGTGAAATGCGTTTCTAAAGTGTCTGGTCTCGCTAACCATGTTGAGGAGTCACAGTGTTCTCTTCTGAGCGCGAAGCGGGTCTTGAATGCTGCTTTACTGTAGCTGTTCCTGACCATTGATGACCGTTCTGCCTTCTTTCGAAGGTGGAGGAAGAGAACACAGTCTGAGTGGTTAGCGGTTTATTGTAAATGGTAAAATAATAGAATACTTATGAAAATGTAGTTAATTAAAAAAAAACCTGTTTCAAGATATAGTTGTGGGTTCTTAAACACATTGCGATGTGTGGTACTTAGAAAGGAAGGTTTTAGTGTCACAGAATGGCAGACGTTACAGTAATACAGTGGGGCAGCAGTGTGGCGGAGTGGTTAGGGCTTTGGACTCTTGACCAGAGGGGTCGTGGGTTCGATCCCAGGTGGGGGACTCTGCTGCTGTACCCTTGAGCAAGGTACTTTACCTAGATTGCTTCAGTAAATAATGGATAAGGGCGTCTGCTAAGAAATAAATAATAATAATAATTTCAAGGAGGGTTCTTTGAGAAGTTGTCATGTTAATTTCATTATAAAAAAACAACAGCATGGGTTGGTTGTATTAGTGATTGTGTATTTATTTGTATTTTTTTGTTGTCTGTATTTATGTATTGATTTGTATTTATTTTTTATTTCCACGCAGATGTACACTAGTGGGCACTGGAGACATTCTACCTTCCCTGTAAAATAGAAGGAAGCCTTACAAAAAAATGCAGCTCTTCTTACTAGTCAGTGAACCAGAGAGCCAAAAAAAAAACCAACCTGTCAGCTCCTTGAATACCGAAAAGCGACGCGGCAGAGTTCCTGTTGAACTAGACAGCAGCGACTGAAACCTTCTGTACTGGTTCAGTGATTGGCTGTTGGCCAACATTATGCAAATACATTCTCACACCGGGTCTTAACTAAAGCATTCATTTCAGAGCAAAATGTTTATCATTATTTAACATTGTGAATTATTTTAACTACTTTTGTTGTAGGCACTATATAAATTAGCATGTTTAAGACATGTGGTCTGCTGTAACAGACAAGTATGCATTAGACACCCTGACCTGTGTATTTGGTGCCAGCAACATGGCGATTGCTTTACCCGTTTGTTTTTTAAGACTATACTTTCAGGGATCATTTCTATAGTTTGTTACTAGTGAAATGCGTTTCTAAAGTGTCTGGTCTCGCTAACCATGTTGAGGAGTCACAGTGTTCTCTTCTGAGCGCGAAGCGGGTCTTGAATGCTGCTTTACTGTAGCTGTTCCTGACCATTGATGACCGTTCTGCCTTCTTTTGAGGGTAGAGGAAGAGAACACAGTCTGAGTGGTTAGTTTTATAAGTTAATAAAAAATAGAATTGTTAAAGTGGAAAGCTGAAGTCATTTTAGGTATGTGAGGGGCTAGTTGACTTCATCAGTATTAAGCTGTTAATTAATATGATCCCCATTTGATAACAGGCAACTTCAGTGTTTTGTAGTATGATAAAAATGATACATTTCTTGGTGTTTCCCTACCCAAAATGATGATAAAGCTCATTTTTGTATATGATGAGCTGGTCTGATTACAGGCTAATATGACTGTCCTCAAAATAGGAAGCTGGGGATATATGTTGTAAACCTGCCTGTCATTTTACACTTTAAAACATTGAAAACCTTTAGAATGGTAGCATATTGAATTAGAGTGTGTCAGATGACATAAATACAGCTTGTGTTCTGATTTATTCAAAGAAAAACTAATTAGGAACTTAAGGGGTTAATGAAACTAGCGCATGTTACACACTTTGAAGTCTGCTATGTTTCAAATTCAACATTAACACACAGCTGTTGGCACTTTAAAACAATGGTGGTTAGGACAATGCATACCTACTTCCAATAAAATCACTTCCATGTGTTTCATGAAAATCACACTGGATTAAATCTGCTTTCAAAATAAATACTGAAGATCAGCTCCACACATGCCAATGTTAATAGTGTGCTACACTTTTAAAACATCTAGTATGATGGTAGTTGTGCCCCACAGTGGTAGAAGCTGCATTATTGTGCCGTTGTGAGGGTAAACAATGACCTGTATCCATTGAGGACCAAATACATTTTTCTTTGAAAAAAAATCAAACACAAGGTGTGTTTATGTAATCTGATACGTTACATCTAGACTGAACTATTACAGTTAACAAAATTAGAGTAAGTTCTAACAATAGAGTTGAAGAGAACGTTTAAATACCAGGTAGGTGCCAGTTTAAAACGCTCCATAAATTACAAAGTAGCCTGTCCTCAAATGAGGACAATGGAACTTAATGGGTAAATTATTGCACCAATAAAATCCTTATTAGTTCATACAGTGAACGAGGATACTGAACTGTATTCAGTAAGAAGTTTTGTTCAGTAAAAAAAAAAAAAAGACATTAAGCTTGGCTGCCACTATTAGAACATACTAAACCCTTTTAAGTTTTATGAAACTGGCCCACAGAATACCAGACTTAAGATACCCTTATTATTTCAAAGAGAATACTTGCCATGTATAATGCACTGTGTGTCCCACCAATTATGTGCTGCAGTGTGTTTGATCATTAAAAGCCCTTACCATTCTGCCGCAGTGGCTTCTTGTCTCGTCTGCGCTTCACAGCTGTCGTGGGCTCCCTTGTTTCTGGCTATTAACACAGGAAAGACATTTCTATAAAGCTGATGGAATGGTAAGCATGACCTATTTCCCTTAATTGTGGATTCAAAAGGTCTTTAGGATAGATAATTAACATTCTTCAACATACCCCAGTTTGCAATTGAATATATGTAAAGGTGTAGTTGAAAACGTTTATTTAACAAATAGCTTTTTTTTTATCTTAGTTTTCCAATTTTACAATAAAAACAGCATTTTCTTTTTGTCTTTTTTTAATTTCAGTTTTTAATGTTTTTTAATTAGACTATCTGAAATTGTTCTATTTTGAAAAAAACGGTCTTTTTATCTTAGTTTTTCTAACTTCATAATTAAACTGTATTTTTTTGTCTTTTTTAATTCCAATTATATGTATTTATTATTTTACACTTTTAATTGTTCTATTTTTACAAACTAGCTTTTTATCTTAGTTCTTGTAATTGTACAATTAAAACCAAATCTCTTTTTAAATTTCTGTTTAATTACACTTGGCATTAGATTGTTTTTAATGTAATGGTTAATTGTTAATTTTGTGCATGTATGTGTGTGAAGAGCTTTGAGATCTTTATGATAAAGGCGCTGTACAAATGTGAATTGTATTGCATTGTACTGTACTAAAGTTTAACATGTATTTTACTAGCTTTGATTAGCTTCACCATATTTCTCACAATATCCCTGAAAGTACAACTCTATAGAGAAGCCTGCTGTTCATGCTGGGCTCCCAGTGTCCTCTTTACTGGACAGTTTAGCGTTCAGAGGAAACTCATGCACCTGTCCCCCAGTTCAGTCAAGCATCGTCATGTGGAACCCTCTCAATCCAGCAAGGAAACATGATTGTCCATATTTATAGCAATATAAAGACGTAGATATAATAGTACTGACCACGATAAAACAGAGCAAGATATCTGGGATGCTAAGGCTCATCAATCCTGCTGTATAATGGATATTAGGGATAAAACTCAATCACTCATGGGTGTAAAGGGTTTCAGCTGAAGCCCTTTATCCTGCCACAATGAGACGGTAGCACACTTTCCTCTCTCTGTTCAAACAGTACTGACCAAGACCCTGGTCCGATATCAATCGTGTAGTTTTCTTGTGTTTACTGTGGATTAAAACCTACCTGGGTTACTTTTGTGTGACCCTGATAGCTCGTTCCTTCTTGCATCGATTCCCACTTTTTGATTTTCTGCTTTCTCTTTTCCTCTTCAATCAGCTTTTCCTTCTCCTGCTTCTCCCTCTCTTCCTCCAGCTAACAAAGCACATTTCACCAGTCAATTTTAGAGAACAGTGGTTAATATTTTTTTTCTTTTAGTTTCCTGCCAATGATTTTTTTTTTATGAATATGAAGTAAACATGTATTAAGAACATTAATGTTCACACATTACTGATTTCTGTCACAGCAATTTAATATGAAAAAATATATTGTCTGCTTTTTTTTTTATTGAACTTTTTTTCTCCTTATTTGATGACTGGAAACAAAACAGCCTGGAAACAATCTTGGCTCTTGCCAACAGGCACCCATGCGTAATGTGGAATTACAGCATGAAAACAAAGTTCACATTTTAACCGTTTGCATTTTTTAAAAACTGAAACAGATATTGCAACAGGAAGACAAGGGGAATGGAGTTTTGTCTTACAGAGAAACGGAACGTATTCACATTGACATACAAAACACTGACGTTAGAAATGGTTCTTCCTTACAAACCCTTATTGTTTTTAACAAACCATTATATTGGCAGGAACTCAAGTCGTGAAATGAAGAACACACAAACTCACCAGTTTGGCTTTGTATTGTTCTGCATCTGCATTCATTTGGTCTTGCATCCTCAGCCAAGCTGCTCTTCTGGCATCATTCTGATCTCTATTCAAACCGGGATCTAAAACATGACAAAAGAACATACCCTTTTAAGATAAAATAGATATCTAGGATGGAAATCACTCATGCTCTATAAGGGATATTAGGGACTCTCTCATGGGTGGATAGGCATCAGTCACTCAGCTGAAGCCAGTTTATCCTGCCACAAGGAGACAGTAGCACACATTCCTTTCCCTATTCATTTTTCTGTGTTACAATTGACTCCGCATACAGTATTTTTTAGCTATGTACAGCACCTAACAAGGGATACTGTAACACAGGAAGTGATGAAGGCACTAGTTGAAATGTTTGTCTACTTGACGTAGTTTCTTAAAATGTCTACTTTATAATAAGCTTCTACTTTTTGGAAGAGTTTGGAATTTAAAAAAAAAATCCCTTGAGTCAAAAGCAGTATCAAGCCAAGCAATGCCATGTACATGATACTGTTGTCATGGTAATTAAGAAAAGGTTGTTTTTTAAACCACCCTAATGGGGCCGCCCACATGTACACAAGCGCTGGTCAATGTTATTCTTCACAAGTGCAAGTAGATGTTATTTTGCTTTACAGACAGGCCCTGTGCTGTGTAGCGTGCTTTAAAATAAGTCATCCGACTGCTCGTTCACTGATAAGGTAAGAGAATTAAAAAGCCCTGATTAGTATTCACGTGCTGTGCAGGATTGCTGCAGAAATGTCAGATAACCTCTTGTTGCTCTGAATGTGTGCGACTTGCAAGCAGGATTTGAGTTGCTTTCTCCAAAATGAAAAACATTCTGAAATTCCTGTGGGGTTGTATCAAATCTTTTGCAGGATTGGAACCCGTGTCGGTCCATTCAAGCTTTTCATAGACAATCTGTTTCTACAGGGTTGACTTGATAAGATTTCCATTTGGAAATCCATTTCCTTTGATGTTATTTTAAGGAGCCTCCTCTTTGTCTCCAGAATCTTAATATAATTTCATTTATTTTCAAAGCACTCTGCTTCTTGGAATCTGCATCTCCTTTATCTTTACAAAACTTAATATGATACCAAAAAAAAATGACCAGCTGGTTTTTCCATCGCCGTACAGCTTCAGACAATACACAATCCTTTCAGTACCTCCCTCTGCAAATTCAATCCATTTTTAATTTTATTTTATTGAACTCTTAATTCAATGAAAACCCTTTGTTTCCTCGCTCACCCCCAGAAAGAAAGAAGCCAACAGACATGCATGATTTTTTTTCTCCCCCTTTGCAGGGGCTTTCAATTCATTTCAGTGTGTTGCTTACCATTCTCTCTTTTAGGTGGTATATTGTGTTTGACATGAGGATCTACTGAAGGGCTGGAAGGGTTGACTGCACCTGTCCTGGGCTGAAGAACAGAAAAAAGACTAAAGACACCTTCATCATTATAAAACCAAGTTTAACAATACCTTATTATTATTATGCTTGTATTATTTTAATGATCGTTCTAAGATGGAGGCACAGCATTCCTAGATGTAGCATGAAATGTAGTGTGGGATGATTAACCTCTTTAACCCAGGATCTCTCCTTCTGCTCCAACAGGAGCCAACTTCAATTGAGGTGAACCAAGGCTGGGTGATGGAGAACAGGAAGGGAGATACAGTTGCAAAGGAGGCGGTGAGGAGGCAGGGGAGAAAGACTTGCACAACATTTAGTGTAAAGTGGGTTTGGTCTAGATAATATTGGGCATCCAGTTGGTTTAGCATAGCGGGTTGAGTCTCGCCTAGACTTACAGCAAGCCTTCAATAACAAGCTAGACTCTACCCATTACAGTTTGAGAAAATTGTATATTAACAGATTAAGGTTCTGAAAACGCAAGGTGTCCCATAAGTCTGGATCATTGGCAATACCATATATTATGTTGATTAGGATGTTAAAATCGGGCACCCACATCCCGTTGACTATCTGAACCACACATCCTCTTTTCTTAAAGACATTTCACACCATAAAGAAATAGAGACACAACCAATGTTAACAATTCCACCGGTTTATGGGACACACGCACACTGTTCATTAACAAATCACACTCGTCTGTCATCTGGCAAGGAAAACAAAGCCCAAGAGAAAAGTGTCAAACCGATTTTCTTTTTTCTCATTATCTCAGCTCCCACTAATTAGCAAGCAGTAACAGGAAATAATTGGTGTGATCCACTGGTAAAATACATCGATGGTCTCAGGATGTAAGAAAAAACAGGAGCGCATATGTGATGGTTAATGGCCTGCAGTTTGCTTACTTGTTCTACTGTGTGTTGTCTGGCCAGAGCGTTGTGCTGTTCTTGCATCCTCAGTCGAGCTGCCCTCATCCGTTCAGCATGACTCTGGTTCAAAAGTGCTTAAAGGGAACAGGGGATTTCACTATGTGACTATGTGATCAGTGGTGCAGTGCTAAATCTGAAAGTACCGGAACACCACTCAAATATTTCATTATCATTATACAAACTCGCATGTTATTTGTATGCTGAACTGCTAGTAACACGTATCATAGGTAATGCATTTATCTAATTTCTACAAGTATTTCCACAAAGTGTCTTTCTCCATCTTTTCAGAATGCTTTACTTTACCTGTCTGTGTGTCATTACAATAAACAAAAGGAAGCTGGAGTTGGAAATGTATTTTTTAGTATCATTCTTGAGTCCCAAGCACTGTAGAACAAACACATGAGTTGTAGACAGTATGAGAGACGGATACAGAAATCTGGTCCGGAAAAAGACCAGACGTGTTCTTCGTGTTAAACGCATTCTGCTGTGTTTCGCAAGCAAGGCAAGGAAAAAAGAAATCATTATATCATATTCTTATTATAAACCCATCTGTACTGTACCTGGTGACTTCTCTGCAAGGAGCTAGCAGGTTCCCTGTTGCAGGAACATGACATGGGTGCAATTTGAATAAAGCTGACAGTTTACTTCTAAGCCTCAGTGCAACTTGTCCCTAGGGTTTGCTGCTGCTACTGCTGTTGTATATGTTGTCATCGCACTTCGGACTGGCTTTCACTTCCCACTCCAGTCAGTCATGCACAGAAACCATGTGCTATCTGTTTACCAGATGCTGTGGAGCGGGGTATTTCATCCAAAAGGAAAGCTTTGATAACACTGAAGTAATGATAGCTACTTACCAGGCTCTTCAAAAGTTGAACTGGACTCCAGCTGTTATGGACAAAATAATAATAATAATAATAATAATTGAGATACAATGTGCAAACTGCAAACTGTTCAAACAGACATAGGCACATTGATAAAGAAATATAACTGGGTCTTTTGATAGAGCAACCTGGTATGGGTGTTAACTAATGCATTATTCAGATTCTTTAGAGTGACTTTGAATCACTTTCTGTTTCAGTCATCACATCACAATAAGCACTATTGTGGCCTGAATAGAGCGCTCAGACTCATGACTAACCTCCAAAAAATCTGGTACACTCGAGTGTCCCCCTGCAACACTGCCTCTCATGGATGTAACAGATATATCAATATACCAGAACAACATAAGACAAGTTTGGGAATGAGAAAAGGTCATTTGTCCCATCAAGGTCCATCTCTTATTACCTCACCATTCTCCCCTACTGGGGGGATTCTCATTTAAAAACACAGAATCTAGTCTTTTTTATGTTTTAGATGCTACTACATCACCTGGTAGGCTATTCCATGTGTTTATAACTGTGCAAAAAAGTGCTTCCTATCTTCTGTTCTAAACTTGCTTTTACTCTGCTTCCATGTATACCCTCTTGTTCTACTCTGTGCTAAATTTGAGGTAGTGTCGAGTTAACTTTATCTAAAGCATTTATGACTGTATAGACTTCAATCAGGTCCCCTCTTTCCCCTTCTTTTTTCTAGGCTGAAGAGATTTAATTGTTAATTTATAACAAGAAATGGTATTTCTTGCATTTGCTAATGAAACGAAAAACAACAGGTACACCTTACTTGTTTTTCTTCCGTGGAACTCATTTCTGCAGTTTGCGAGCAGGGGGGTCTCTGTGGTTTCCTGTTGAAAAAATGAGGCCTTAAAAGAAAATAATAAAAGAAACACCAGTGTAATTCATTCTACAGCCTACTGCAGCATTCTTCACACTTCAGTAAAAAGGTTCTGGCTACTTCACAGTGCAGTCTGTCAAAGACACTGTTACACCTCCTGGAATACAATGAAGGCAGCTGATAATAGGCATTCTGGTAATTGTAGTCCCTCTGTGAAAGATACCTGAGACAGGTAAACCGTACTGTTGCGATGTGAGTTGAAAAGCCTGCACTGCCCCAAACTGTACTAGTGGACACAGAGTCATATGGCAACCCTAGAACACCAGCATACCTGAAGGAGTGACATGAGCAGTCAGCCACACTTTATCAGCACAGCTCAGAGGCAGAAAGGCAGTGAACAACAGACTAAAATCCACACTTAAATCAACTTGATGTGCAGAGTGTGGGCATATGGCAAGAACTGGATCCTGTCAGTCTGGGTTTCATTTCCAGCTCTGACTCACTGTTGTGTGATCAGCTGACCCTCTTGGGCATCATCATCCACAATAACCAGTCAGAGAGGTTGATGGTACCAAGTCCCAGATCTGGGTGTGTTTGGTTCTTCATATGGTTTTATTTAACAAAGATTGCTACCAGCCCATCAGTGTACCAGTAAATGATCAGAAAAACTATATTTTAGTTAAAAAAGGGGGAATATAAACATTAATAATAATGCCTGCCAGATTTACAGGTTTTAAATTCGCTGTCTAAAAAATCTCAGTAGGGGCCTCATGGCTATGCTTTGATCTTCCAGTTTCTACCCCTAGTTACAGATTCTTAACCATCATTTGAAGGTTGCATCAATCAAGTGATTTAATGAAGTCTATGCTAACCGCATGCATCAGATTTGCTTACACTTCTGCATGAGATTCTGCTCTGTTGAAATGGAATTGTTCAGCAGGACCAACCCTGCCTTGTCACTTCCTTACTGTGTTTTCATTGCTATGTACTTGTCGATTAGCCAACCGTTTTTTCCCCCCAGAAGTTCCCACTAAAGTATATCCCTGAAACGGACTCTCTAATGAAGGCAATGCAAATTCAGTGGTGTAATAATATACAGATTTGTGATCTTACCTTCTTCTTACAAACAGCCTCGCTTTTACTTTCACTCTGATGTTTGTGTGCAGGGCGGCTGTTACAGCTGGCATTGGTCTTAAAGATACAGCATCACATTTAGCAGGGATCATACACTTCCTAAACCCATCTGAAAATCACCCAGTTAGACTGGATTTAAAAAGATACTGACACAGTACACGCCTATTGATCTTCAAAATACACCGAAAATCCAGGTCACCCTTTATTTTAATGCACTGTTTCTGTTTATTAACTGTGAATAACTTGCCTATTAACATGTTTACAAGTGTTAATGGTTGGTTAATAATGAATATGTTAACTTATTTATATACTATTAACAAGTACTAAACCCATTTCACCGATGTGATTCACTCGAGGGATGAGCGAGAAGCTACCATACAGGTAAGCTAGTTGTGAACAAGGAAGTGATCCAGACTGACTTTCAGAATGGCTCTCAACCTGATACACTAGAAGAACAGCTGAGAGGAGTCCAGCAGCCAGGCTTCCAGACAGTTTATACAGCGAGCACACACTGCAAGGCATTCATCAAGCTGGCTTAAAACACCAATCAAAGGGAGCCAACAACACTGTGTGGGGATCTGAACACGACATGGACTCATGGTGTCAAGATCTGGACCCGTCTGACTTTACTAGGAGGATCAATTTCTGTAATAGATACACTTGAAGTGCATGTTGAATTTAGAATTTGGTTTTACACTTTTCACCAGATGGTAGCATATTTTCAGAAAAAAAAAGTATTCATATTTAATACTGATAATCAAAATAATAGCCTCGCAACCTCAGGATAATGTATTTTTAACCTTAATCCATATGTGCAGTCTACCAAAGAAGAGACAGCGTTAAATGGAGCTACCTGTACACCACATCACAACATAATGAAGTGCACAGAATTAATTTACAAAAGAGGATATTAATGTTCTTAATGTAATAATAAACGTGTTTAGCACCCTGCAGCAGTGCTGCCTCTACACCTCACTGTGCTGCTTCTCAGGGAGAAGAAACGTGATAATTGGATCTGCTATTGACAGATACATTTACATTTTAACATACAGTGGTCTGGCTGAGAGCGCTATAATCCGGCAAACAAGAACTTTATCAAGGCTCCAGAAAGGATACTGTCACAGTTCTGCAGGGCGTTTGAGTTCCTTTTAATAATACATCTATAGGAGGCTGTGTGGTCCAGTGGTTAAAGAAAAGGGCTTGTAACTAGGAGGTCCCCGGTTCAAATCCCACTTCAGCCACTGACTCATTGTGTAACCCTGAGCAAGTCACTTAACCTCCTTGTGCTCCGTCTTTCGGGTGAGACGTAATTGTAAGTGACTCTGCAGCTGATGCATAGTTCACACATCCTAGTCTCTGTAAGTCGCCTTGGATAAAGGCGTCTGCTAAATAATAATAATTATAATAACACTTTTTCATTATTAATTATCAGCTTTTCAGACTGGTCTTTATCCTCCCCTCCACCCATCATCATTTTTGAAAATGTTATTTTCATCAGCCAGCTAATCCCTTAGATCATTATGTAGGTGAAATAGCAACCTCGCCAATACGGACGGAAATATCAAAAAAGCATGGTGTTTAAAAGTGGATTCATTTTTTTTTTTTTTTTTTTTTTTTTTAAAAAGGGTTATAAAAAGGTTATTTCATCCATAGCTTTCAATGATAAAAATCAGAATAAACTTCTAGTGGATGTTCCAGAAAAAGATTCTTGAAGCATTTGTATACTATGCTAATGTTTCTTTAGTTAAATAGCGATATGCTAGGGGAATAATTTACATGACTGGCAGGTAAAACATAAAAAATACTGAACTTTTCCTTTAAGATGACAACTTCCTCAGCAGCTCTGTAACAAACAGACCAGGGACCCATGAACTAATATGCAATACTTAAGTTAAAGTTCCCATCATTAGGCAGTGAAAGCTAAAGAGCCATCAAGTACAAATCAGAATACATCACAAAACAGCTACGCTCCAAGTACAAATGTCAGAGGGAAACTTTACACATGAAAACAATGCACTGGGCATGTGAACACAAATCAAACACAGGAAATCAACTATTTAATACACATATTTTCAAAGAGAGCACACCACAACAATATCACTTTTAAAAAATACTACCTAACAAAACATTTTTTTTCTTTTAAAAGTCATTTGCATTTTTGTTGCGGTTTCAATAAGATCTGCATTGATTTAGGGTTTGTTACACGTGTAAATGTCACATCGCAGCTGGGGGAGTCTTGCTAAAGCATATATCGTGGGATAACATATGATGCTGGAGGGTAAGGCTGAATTGGGGGGGGGGGGGTGTACATCTGTAGATCTGTATGGCTGGAACATAGCACCCTGTTTGTTTTCAGAAGCACTGAGATTTACAAAAGCCATTATAATAATAATCCATCCCATCATGGTCAACACATATATTTAACATTTTTACAAATGTAACAAAATCCAGCAATTAAAACATAATTGTGTGTGTTTTTACTCCAATCTGAAACCCATATTTAAGACATAGCTCTTGATTCAATTCTGAAATGGGATCGTTCTGACACAGTAGTTGTACGCTGTGCGGTGTTAAACTTCAACATACCACATTCAGCCTCAGCAATACCTGCTATGAAACTATTTTCCCGCGATCATCTTTTTTTCAAACATAATCCATACTGAGATTTCATTATATATACACTGTATATGAAAAAAAGGGACAACCTTAACAAAAATATCATTTTTTTTTATATTTAAACATGCACTTTATCAAGGAGTTGTTGGTCTGTTGCAGAGATAGAGCATTAATAGAGTAGCTCATTTTATGTCTACAACAGATTGTTGCTTTAATGCGGTCTGAAAAGTCCTTCATTTGGGGGCGGGGAGTTGCATCTTCACCCAGTCATGAGACACGTCCGGCAGCAGAACTGGCGGAAGAGTTTCCGCTCACACAAGCGGTTTGATTTCACCATCTCGCAGAACACCTCGTCAGCTACAGGGCCAGCATCAGGGAAAGAGAAAGAGTAAAATAAAGATCAGATCATCGGAAACAGGGGCTTGGAGATTCATTCAACACATGCTCAGTCAGGTTACATCAGTGGAGACCGCGTGGGAAGACGTTTGAAGGCTTAAAACACATCCAGAACACGACATAATACCTTTTTAAAAATCAGGTAACTTGTTTTGTTGTGCATTTCACATCTTTGAAATGTTTGTCCTTTACCTTTTAAGTAATTTACTACATCCTGGCCAGTCTGCTATGATCACACCCGATGTGGTCAAGTAGACAGACGTTTTCTAATGCATTCATCAGTGCAGTTATTAAACTGTACTGGTGATCTGCGTTAGGATGCCAAACCGAAATGAGACCACATGGATTGGGGTGAACGTTAGGGACTGCTTTAGCCCATTTTAAATCTGCACAATGGATCCCTAGTCTAATATCTACTTGGAATCATAACATTTATAAAACTTATATATCTCAACTATACAGCAGCATTACAAAAGTTCTGGGACTTATATATGCTGTAATCAGACCTGGATTTGGAAGTGCAAAACTTGCTTTTTATCAGTGTAATTAACAGAACACAGTGTATAATCAATACAAGGACAAACACACAGTACATGTTTATCTATGTCAATCTGGGGTTCAGAGAGTGGGAGCTGTGCCTGTGATTATGTAACTGAATGATTTCATGGTAAAGGCATGCAGTGTACCGTTTGCTCTTAGCAACTGTTTTGTTTATTTGCGGCTGAAGATACTACAGTGTTGTGAAGCCAAGTCACAAGAACATGCAATCATTAATCTGGGTTAAAAAAACAAAAAAAAACACACACCGAGGATGATGGGAGCATTTGCTTAACATTAAGATGTTACACCATACACATTTACAGCATAAACTCGTATTAGTGACAAGGTTCTTGTATTAGTTTGAAATTACAAAATTACACTTCTTATTCAATTACAAATGTGTTGAAGGTTCTAGTGCGGTTCATCAAACACCATCTCGCAGGACAGATTCTGAAGAGTACTGGACTGAACCCTAAATCACAATGGTGCTGCTGACAACCACAGACACAAAAATACAAAAAAATACAAACTATATCAATTTCATCTTTCATGTTAAACCCACAAGATATCAAAGACTGGTGCATTTAAATAATTAAATACCTCAAATAAAGACTTAAATAGCAATCTTTATATTTTAGATAGACCAAGATTATATATATATATATATATATATATATATATATATATATAAACTATGGTTTGAGGTCTTGTCAGCAACTATGCATGTACAAGAGGAGTGTAGACTTGGTTTTCAAAGAGTTGGGCACACACAGGCCAGCAGAAACTCAACACTGTGTCTAGGTCTCTCTTTCAAAACAAAGTGCTTGGCATTTATTATAAAGCCCAAACCTCCTGAGCTTTACAATACAAGGTTTCAAAGTGAAATGCAGTCAGCCTTCTCGTTCAGCTTTGAGAACCGCTACCCTTTGAGAAGTGCATGCAGCGCACGCTGTAGAGTTTCAGAACACGTTTAACCCACTTCAGCTTCTTGAACTGCTGTGTATTGAGGAGGGTATGAAGAGGAGTTAAAAAAAACCCACTAGAGGGCGCTCTGCAGGCTCAAATGAACACTAGATTCTAGCTCTCTACTTATGGTGTGGGGTCATTCCTTCTTCCTTTAATGAATTGAGACCCTTTTATTTAAAATATCCACTGCACATCCTATAGGAGACACTCATTGGTATAACAAAGATACTAAAAATTACCAAAATCCTTTCGAATCACCGCAGTGGCGTTCCCTTCCCCCCCTGCCCATTTCCAGGGGTTCTGTTCAGCATTGTGTCCCTTTAATTGAACTTACCATTATTACATGTGACATTTGTTACACATGTGCCTCCCACTAAATTGTATCCATCCCTGCATTTCAAACAGTATCTTCCAGGGCCTTCGCAATTTAAACAATGCTCTTCACATCTGGTATGAAGAAAATAAAAAGAGGACAACATTAAATAAATAAATAAATAAATAAATAAATAAATAAACAAACAAACAAACAAACAAACACACACACACACACACACACACGGCATAAATATCTGTATTTCCTGCTGCAGAGTGGAAGAGGTTGTGACAGCTCTACCCGGTGTGGAACGAGACTGTTGCCCTTTCTTCACATGTCAAGTTGCAGTGAGATGGACAATATGAACTGCCTGAGTAGACATCTAAGGTCTTGCAGTAAAGCACTACTGAGAGTCCTTGCATTTCAAAGTTCAGGACTTTTTATATAGCAGACCTCTTAAACTTTTGTAAAGAGTTGGGGTCCTGTATAAATTGATTTAAAAACTAGGAAATTTACAGCTAGTTTCACACAACCCCGATCAGCACTAATTTTTGACTATTCAATGCTATTTTAGGTGAGGCAGTCCAGGATTAGAGCTAATTGGGAGCTGTGAAACCAGCTGTTAAAGTTGAACAATTTGGTTACATTACCAGATAGAATATGATCAAAGGGGCAGAACTGTGCTTTGTGTCCATGCGCTTCGTCCCAAGTTTGGAAGTCAGAAAACAGCACAATGAATACAATCTCACTTACGCTAAGTGGGAACCTCCACTAGTTCGAACGGAACCAAAACTAAATAGAGGGGGCTTAAAACCAGTAAAAATAGCTCCCTTGCTGGCTTTACATACTTTTACAGACTAAAAACACCTGCGCTGTGAGAGAAGTTGGATCGCTGTATTTTTGTCTGATAGTTTTCAAAAGAAATTCAAAAATCAGACTGGATGTTTCTCATAGTCCTAACGTTGCTGTTTGTCTTTCTAAACCACACAGAGTTCATGATGCGCAGGGTTAAAATAGGAGATCACTGCACAGTGTTCAGGTTTAATTGTCAGCAAACACTGACAGGATATAGCAGCAACATTGACGATGCACACTTGACTGCCTGGCTGCTTCAGGCTTCAGTCAGCTGCAGACTGTCTGCTGTCAATTGGGATCGATGTGGATGAGACACTCTGCACTTCAGAGTCCCTATAGTGTCTTTATCAGCGGTGGAAACAGACCGTGGAGAAACAATATGTAAAGCAAAGCAAACCAAGTTACTTTAAAAATCCTAGCCAATTTTGATCGCTTGTAATTGTACCATTAGAAAATTCCTTGGAAAAGAAGAAATATTTTTTTAAATGGTAAATATCAAAACGAGTGATGATACACAGGATACAGATGCCAAGAAAGAGAGACTTCAGGCATGTAAAGGGATTAGCAAACCCCAACTTGCTTGTGTTAAACTGAAATCTACCAGAAGAAACATGTTTAATGCAAGAGATTAATTAATAAGATCTCACACAGGCCCAAACGCAAACAACATTCCGTTCATTATTTATGATGCGACTTGACACTGTTACGGATTTGCAAGCTCAAACGATAACTTGGCATAAAAATGAATTTAAATAAATTATAAAGTGAGAAACCAATAAAAAAAAAAAAGTACATGAAAATGACGGACAACTCGGACTACAAATGAAGCAGTATTGATACAGGTGTTTCTTTCTAGTTCTGTAAAATGCTGTGTCTTCTCACAGTGGGTATATGTTGATGAAATCCAGTCCCATGTAGCTTTGCGAGATGTGCTAACACACATTCCCTTAAACAAGCAGAGGCACTCTGCATCTGGAGCTTAAACTTTACAAGAGATAGGTCTCTGTACATCGGCTTTGTGGTCTTGCGTTGGCGGGCTTTGTACAATCAATCACAGATATAACACTGCAGCAAGTTCTGAGAAGGGACTGGAATTGTGAGCTGGGCTGCAGGTAGGGAAGATTTATAACCACAACCGCCAGTTGCTTCCTTTAAAAACTCACCTCAGCACTGATTTATAGGCATGGAAACATGGAGGAAAAAAAATAAAAAAATCTACCCACAACCCACATTTTGGAAACAGGTTACCTGGATACCGCATCATAAATCATTTGAATTGCAGCTGGCACTGTGACTCAACGAACAGAGGCTCTGAGCCTTAGCATGGTGATCTGCTGGACTGAAATGTGTAGAGAGAGAGAGAGAGAGAGAGAGAGAGAGAGAGAGAGAGAGAGAGAGAGAGAGAGAGAGAGAGAGAGAGAGAGAGAGAGAGAGAGAGAGAGAGAGAGAGAGAGAGAGAGAGAGAGAGAGAGAGAGAGAGAGAGAGAGAGAGAGAGAGAGAGAGAGAGAGAGACACACACACCTCTGGGTCTGGAGGTCTCCCTTGAGAGTAATAGGGAGGGCACAGGACCCACCATACCAAAGCAGAATTTTTATATACTCAACAATGGCTCTGGATGGTATGGTCCGCTGTAGTGCGATGGGGAGAAGCAGCCCCTGCTGGTTCTGCATCCCCAGCCCCTCAGGAATCCGCAGCAAAGACCCGCGACTTGAATATGACCAACCCTGCACATCACACAGTCATGCTTTACCAGGCAAGTCACTCGGGAACCCCCACCACATCCTTCTGAACCCTTTCCAAGGGTGTTACTGAGAAGGGCCGAAAATGAACTTCTTTCCCAACCCATTTCATTAGGAAAGAATATGTTTCACTGACAACAGATCCTTACTACAGCAGCTGTTTTCGGGCAGTGAATTCATACTGCTTGGGATGCCACTTGCATGACACTTTGCTAAATCAAAGACCTCTGCATGTATTGGAACATGAGAGATGACCTATTGTACATGGAGTGAGTGAGGGGTTTAGTGGAGTGAAATGCAGAATAAAAATTCCCCTATCCCCTTGGTGAACTTGAGACAGCTTACTCGTTACAACCTCTGCTATGTATTTGAAGGATCAATTCGGACAAAGATATTTAGTAAGCAATACGTCCGAGTGTGGTAACAGATGTACCTCCGCCAGTCTCCTTTCATTCATGTACCTGTGCCAATATGTGGTGTATATCCAGGGAGCTTCAGCATGTAAAGTGAAACACTGCTTTGATTTCGGGTAGCACCTACTTTCGACAGACTCGCTGTGGCAGCCCGGACGCCTCCCCAGGGTAATATCCTTCAGCGCACGCAGGAACACATTTCCACTCCTGCTGCAGAAAGTCTCGGGCACACTGAATACATTCCTCCTTCCCAGGCCCTGAGCAAAGCAACACCACAAGACACACTTATTTAACCACAGAATAATTCAGCACATAAGACGGCTTTGTCTTTCTCTCCTCATTAAATGATGTGTGGTTTATGATTTATCTAACCGTGCGGTACAGCTACATAATTTATTTTTTTGTTTTGGCTGCTGGACATTTCTCTCTTGATGGGTTAGTCAAAAAGAAGATTAAATACATTAAAAAAGACAACTTTGATGCTGGGGGACCAAGTCGTCTCCAGTCCATGGTTACTGATTATTGTATGCTTTTATTAATTTTGTTGAAGCTGACACCCTGGGATCCTTCAAGAAGCTGCTAACAACCAAAGCTACTAACAACCAAACGAGCAAGATGGGCCGAATGGCCTCCTCTCGTTTGTAAACTTTCTTATGTGTTTATTAAAAATTGGTTCTTTAAAAAAAAAAAATTTTTATTTAAAATACCCAAATAAATGCAGAAGAAATATTAAAAAGTTATATACCTTTATCACTAGTTTTAGAAGCCTACAACGGAAAGTTACAAAATCGACCTGACATTTATCTGTAGCACGCACTTTGGTCTTCAGCATAAATGGCTGGCTATTATAGAAGGGTACATCTGCAAAATGCATTCTCTCTATGCAACATCAGTGGAATCACATGATCTTACGATTAACATTCTCCACAAACCGTGAACTTTTGGAGTAGCGGCAGAACAGCAGGGGATCTCTGGAAAGCGAAGCCTTCCAGTTGTGTGAAGTTAATTTGTCCGTGAACTGCCCTGTAATTCCATCCAACACCTGGAATCACTACTTGCCCTGCAGCGGTGCAACCAGATCAGTTCCCAGACTGTGTCTTTATACACAGAGAATCACAGTTTCCAGGTCTGCTGAGCATGCAGCCAAGTATCTGGGGAGGCAGGTCCTTCTGCCCTGCAGTACTAGGAGATCCTTAGCAAGCCTGCTTCACAAGGAACATACTGAACCCTTTACCAACCCCTGGAAAGTGCTGAAAACAGAGGCTGAGCAGCACTGTGTCAGCAGCATTCTGCTTGGGATTGACAGAGCAAATGCATTGAAGTGTAGCAATACACCTAGAAATGAAAAGTGACATCTCTAAATAGGAATTGCATTGACTGCATGTAATAGCTACAGACAAGGTTACCTGAAGTGCTGTTTTTTGTTTTTTTTTAATCTTTTGAAAAGTGAAATGCTAATCACCTGTACAAGTGGTGCAGGACAGATGGCAGGGACTGCATTTCATTTCCTCCAAGTTAAAATAGGTGCCGTCTGCACACTCAGGAACACACGTCATCCCAGCCAGACTGCAGAAAATCAGGGGAAAAAGAAAAAAGACCAGCTAAGACTTTCAGTTACTATGCTCCCAGATCGTGGAATGCATTGCCACCTCATATTAGAAGCGCTACATCAGTTAATGGCTTTTTAAATATTTTGTTTTATTACTTTTTATTTTGACTTCTGTTTTGTCTTGTACAGTGCATTGAGATGAAAGGCGCTATATAAACATGTCATTTGATTTACCATGTAAATATCAGTCTGTAAATGTCAAATTGAATTTTAGCTTTTTTTTCTTGCTAACATGCAAAAACTGCAGCAAACTCTTCAAATACAAACTGAATTCATTAAAAACAAAACTGGTCAAGAACATTTACCTGAATCCTTCACTGCAAGCAGTGCATCTATCATAATCTCTGAAACATTTCTTGCAGTTGTGGTGACATTTCAGGCATTGCTTCTGATCTAATGAAAAAAGGGCAAAAAACAGCTCTGATGCATATATCATGTTTAATTTCACTTTGGCAGCTCATTCCTATAAAGCCAAATATTTAGGATTTTATTTGCTAGTTACACAAATATCATTCGACTGGCTACCCAATGCCACCCACACAGAGGTTTCAGAAAATAGAATGTCATCCAAAAAAAAACAAAAAAAAAAACACCCACAGTATTATGTTTCTTTCTATGCGAGGTGAAAAAACAACCCCCTACTCCCTCATATCGAACAGTATAAACAAACCACAACCAACACCTGGTGCCATGACAGCCCACCAAAGGATTTATTGAACAGTGTCAAAAATCCACTGGAAAAATCTGTGTTAACACAGAACACAGCTTTCTTAATAGGTTCCCAGCATCAGTAACCGTTTACATTCAACACATATTCATGGGTACAATTAGTAACGTCAATATAATAAATGACGCTTTGTAGGCATTTTTTTTTTTAAGAAATCGCTTCCGTTCATTATCGGAGCTGTTCACAAAATATCCAAACTCCACGATTTAATCACTTTCATTAAAACACTGTAAACAGCTTTCTCAGCTAGAATCAGTCAAGCAGCAACTTGATTAGATTTACAGCTGCATTACTTATGCTAAATTTCTCTCCGGATAAAGTAATTATAAGAAAAGGGCTCTCCTTTATCCTTCGTAGTGTAATTACTCACTGAAAAAAAAAAAAAAGAACGACCCAGATAAATCCTGCTTGCACCTGGCACCACGGATCATATGTGCTGATGTTAATGACTCCTATCTCTTACTGTCGTCTGCAAAGAACCCTGCTGGGCACGTTGCTGAACAAGTGCGGGCTTGGTCATAAAAGAAGAGGCCCCTTGTGCAGGAGGCGCAGTCGTTCTGGGCTCTGCTGAAACATGTCTCACACCCCTTATAGCAGCGCCGACACCGCCTCACTTCAGCATCGCTGTAGAACCCCAGGGGACAGGTGCTCACGCACGTCCTAAAAATACACAAGAAAAACCTTATCTTATGGGTGCAGCCGAGAACTCAATAGGGCCAAATGAGAGGTCCCTTCTATACTGGGGAATTGTTATAGAATTGTTTTACTAGGTAGCTACAATGACTTGAACCTCCAAGTTAAGCTGCACCAAACCTCCCACAGTTCTATGAAGCAGCCCACACAAACGGCACTGGACTCTTCTTGCGGTAATGGGGTGGTGGAAAGGATGATGTATTTTAAAACACATACATGTCAAATAAAACACATTACTGTACGGTTTCTTATACTGTACCTGCCGGACAAGATGTTTCCAAGGCTGAAATGGATGCAGTTCAAACAGTGATCAGCATCTGGGCCGTCACAGCCCTGATCCCCACATTCGGAGTGGCAAGGACCTACACAACAAAGCAACACATTGCTCAGAAATGCAAAACATGACAGGTACCACAGCTAGACCATCAAGAAGGATTTCCCCTTTCCCAAAACACTGGGCAGGACGTCCATTTCAGAGGAACTTAAAACAGAGTTCTAACAGAAAAGGCACAACAGTATGTACATAAAAGATTACCATAGTAACAGCATAGCAAAGTGTAATAAAGCATGGTAAAAGCACAGGTAAGCATTGTACAGAATAGAAAATGTTTATAGGGTTTAAAGAAACCTTAAAAGAAACCTTTCAAGGTGAAGAGAATGTACAAGTTTCGAGCTGCGTAGTGAACACACTGCACTGAGGCGAGCAAACGGCTGGGAAAGTGGGGATTACTCTGCAGCAGGTTAAACTGAACACTTACCATTATACTCATCCTCTTCCTCCACGATCTCCTGCTTCTCCAGCTCAGTCGGGCTCTTCTCCCCCTCTGGAGAGCTCTCAAGCTGCCGGGAGCGCGAGCTCTGTGATTGGTGAGGGTGCTCCGAGGTTCCATACAGCACAAGACTCCACTCCCTTAACTTCCCTGCGTGCAATAAAAAGGGGTGGGGGGGGGGAGAGAAATCATGAAAAAACTTCCCAACCCAGCAAGATTAAACCCAGATATATTATCTGCACTACAACTTTGTTTAGATTCAATAAGCTTTTTAAATCCATGAAACCTTGTTGTTTTTACGACATTGAAAGAATGTGGAGGAATATTTAGTCAATTGGGGATGTCAGAGTTTTTGAATATCTTTGGTAAAATGTCAAGTTTTATTCCCAACTGCTCAAAGACATAGAATGACTGCAATGTTTTATTATTTTTAAAAATGTTCCCAAAAAGAGTAAATTGGGTGCAAACTTGTCTTAAATCTTCAACTTCAAACTATCCAGTGAATGAGGTGCTTTGAGAACTTGTCAAATCAAGTATACAAGCATTCATTAAAAACAGGACCAAATATTCCTATCATTTCCAGGAAATAGACCTCACCATCAAAATTCCTTGGCAGGAACAAATATGAAATAAGGCATTTTCAGCCCCCTGAAACATCTTCATCATGCCTTTATCATGATAAACACAGCAGCTCATTCACAAGATACTTTTACAAACTATGCATCTATTATTTTGCTTTATAAATGAATTGTTCCAGTAGTACTTTTTGTCTGTACCATTCCTCCAATGTATTTCTTTAACAGGAGAGTTGCATGCACACTGCAAGTTGCATGTACCCTTCATTCGTATTGGTAATAATCAAGCCACTATTCTGACTCCTGCTTGCTCTGCAAAGCATCCCCCCCAGATCACTTTGGAAAAGCTGTTGCTCTTGTGAAATCATAACCAGCTGTTCCAAGCATTTTCAGGCCTCTGTTCGGTAAAATTGGCAGCCTGTAAATTGCCATTTGCAACCTTAATTATTTTTAACTCGTCTTGAAATACATTGTCCACTTTTGCTGGAAGTCTGCGGACTTGAATCCCACTTAATGGAAGGAGACGAGCACAAAGACACCAGTCAGCAATTACGGCTGCATTAACACAGACAGGTCCTCAGCCTGAACCTTTGGCACAACCGCAGCTCAGTTTCACAGCTGCCTGCAGCTGACCACTTTGCAGAACAAGCAGAAATGGTTGAAAGGTGCTCCTGATCATTTGAATGAATATAAAATGCTTTTCCTCAATTTCAGCAAACTTGAATGCATGTTGACTGTGAATACTCTAAATCGTATGCTGAACAGAACAGAACAGAAGCTCACCATCCTGCCAGAAGCTACCCGTCCTGCATTTCAACACCTTCAGGACATTTCGTACCCGAGAGGTTCACTCAAAACAGGAAATGATCACAAACTCACCCAGAGATTCTGGGTTGCGCAATTGTGAGGGCGAATCAAAGATTTCCAGAGTCCACTCTCCTTCCGCTTTCTCTCCCCAGCAGTGAACCGTCAGGAATTCCCAGTTTTTGAAACCATCGTTCGAATTATCGAACGTTCTGCACACAAACACAACAAAGAACAAAACAAGCGCACATATAAGCAGGAGCCGTTAGCCACTTAAGTTCCAGGCAGCTTTTCTTTTCATCATGGAACCAGCTTTATCTTTTCTCCATTTAATGGATCTGTTCGATTAATACTGGAACAAGTTTCACACCCTGCTGTCTGACAACTGCAGCTTAAAAACACAATCTTAAAATCACTTTCACATGACAAAATGCTACATGGAAATTCAAATAAGCATTGAATTTCCATGTAGCATTTTGTCATGTGAAAGTGATTAAGATTATTTTATATTACGGTTCCAATGTACTAAAGTCTCAGCAGCAGTAGCAGCCACTGCATGAAATAGAGAGATCAGGAGTTAGAAATGTCAGAATGGACCAAAACTGACTGACCAGGTCAGATACCCATCTAAAAGCCAGGCATGTGCATGCTAGACTCCCTTTATAAAACAGGTTCTTAATGTAATTCTCAAGTTGTGATGATAACTAAAATGAATTACAACCCCACCCGCCCCCCCTCCGCTCACAGTATAGCTAGACCCTACTGGTTTTGGAAACTGACAGCTCCTCAGGTCTGTGTAAACAAACAGCAATCTAGTTAAATATAAAACTGGAACACGTCAGGCCAGCAGCACAGAATGCAACATTATTACACAGTATAAAACTCAAAGCAAAGTCTGGAAAACCAAGCTATCAAAACAAGAAACGCCTGAGAATGTTATGCTAATAAGGTGGAAATGTTTTTAACACCTTGGTTACTACACCATCGAGAGAGGAAAGAAATAAAGCCTCGGTCAACAGAAGGGTGTCATGGGGGAATATCACCCTGTCAGGGCGCGAACACCTTTACTGCAGCCAGCAACACTGTCACAATAACCTTCGTTTGAGGAGCCGAAGCACCTTCGCTGCAGCCAGCAACACTGTCATGATAACCTTCGTTTGAGGAGCCGAAGCACCTTCACTGCAGCCAGCAACACTGTCATGATAACCTTCGTTTGAGGAGCCGAAGCACCTTCGCTGCAGCCATCAATGCTGTCACGATAACCTTCGTTTGAGGAGCCGAAGCACCTTCACTGCAGCCAGCAACACTGTCATGATAACCTTCGTTTGAGGAGCCGAAGCACCTTCACTGCAGCCAGCAACACTGTCACGATAACCTTCGTTTGAGGAGCCGAAGCACCTTCACTGCAGCCAGCAACACTGTCATGATAACCTTCGTTTGAGGAGCCGAAGCACCTTCGCTGCAGCCAGCAACACTGTCATGATAACCTTCGTTTGAGGAGCCGAAGCACCTTCACTGCAGCCAGCAACACTGTCATGATAACCTTCGTTTGAGGAGCCGAAGCACCTTCGCTGCAGCCATCAATGCTGTCACAATAACCTTCGTTTGAGGAGCCGAAGCACCTTCGCTGCAGCCAGCAACACTGTCATGATAACCTTCGTTTGAGGAGCCGAAGCACCTTCGCTGCAGCCAGCAACACTGTCATGATAACCTTCGTTTGAGGAGCCGAAGCACCTTCGCTGCAGCCAGCAACACTGTCATGATAACCTTCATCTGAGGAGCCGAAGCACCTTCGCTGCAACCATCAATGCTGTCACGATAACCTTCGTTTGAGGAGCCGAAGCACCTTCGCTGCAGCCAGCAACACTGTCATGATAACCTTCATTTGAGGAGCCGAAGCACCTTCACTGCAGACAGCAACACTGTCACCAACTGAAGGCAAGAAGGGGCTTTCATCTGGCAACGCACAGCCTCGTGGGAATAATCAGAACAGCATTGCAAAGAAACACCCAAGTTTTCACAAAGAGAACACAGCTGGAAATCATTTGGATCGGTTACGAAACACCAATTCGGAATTTGATTTATGTACCAAAAAAACAGGCCATCAACTTGTACCCTCACAAAATGTTTATTCATTTTTTGTATTTTAAAATCCATAGACTCCCATTGGGGTAACACAGATTATGTAATATGTGCGAATCCATCTTATAATATAAAAACGTTGCCTGTTTCTAAACTTCAGACCAATGACATATAAATATTTCTCTTTCTTTAGCCCGGATGTTAAATGTTAAAGCTTTTAGATATCTGTTTTTCAATAAAACATCTCCAAACTTAAAGCCAATAAAATACTTCTGTATATTTAAAATGTGTAGTCTGTGTTTAATATACAGCTGTTACTGTCGTCTTCACACGGAATCAAAAGATTTGAAGGCGTTACTGTATTACTGTATAATTATGCAAAAATGTGCACAGACTTACACCTGGAAAATGCAGTACCCATTTTGGATTAATTCTAAGCCCAAGGTGTTAATAAATCTGCATTACTACACACCAGCATGGCAAGTTGTGACAATAACATTGATGAAAGACTGCATTAAAAAGGTGGAATTGGGTTTCTAATAGATTTTCACTTTTTTCTTTCTCAACTCTTTTATAAAAGTCCTCCTTACAAGCACACTTTTATACAGCACAAAACAGTTTAATTGATATACAAATTCTATTTTAATGCAACAAATGTGGTTTTATTTGGTATGTGCACTCATCTCGATTACAAAAGACAGACTTCATGGGATACTGTATACTCGATTGTTTGTTTTGTCAACAATTTGTAAATATCACCGAATTATATCTGTTAAGTTCTTGCTTAAACGAAAAAAAAAAAAAAATCATAAAATTAGGAAACCAAAATCCCTCCAGCTGTAAAACTTACTTCAGGGAAAAAATCAACCCCATCTGCTGTTCCAGCTTGTTTCTCTAGTAATATAGCCAAGATTCTGGCCTCTGCTTGGCTCACAATACAATTGGAATACAAAAGCAAATGAGACAACACTGTGCGTGCTGTGAAAACAAGACAGAACAGCTTTCTTTCATGTCCTGATAATATATCAGAGCCGGAGTAGAAAAACACTGCTAATGATCTTACTTGGTTTTTAAATCTAGATTTAAAATTACAACATGCCTTTTGTTTCTGAAATATTGCCTTCTATTGTATTAATGTTTTGTTCAACTGCACAAGATAATCTATATTCCAGATAAGAGCTGGATGGTTGGTAAAAGGATTATAATAGTATCAATATAGTTCCAAAGTTTTCCCCAATGCACATTGACAAATGTTTTGAGAACATCCCCTGCTTGTTCATTTAAAAATCACTCTGTTAAAAGGTACTATGACATTGTATTTCTTTTCTAGAACTAGAGCTTTAGTTTGACATGGGACATTACCTCCAGATTCCCAATTTTACAATATAGTGTACATAATAATATTTACAGAAGAAGGATTTCTTAAATACTCCAGCCTACATGATCTACATCCCCATGCCTGCCTTTTCAAGTTGTCAATGACTGACTCTCTGAATGCACAGGTGGTATAATCCACTCACCTTTTTGCCAGGAGCTGGGATTTGGTGCCCGATGGAGAGACGAGGTTGACCTGCAGATCCCCGCGGCGAGGATGTACAATCGACACTCTCACAACGACGTGTTCCACATACACCACGTGCTGCTCTGCATGATCGGAGCACCCTGTGGATGTGACGGTCGTCTTCAGCGACTGGTCAGGACGGATATATCTGGAGTGAAAGCAGAGAGGATATATTAGAACCAAGGCTAGTTGTTTTTTTTTCACGTTTATCACATATTTTCGTGAAAATCACCCATTGCCATGCAATATATTAGTTCCGTGAAAATTATTTTTTCCTGAAATAGTGTGTGTAATTATATATATGTCACCTGAAAATATAGAAAACAATGCCTTATTGACGCAGTACCTAGTACACCGAAAAAAATACCGCCCTAATTACAGCACTTAAGTTTACAGATCTGCTATAAGTGGTTATGTACAATATATTAACATGTTTTTGGGCAGCAGTGTGGAGTAGTGGTTAGGGCTCTGGACTCTTGACCGGAGGGTCGTGGGTTCAATCCCCAGTGGGGGACACTGCTGTTGTACCCTTGAGCAAGGTACTTTACCTAGATTGCTTCAGTAAAAACCCAACTGTATAAATGGGTAATTGTATGTAAAAATAATGTGATATCTTGTAACAATTGTAAGTCGCCCTGGATAAGGGCGTCTGCTAAGAAATAAATAATAATAATAATAATGTTTTTAAAATGTGCCAATTACCAGCTATAGATTATGATTAGAATTCATTTTAAAAGCATACAAACACTTCTAGTGGATCCCTAAATTAGACAGTTATCAAAAACAGGCTGATCAGAAATGTAAAAAATGATGCACATCCACCAGAAAGTTTTCTTGGTGTATTTTCTTCAGGGTATTGACTGCTGGCTTCCCAACACACAGGCAGCTCACTGAATCACCAAAGAGACTGGGAAGGAGGTCCATGACGTGCTCCTTGACTGAACCTGCCCTGCTGACCCTCCAGCAGAGACATTTACTGGCACCGCCAACTCTCCAGGGCACCGTCAACATTTCAACATTTAAGGATAGATGGTCTGACGCATTATGAATTTAATCTGGTCGACGAAATGAGTGGCCAACTATAAAGAATAAAGCTTTATTCAAGCCTTTTAACTCCAAAATGTAACTCGCAGCCGCTGTAGGACACGTTGGGGGTCTGCTTGCACGGCCTCCCTATCTGGACTTGAACTCAAATCAACGCCTCAGCACAGTGTTGGGGAGTCCTTTGGGTCAGATGCTAAACTGAGTTCCTGTCTCGCTGACGTTAATGCAAATAACGAGCCCCTGGCATCTTTTCAAAGAAGATTAGGGGTGTTCATCCAATATCCTGGATGAATTCCAGTGAACATCAACATATTAGCCTTGCTAATGCTAGCCTGGCTAAGTATTCACTAACTGCCTCCCAAGATGTTGCCTCTCAGGTAATCTGTCATGTATGCAGCAGCTATTTTAATGTTGCCTCTCAGTTAATCTGTCATGTATGCAGCAGCTATTTTAATGTTGCCTCTCAGGTAATCTGTCATGTATGCAGCAGCTATTTTAAGGTAGGACAGTGGGGAGGGAGGCATCAGGCTGTTTTTGTTGAAGCAGTTTCGAAGGATCCAAATGAAAATATATAGCAGGAATGTTAACCAACCAGGGACTCTTCAGCTATAGTTACTCTGAGTGACGATATGCTGGCCCGCCAAGTGCCACTGTTGGCAGTGTGCCACATATTTTTGCATCACATAGCCAAGTTTAGTGTTCACACAATGTCAAGGCCCATCGGGAAACAGCTCTGCAGTATCTCTTGAATGGGTGGCTCTGACTACTCCTTGTTAATTCTGATGTATCCTTGACGTATGTCCTTTTGACACTGAAATCATTCAGCTCTTTACAGAAAGTTTACCATAGGATTCATTAATGAAATAGCTGGGATGTCTTAAACCAAGAAATGGTCTATTGTTTTGAGTAGAGTTATCTTTCCTACACCACTAGCTGTCAGTAACCTTAATAAAGGTTTTGTAAATTGGAAAAGAGGGAGTCTATATACATCACACTGTACAACAAAAACAGAAGCAACTTTTTCAGTGAGAATTCACCTCCTGGCATGTTCCGGTTTTTCGCTTTTAAAGAGTTTTGTTTTTCTGCACAGCATGTTTCAAAGGTGCCAAGGTCAAAACTATGAGCAATAGCAAAAAAAAATACATACATATACATACACAGGCAGGGGAGAGACTACAAGTTAACATGTATATGCAGGTAAAATGAAGGCATTAGCTGCGTCACTGCCTTAGTTACATCAAGCTGAGCAAGCCTACAGACTCTCCAGACCTAGAGAAGGAAGTGGCCCTGGCTGACACTTGGGATCAGCTGCCCTGAGGCTGCCGGTCAGGCTGGGAAACACTTGGATGGTAAGCAGGGGACTTGAGTTCAGTCCTCAAGTTGGGTCATTATTGCACAACGCAGTCTCACAGAAACCACATGTTAAACTAGCAAAACACAAGAGAGATGGCTTGTAAGCATTTACATTTCTTGTTCCATGATTACTTCATAGTTGCACAACCATTTATAGGGTAAAAACATGAAATACTTTTAAGGTGTTAAAGCAATGTCGCTGACCTTAAAGTAGGGGTAACAAGAAACACTGCAGTTTCGAAAATTGCAAGATGCTACTAAAAAAAAGAAATAGAAAAATCAGTTGGCTATATGAAATAATTGTGCCTTCAGCTGCATTGTGTGCTGAGCACAGAGGCCAATTACTTTATTGATTTATTACACAGTATAAAGGTGCATCTCTATCATGCTGTCAAATTATTCTTGGATTACTCCCAAGCACACCTTTTATCATTAAATCTCAATCATCTTATCTTAATTGCGGGCTTCAAAGATCAATGAGGTATCCGTTTAAAAAATCCAAAACAAGAATCCAGATAAAAATGTTTACACTACATTACTCACAATGGGTCAGGACTGTCACAGCATTTACACACAAACAGTAACAAACAGCTACAGCATTTTGGTTGCTTAAATTAGTGTCCCATCATGCAAATACCATTTTAGTTTCACAAAAGAAAACTGCACATTGCACGATTCTTACTGAATCTATAGCCTGTTGAACTGAAAATACTGTGTAATGTAAAATAAAAACGCAACACAAATGATCTTTCAATTTACAGTACATGATTGGCTTTGCCTTTTGAAGATGATAAATACACTAAAGAGACTCACACACACTGCTGGAGAGCTTTTTAAAAAATCTGATTCTTTGATTTAAATGACGATGGTATTTAGAACTTCCAGGTGTTGGATCAGTTGAATAGCCCATGTTTTTAGTATGAACCGCACCCACGTATACTCCCATCACTCCCATTAACGTTGTTAATAATGTTTATTGGCCATGGACAACAGACTGGTAACTTGCGCGATTTCTGTTGACTTAACAAAGGCATCTGACCTAGTTCATCATGTATTGTTATGCAAGCTTACTGACTGTGTTCCAAGTGCTGGTTTGCAGTTATCTGTCAAACAGAAAGCTGCGAGTTAGTTAGGGGTGAAAGACTTGACTTTGTTATGACAATAACTTCTTTTCATTTACAGATAGTGAAGCAGCAAATCAACCAACCGTCATCAAATTACTAATGATTCAAACTTCTCTCAGGTCTTTGTGTTTGATGAAGAAGAAGAAGAAGAAGAAGAAGAAGAAGAAGAAGATGATCGTATTTCCATTTCAGAGGGCAGCAAGTAAATATGAGTTATAATTGCTTGTTTATTTTAAATGTAATTTAGATTCTATAGCATAACATAAATGTACATGAATGCACATCGGAAGTCAAAATAAATAAATCAAAATAAATAAATAAATAAATAAATAAATAAAGTGCCTATGTTGAAATTAACTGAATAAATGCAGCAAATTAATTGGATCAGCGATTGATTATGTAGTGAAAATGAATGCTCCATTAAACTAGTAGAAGAGGCAAAGTGTTGCATTAGACCGGCAAAATATACACACATGTGAACTAAAAGGTGTGTTACATTGCTTTTCAAAGAAACTAAAAGTGTCAAAAAGCTATGGCCATCACTGGGTAATTTTGCATTTACTCTTGTACGGTAAAGGGGGAGTTGTATGATAGGCAGGAGGTAAAGCACTTTCTTTGCCAAGACTGCACTTTATTAAACTGTGATAAATCCCAATGCTGATGTAAGATGCAGGATAGGCAGTGAAGGGTAGCCCCTGTGTAACTGTCCCTATTCTGTGCGGCACCACTCATGTCCTTATTCCCCTTCCTGCGCTTGTTCGCAGTACAGCGGAGGGTGGCCGGCCGCCTTGCTCACCTGGGTCTCCGATCACTGGTTCCGGTGCAGATGTGCTGCGGGGGCACACTTCTCCATTTTTTCGCTTCTACAACCATGGCTTCTGCATCCACCAATCCAAACCCATACAGATGGCTGACTGAGAAAAGACACACTTTTGAGAAAAGCTACAGAATTGGGTTTCTGTCACAGGAATTGGTTCAATCAGATCAAATCAGATTTAACTTCTACCAAAAACACATTTTGACCATCAAGTTCATTTGGTTATATTTAACAGTATTTGTGCAATCTTGTGTTGGCATACCACTACAAGCCCTTTTGAACAGCATAGAGAGTTATGTGGATCAGAGGAGTTCCCCTCAGTTACTACAAGAATGCACTGACCTCTATGGCCAGCGGCATTGGTCTTCCAGTCAGGTGCTTTGAGATGGACGGGCCGGGATGTCTTGACCAGAAGATGCTGGACGTCTCTCCAAGTTATTAACGGGCTGAAAGAGAGGGAAAGAAATGCTGCTGTTCTTGCAATTCAACCAGAACTGAATTGCACGCTCCAGAGTCAAAGCTGCAGCAGACACAAGCAATGCAATCCTGCGTTCTCCCACACCCGTCGTTTTATACCTAAACACTGAAGGATGCCGGTAAGGAAAATAGTAGCCTACAGTGCCATGATCAAAGCTGAATCTAATCTGTTCGACTCTTTTGCTGAATCATGAACACAGCTCCATGTACGCACATTACTGGAGATACCATAAACGTGAAAACTAAGACACACTAAATTGGCAAAATACATAATGAACTATACCACCTGATGAAGCTGAATGAAAATGGATGGTCACAGGAGATTTACGTGCATACATTACAATTAATGTTACTCACTTAGCACAAGAGACATTTATGCTCGTTGAACAACATTGAGATACATTTGTCTCTCTGCATCAACCCTCTTTGACACATGGCACCCTCGATACTACACGTACGAGCTTAATATTAAACCGTAAACATGTGCAGCAGAATAACTTAACTGCCAATAGTTTTGATCAAATTTGGGAAATGTTCCTAAAATATAGCAACATGAAAAAAAGTCACCATTGAAACTAGGTGGAGTGAAGCTTTGTACCAAATGTGCAGCCAAGTAAACAAATTCATGAGACCAGTTTAAGATATGACCTTCAAAAGACTAAATAATAATAATAATAATAATATTAATATTAATAATATTAATAATAATAATAATAATAATAATAATAATAATAATAATAATAATAATAGTCTGAAGATTTTTAAAATAAATCCCAAAAGCCAAACAAAGTTGTTGGTGACCTCAGTATGTATCCTTGAAATACTTGTAACCGATCTAGATCTTCAAGGGCAATGTGGATAACAAAACCATTTCACAACATCCCTTCGCATTGTTTCACAATAGTCCTTGTTATCAATAGGATTTCTGTTTTCATTATCTCTACGTGGTTATACACACATTCTTGCTAATGGAAACATCTTGGAGGGCTAGGGGGAATCATTTAACCCCAGCATATAAATAAATGAGTTAATAGCCACACACGATCAGGGAGGTTTTAGAAACAAACAATTCCCCAGAAGAGACCACAATGGCATCTCTATTAAGTTCAAAGCCCAGTTCAGAAGGTCACAAGCATTTAAAATCAGGATATCTATGGCACATTCTATTAAAACTATTGGGGGGTGAAAAAGGAAATACAGGTTTTGGAGTAACCAGTGTGTGTGGTCTGTGTTTCACTTGGAAAGGGTTCGAGACTAATCCAATCTATAAACACCAAATCTAAATAATAAACCTCTGCGAATTGTCACTGGTTCACTTGTGAAATGTTCCTTGATGTATCCCATCTAAAAATAAAGTAAATAAACAGAACAGAAATGCCTGTTTTGAAACACTGAGTGCACCCGGTTTAAAAGACTGGAGCCCTGTCTGAAAGGGTGTGCATGCCTCACACACGCAAGCCCACAGTCATACTGCCTGAGTTTCCGTGATCTTACACAACCTCCCTCTGGGGCTTATTGTAATGTTGGGCTCAAATACAAAAACACTGTCATGGTTTTAGACAATTAACACGCACCTCTGCATTTAAAACTGTCCCAGAGATACCGATTTGTGACAAGGTTGTTACATTTATTTTGTATTGGATTGCTTAGGAAATATATGCTGTTATATAGTTCCAGTTTTACAAAGCTTCCCAGGAAAGGGTTACACAGCAGACCCCAGAGTTAATTACAATTGTGTAATTCGTATATTGCAATTACAATGTCATTGTAGTTGAACCATGGCGACCTGCTCGATTATAATTATACCATAACATTGATTGATTACAGTTCAATTACGTATTTATTTATAATTTGATCATTATTCTTGTATTTTCAACCACGTTTGGCGACCCCATTTGTTTGAAAATAAATACAAAACGTTTCTGTACTTGCACCTGTGATAACTGCTTGGTTGTTTAGAATAAATAGAGTAAACATGTTAATGTGTGGAGCTGTGTATGTTACTTTTCAGTGTAATTGTAATTATAACAAATTACTGCAGCATAATTATAACTGAACAAAATAGCATTGGAATTGAAACTACAATTTTTTTTTTTTTTTTTTTTTTTAATTTAGTAGTCGCCAATAATTTTTTTGTGTTTTCTCCCCAATTTAATAATGTCGAATTATTTTTGTTTTAGCTCAGCTCACCGCTACCACCCCTGCGCTAACTCGGGAGCAGCAAAAACAAACACACGCTGTCCTCCGAAGCGTGTGCCGTCAGCCAACCGCTTTTTTTTTTCACACTGCACAGCGACCCAGAGCTACAGCGTCGGAGAACAATGCAGCTTACAGGCAAGCCCGCAAGCGCCCGGCCAGACTACAGGGGTCACAGGTGCGCGGTGAGCCAAAAACACCCTGGCCGACCTAACCCTCCCTCCCCCCGGGCGACGCTCGGCCAATTGTGCGCCGCCCCCTGGGAGCTCCCGTCCTCGGTCGGCAAAGGAATAGCCTGGACTCAAACTGACGACGTCTAGACTGTAGGGCGCATCCTGCACTCTACGCAAATGTTTTTACTGGATTTAAATTGCAATTTCAGCTGTAATTAGAATTCTAACTGACCCCAGGTCTGTTACACAGACTAAAAATCGATACTCACTTTGCTTCCAGAGCCAATGCAATGACCCCGGCGACCATGGGGGCGGAGACTGAGGTCCCTGTGTGACCGTCAGTGCAGCGCTGGCGCAGGTCTGTGGTCACCTGTTTGGGAGAAAAAGTCATGAGTAGCCAGCAACCCTTTTATTAAATGACAGCTCTGTTAGGAAATGAAAATAAGAGAGTAAATGAAACAAGAGAGATCTGGATTTCAACTCAAACATTTTGTGGTATTTGCAAATAAAAAAAATCCACCCACAGAGTTCCACAAGAACAGACTAAAAAGCAACGGAGGGTAATCTATGACCTGCAAACAATTACAGGACCAGTAAATGTTGTTCAGATGTGATTTCCTTATCGACGTCGGAGACACTGACTATGCGCAACAAAAGCCTTAACTAGGTCAGCCTTGTTTTAGTTATGCATGACCCCACCCACTGAAATCGGGTTAATGACATTTAGTCCAGAAATCTTTACTTTCTGGAGCTTGTACTGAACCCTCCCAACCTTGCTTAACCAATAGATTCTGCTGAACTCCTCAAAGTAAACAAAAGAAAGAAAGAAATAAAAGAAAGAAAGAAATGGACAAATTTAAAACTCTGTTTGCAAGTCTTTTGTGACAAACGGTTCAATCCAATAATAAAATGCTGTACTCAACAATTTTCCTGTCGTAGAACTCCCCGCTGCTGTAGGTCGTAGCCAGCGTGGAGGCACACTCCTCCAGGTACCAGGGCTTGTTCCCGTTCTCCGTGGTGCTGCTGATGGAGATGGTGTAGATGCTGTTGGTGTAGCCGTCGCAGGAGCAGTGGTCCCCCTGCCTGCCACCGTTCCCAGAGGCCCAAACAAAAACCGAGCCCAGGCCCTTCCGGCCCTGCGTTCAAAACAACAAGCCCAGACAGCGGTCAGCAGAGCGTTATCAGGAGGCAGAAAAAAAGACCCACAAGACCTTCAGACATCCATTGTTTAGGATTAGTGACCTACGGGACTGAAGTGCTCAGTCGCTGCTATTGTGTGCCATCAATTCCTATAACCATTTTAACCTGTTCACCATGGGTTACCAGATCAGGGAATGGATTTCAAAGGCCAGCATGAACAAAAAGAAGCAGAGCCTGCTTTCGTATTTCTTTTAAAGAAGGGGGAGGGGGTAATTCAGGGCTTCTCTTCGTGGCGGTGGTAAAACGTGCAGAGAAGCACCTTTTTAATGCCCATCTCAAAGGCCTGTTTGGCCAGCAGACCGGGGCCGTCCACCGTCTTTCCATCATCGTCCGGCCCCCAGCTGGCACTGTAAATGTCAATGTAGTCAGGTCTGATACCAAGAGACTTCGCTTCCACCATGTCCGTTACATCTCCATCCAACATCCGAATGCCTGAAAGCACAAAAACATCAAACACCGGGGCACAGCGGCACTCATAAAGTGCCATAATTGCAATCAAAGGCCTTTGTTGGTTACTGCAGAGAACTGAAAAGACATCTGCAGAACTTGACACAATGTTGCTATGTTTATTTATTTATTTATTTTTGTTTAAATTTAGTCGTTGCCAATTAGTTTTTATTATTTTCTCCCCAATTTGAAATGCCCAATTATTTTTTAGGCTCAGCTCACCGCTACCACCCCTACGCTGACTCGGGAGGGGAGAAGATGAACACACGCTGTCCTCCGAAGCGTGTGCCGTCAGCCGCCTGCTTCTTTACACTCTGCAGACTCACCGTACAGCCGCCTCAGAGCTACAGCGTCGGAGGACAACGCAGCTCTGGGCAGCTTACAGGCAAGCCCGCAGGCGCCCGGCCAGACTACAGGGGTCGCTGGTGTGCGGTGAGCCGAGGACACCCTGGCCGACCTAACCCTCCCTCCCCCCGGGCGACGCTGGGCCAATTGAGCGCTGCCCCCTGGAAGCTCCTGTCCACAGTCGGCTGTGGAATAGCCTGGACTTGAACTCGCGACGTCCAGGCTATAGAGCGCATCCTGCACTCTAGCGAGTGCTTTTACTGGATGCGCCACTCGGGAGCCCCGAGCATTATGGGGTAAAAAAAAAAAACAGCTATGATTCGTATCTCTTCAATTACCAAATTGCCCCATTTAAAAATAATTAATAAGTAAATAAATAAATAAATAAATAAATAAATAGTTTAAGAAAAAAAAATACACCCACAACTGAAAAAGTTATTCTGTGACAACAAACTTAACTTGAAATGCATTCAATAAGCAGTGTTTGGTCATTCTGCTCAAACAAGACATTTGTATGGCTGCAGACGTGTTCGCCTTTTAAAATGCAGTTGAGTAACTGTTTCCATCTCTGATGCTTATCCTTTAAAATATCCCTGCTGTGTAACTGCCGATTGTCAATTTCATTGTTGTACAGGGAAATCACACAGCCTGCTCTGTAAAGATTAGTGAGGTTAAGCAAATGGAAATAACCTGAAAACAACAGCAAAAACATTCCTTGTTTCCATTTCCAGTGGCAGCAGCAGAGCAGGGCAATTCCTCAAGTGGAATAACAGTGCGGTCTATTAGAATATGGCTTGGACAACAGACCTTGTTCCGAGCTAGCTAGGGGATTTTTTTTTTTTTTTTTTTTAATGACCCTGTTAGCATAGGAATGAAGACTGAATGATGGAAATTCAGTTGCTTATAGTTTATAGGGACCCAGCAGTTTTAGCGTTGGAGGTCTGTTTTTATGGAGAGTGATGTCACCAATGGGATCAGCCTGAAAAACATTTATTATGGCAAACAGCCCTGATATTCCCCCCCCCCCCAAAAGATGAATACAATGATTGCATTTGACGGGAATTCCCAACAGAGCCACCTGTGGTATGGTGTTGTATTGTATTTTGCACTTGAGCAGACATCTCTAAAAGAACAAAGCCAGTACAAATGGGTCTTAAGGGAATAGCTGGGATCAGCACAGGGTCACATTCCAATAGAATGCCCAAGTTTCCACTTAAAGTAAAAAAAAGGTTAATTGGAATGCTTCACACAAGAAGATCATCCCTAGATAAAGCAGTTGATGAATGTGTCTCTAGTCTCTCCATACTGCCTGTTATTAACAACCCCATTTCAAGATCGCTCTCCTTGGGCGACACGTGATGCATGCCCTTGCATCAGACAAAGAGTCATAACAATTGCCGTAAGGCAAGTGAGACCTTGGCAGCTTGTATGACCCCGAGAGAGTGTCTGGCACTGTTCATCTGAGGGTTTACAATGCAATTATTCATATGCAATGCACACTTTCAATCTCAATTTTTGATTTAAAAAAAAAAAGTCCTTCGCATAAATTCCTAAAAAAAACAATTATTTTGTGATTGCACGACTGCCCGCCCACTCGGAGCCCCTGAATGAATAAGCTGTCAGACCGTTTCTTACCATGAAACCCCCTCAAGGTTAATCTGTGCACTCATGTGGAATCATAGGAATCTGAAGCCTCCTTACCTCCTATCCTCGCATTGTATGCAATACCAACAATACAGTGGGAGTTATTTGCCGCAGCTGCAACTTCCCCAGCACACCGTGTACCATGTCTAGAGGGGAAAAAAAAGGACTCGGTTAAAAATCACTTTACAATCAAAATGGTTTTTCATGTACAAAAGAGAGAGAGAACGCAAGAGATGTCCACAACTTTCCAACGATACTAGCACAGAAACACTAAAAAAAAAGAAAGTGGCAGCCACAAATCTGTTTTATCTGCCAGGGGGCCGACCATGCACTTGGCAGGCCATTGTGAGTGGGGCAAGGGGGTGCCAGGCCCTGCCATGTGCTCACTCCAGTGTTCAAACTGCTGCAAATCTGGCATGGGTGCATTCGTACATTTCACATATGGCTTATATAAGCTTGCGGATTAAAAACTAGTAGTTAGCAATAAACAAACAAACAAACAGCTCTGCTTATAAACATTTCAATGTATTAATAAGCCAATCTAAAGTACAATGTGAAAATAGAATACCAGCGTGCAGTGTGCTGCCTCTTCTCGTACAATGTCACATAAAAGAAAATACTGAAAAAGCCAATTTGTTTTAAGCCACATTATTGTATTGAGTCCCATGTATTGTAGTTTTACATGATGATATTAAACGTATCCCTCAGCAGCAGCATCTTCAAGTATGAGGCCTTCCACAGAGCAATACTGCGTCACGGTCATTAAAAACCCATTCGACTTCTGCCTGCTGACAGGTGCTACATAATACTGTAGAGCTTCTTCCATGAACCGGTTCAACATCACACTGAACACGGGTGTGAAAGGTGAAGATTAATGCAGTGGATTCTCTTACTGCATTAGCTCACCCTACATGTTTTCACACGTAAAGCTGGGGCTCTTTGACAGAAACCTGATTGCCAGCAGCAGCACTGGCAGAGACAGTCTAGCACATACTTGTTTTCATTGCTGGCGTCGTAGCGTGGAGTGGGGTCATGGTCGTTCCCATTGACATCATAGCTTGCAAGTGAATCCTGGAAAACAAATGCAACATAGATATAGATATAGATATAGATACACACATGTAAAATTATATCACCATGACCTACATCTATTCCATTTAAAACTACAAATTAAAAACAGACCAACACATAGCCTCAGATTGGATAAGATTAGTTTACAGAAGGTTTTTTTTTTTTTTTCTTCACACATACGTAATTCTGTGCCAGGTCTGGGTGATTTTTCTCAATGCCGTCATCCAGGATGGTTACCACGACATTCTTGCCTGTGTATCCTCTCTGCCAGGCTGCCAGGATGTTCATCTCTGAACGACAGCGATTGCTCTTGTCACCACAGTGCTGAACAAAAGACAGACAACAGGTGAATATTAAAGAGCTGTGGAAAAGCACAGAACAGATGTTTAAAAAAATGAACATGCGTGTGCCTCTTGCATGGATTACAAAAATACAGACCAGTCTGTCATAGTCATTTATAAAACCGTTTCCTAATCACTGGCAATTCCCTCTGTGTAGCGTTCTTATTGCACAATTCATTTCCTGGAGACAAGATTTAGAAAAGCTGTTCACTTAAGAACACGTTCAACAGCTGTCTTACAGTAAATCTCCCTTTTTGTCTGAGCTGTCTGTTCAGCTTTGAAAATCCTGCCAGGACCCCTTACCGATTTATTTCACCATTTCAAGTATGAGGCAGATAAACTGCTTTGTAAGAATGCCTTCACTTGGAAGATTCGGAAAATGCATTGTGACAAATGAGAAGAGTTAGAATGCTGTACGGCACTGCAGAACAAACACCTCAGAGACAGTCCTGGTGAGGAATCTCAACAGGCATCCAATAAACATCTTACAGTACAGGGCATTGGTGCGTGACCTGATTGTCAGCTTACCTGCAAGATCCACGCTGCAAATGTGAAATGCATTCTAATGTACTTGCCTGTAATCACAAGCGTTAAAATGAGTTTTTACTTCCGATTCTAATGGAATTAGCTCCTAGTGGATGAATGCTGCCTTTGTGCTCATTTTAAAAATAATTGTGCGTTTTCATGGTGGTAAACATTGTAATCATATTCTAACACTTAAAAATGTAATGCACAAGTTAGGGCAAATGTTGTTTTGTGTTGAGACTAATACAAGAAATATTATTCTGGAATTTGTTAATATATGCCCACTCTCAAGTTTTACAATTCCACAGTGCTCAGAAATCACACTCCAAGTTTATATGTAGAGACTGAATTAGTACACTATGTTTAGCATCTCACTTGGGACAACCAAAGTAAATAACTGTGGCAAGCTCATCTCCTTATGTCCTGTGGCGTGGTTTAATCCATTCCGAGCTCAGCTTTACTAGGATTTACCTCTCTCAGAAGTCTGCATCATTTCACGCATGGCCAAACAGAAAGACTTCTTATCACACATTCTTTTAATTAAAGAATATATCAGTAGGTACATTAGTACAGGATGCAGCCCTATTATTGTGTGTGTTTCAGACTGGGGGGCAGAGGAGAGATTTTCAGACAGAAGAAATCAACAAAGCCGCTACATTACGTGCAGTACATACTGGTCTTCCACTAACGCAGCAAAATGCAACGGCAAATGTAGAAAAGGTTCAGGGTTACTTACTATGTACCACATATTGGACCATCTGGGATCATTGAAGTGGATAAAACTGAAATTATTCTGCGTATACCTCTTCACCCGTGTTTTTACCACTTGCTGTTGGATCCAGTTAACCTAGAGAAGCAGTACAGTGATTATCACAGTAGAACGGGATACACTGGTGATTTAGCAATACCGATAACATTTGACAAGAAACAGCTATACAGTCAACAACCTGGTTTAAGGTGGACGCTGCCCCTTTAAATACTGCTTATTCATGAATACTATTAAAGAAATAAAAATAAAAAAATGTCAAATCCTCATATGTATTTAGGTCTGCAACTAGAATCTCTTCTATAAATACAAAGCCAATATGAACATGTCTCGTCATGCAAGCGTAAAATCCTACACCAATCAAATCTATGATACACCAACACTTCCACTGTCAGAGTGCTGGAAACCACAATTGAGAATGCAATGAAGCAGAAAATGGCTTTACACATACTGTGTAATGTGCACACCAATAAATGTAAACTACTTGTTATTCATCTACGCTGCCAGTTTTTGAAATGTTCACCCAATCTTCTGACCTGACCGGGCTGCCTTTATGGAATGAAACTCTGCATGTTTTTATTTTTTATTTTAGTAACTCCCTCCGCTGGACACTCACATTATCAATCGGTGAAATAATGAAATAAAAGACATCTTCGTATTACCCCTCAATCTGAATTCTTAGATCAAACTTTAAAAACCTCAAGCCAGTCGAGCAGACTAACGTCACGCTACAGACAACACTAGCCAAAACGCCTGCTTGAAAAGCAACGTCACGCAGCATGAGATACAAGTGCAGAAAAGCAACGTCACGCAGCACGCAATACAAGTGCAGAAAAGCAACGTCACGCAGCATGAGATACAAGTGCAGAAAAGCAACGTCATGCAGCATGCGATACAAGTGCAGAAAAGCAACGTCACGCAGCATGCAATACAAGTGCAGAAAAGCAACGTCACGCAGCATGCAATACAAGTGCAGAAAAGCAACGTCACGCAGCACGCAATACAAGTGCAGAAAAGCAACGTCACGCAGCATGAGATACAAGTGCAGAAAAGCAACGTCACGCAGCATGAGATACAAGTGCAGAAAAGCAACGTCACGCAGCATGAGATACAAGTGCAGAAAAGCAACGTCACGCAGCATGAGATACAAGTGCAGAAAAGCAACGTCACGCAGCATGAGATACAAGTGCAGAAAAGCAACGTCACGCAGCATGAGATACAAGTGCAGAAAAGCAACGTCACGCAGCATGCAATACAAGTGCAGAAAAGCAACGTCACGCAGCACGAGATACAAGTGCAGAAAAGCAACGTCACGCAGCATGCAATACAAGTGCAGAAAAGCAACGTCACGCAGCATGAGATACAAGTGCAGAAAAGCAACGTCACGCAGCACGCAATACAAGTGCAGAAAAGCAACGTCACGCAGCATGAGATACAAGTGCAGAAAAGCAACGTCACGCAGCACGCAATACAAGTGCAGAAAAGCAACGTCACGCAGCATGCAATACAAGTGCAGAAAAGCAACGTCACGCAGCATGAGATACAAGTGCAGAAAAGCAACGTCACGCAGCACGCAATACAAGTGCAGAAAAGCAACGTCACGCAGCACGAGATACAAGTGCAGAAAAGCAACGTCACGCAGCATGCAATACAAGTGCAGAAAAGCAACGTCACGCAGCATGAGATACAAGTGCAGAAAAGCAACGTCACGCAGCATGAGATACAAGTGCAGAAAAGCAACGTCACGCAGCACGCAATACAAGTGCAGAAAAGCAACGTCACGCAGCATGAGATACAAGTGCAGAAAAGCAACGTCACGCAGCACGCAATACAAGTGCAGAAAAGCAACGTCACGCAGCACGAGATACAAGTGCAGAAAAGCAACGTCACGCAGCATGCAATACAAGTGCAGAAAAGCAACGTCATGCAGCATGAGATACAAGTGCAGAAAAGCAACGTCACGCAGCATGCAATACAAGTGCAGAAAAGCAACGTCACGCAGCATGAGATACAAGTGCAGAAAAGCAACGTCACGCAGCATGAGATACAAGTGCAGAAAAGCAACGTCACGCAGCACGCAATACAAGTGCAGAAAAGCAACGTCACGCAGCACGAGATACAAGTGCAGAAAAGCAACGTCACGCAGCATGCAATACAAGTGCAGAAAAGCAACGTCACGCAGCACACAATACAAGTGCAGAAAAGCAACGTCACGCAGCACGCAATACAAGTGCAGAAAAGCAACGTCACGCAGCATGAGATACAAGTGCAGAAAAGCAACGTCACGCAGCACGCGATACAAGTGCAGAAAAGCAACGTCACGCAGCATGAGATACAAGTGCAGAAAAGCAACGTCACGCAGCATGCAATACAAGTGCAGAAAAGCAACGTCACGCAGCATGAGATACAAGTGCAGACGAGATCAGCAGAGGCTGCAGTACTGGGTAGGATGAGGTTACCGAGTGTTCAGCTCTACCTCCCATTTGCACACACATCTTGGGACATGATAGTATCTGTTTGAGTGAACGCCAGTAATGTGTAAATGAGGAGCGCTTTCTTTTTCTATCAAGATCAGAAGAGGTGACGTGAAGAGTGTGTAGAGGAGAGATTCTTGACGAGGGTGGGATGGAAACACTATTTCAAGCCAGCCGCTTTATCGGATAATATACTATAAAAGGGCATTTGTACTTGCTAGCTTTTTGTATTTATATATAATATATACAGTGCTTCAGATTTGCTTTTGTATATTTAATAAGTTAATAATTCAAAACAAAAATGTATATAAAGTATGTATTGATATGGAAAGATCAGCGTCTAAATGATGTCTTCATAAACTTCATAAAGGTCAGAATGACAAGTTAACATACGGTTGAAAACCCACACTGTGGATTACTGTACAATTTAATAGTCCTACCAAAAGGTTCTCTGAAACTTACCTTTGGGTCCATATGGATAAAGTTATGTTCACCCTTCATAGTGAAAGCAGACCTTTTAACAATTTTGCTGTGATGAAAATGGTAGTGATCATCCAAGCTTCCAATCTTAAAAAAAAAGAAAAATACAAATATTGTGAGATAGTGAATTTCTTATAATATGAAACATTTATATTCCCGCAAAGAGAAAAAAAAGCAGATAAGAATGAGGTAACCTGAACACTTTTCTCCTATGGTGTGATCTTTAATCATGGTATACTGAATACATTCTTGCAGCAAATGCAGAGTTGATGACATTCAGGCAGTTCAAGATCTAGCGTTCATTAGCCCAATCAGTCACAGCAGGTCACCGTGACCTAGATTCAAATACTTCTAACTCAATGAACATCAATAACACGTTTAATCAACATTGGATGACTGCTTCACGAGAGAAGATCAAATTAATAAAACAGGAGGAGGCGACAGCATGGTGAGTGATTGAGAATGAATTGCTTCTCATGCTTTCTCATTCCAAAAATATATTGCATGGAGTGTATAAACGCCAAGACAACAGACCCCCCTCTCCACCACCCCCACGTGCTGCTTTAGCAGGTCTTGACTCTGTTACTGATCAATTTACTGATTCAGTTTAGGAATTTAGAGCGCTGTGGTGATATAAAAATATTCCAATGATAAGTTATTTTTCTGTTGTGTACTAGTGTAATATGTTTTGAACACTGTGTTCCAGATATCTGATGTACTAAATGTGACTGCTATTAAAACTGAATTGTCTCCAATTTTCAGTATCTTCAAGCGCTTTGAGAAACAACTGCCAAATAAAATTACACATGCGCAAGTAAAACATCTATTACTACACATTAATATCAAAATAAGGAACAAGCACTACATGGCATTCTAAGCATTGTTCTTTTTCATCACAATTTGGTTCCATGGATACAGAGTATCTACAAACGCTTGCAAATCACACCTAGGTCCCTATAAGCCTCTGGGAGATCGTCATACTACCATACTTTGTCTTTTGATGTTGTAAAGATAACCATGCGAGTTAGAACGTGCTTGAAATGCAAAATTCTGAGAAATAAAAATAGATTTCACAATCAGTTTTGGCAACAATGAATGCATGCCCTCCCCCCTCATCTTGCTCCAATAGGATGAAGAAACGGAAAAGACTGTATAGGGCCTACGATGTGTTTAGCTTATCCATAATAATCCCCCTGCTACTCTAGAGCTAAAAAAACAATCAAATGGGAAGGCTTTGAAGCTAGCTGGTCATGCCCGTAGAGGTTCAGTCTGCTGACTGTGATAGTAATTAAATTACTAGAATAGGCAATGGGTGACAAGCAATTTTTCAATGGGTGTCATAAGGACATGTGGGTTGTGATTATGAATTAAAACGTCAAAAATGCAAATACTCTTTGTTGTATTCCAATCAACCGTCACTCACTGAACAGGGTATGTTTTTTGTGCATTCCCTTTTTCTCCCTTTTCAATTGTTAGGTGTTTACCAAGGTGGCTGGTCTTTGCATTGTTTTTATAGCGTTTCAACTTTTAATATTCTATTCACACAGTCAAGGCATCAGTCAACCTGTGCGTGCCTGTGCTGTTAGCACCCTGGATTCTGCCAGAACACAAATCCAGCACGAGACAATCTAATTAAATGAAAGGAGAAGAAAAAAGGAGCCTTCTGCAAGACCTGTTTATCAGCCTTAAGCGACCAAACAATTCATACACACAAACGCCAGCGGAGTCGTCTGCATCGCCTAATCAAGACAATTACGGTACTGCTGTAGTTCGCTTTTGGACTGCTGTTCTGAGCTTGTGAATGTTAATTATTTATAAACAATGAGAACAAATCAGTAGCGCCATAGCCGTCTTCCCACGGTATGTCAAGCGTCTACCCTGCGTATTGCCCCAGTCCACCACAAGATGGCTTTGAATTGTTTGGGAATGCATGGGCCCCTGGCTGCTAAAATAAAGTTGGAGCCCACTTTATAACACGAATTTGCGCATTCCCAATGCATGCAGAACCAACCGTGTCCCTGAATCATCTTGCATTGAAACAAGCAGCTTTGCCGGTTTAATTTGGAAAGCTTTCCTTATAACTTGTAATGCATTGTATATATACCCCACTTTTCGTTCACTCTGCAGTACGGTGCCGGGTTCTTTAGAATACACATACAATCCGAACAACTGTTTGTGTTACTATTCCTGCTAAAGACTTCCAATCAAGACCTTTATTTGGTATTTAAGCTGCTGTAGAAAATAAAGCGATGAATGCTATCTTGCAGAGTGTACTGCAAACTAGAACCGCTGTGTTAGCTACAAATGACATTTAAACTACATTTGTTTCCGTGACAAATGCATATACTATGTAGTTAACTGCATCTGAAATAGCAACGAAGCAAAACCATATAATTATAATAATAATAATAATAATAATAATAATAATAATAATAATAATTGTCTTACCTGGCCTAAATTATTATAGCCATATTTTGTAGCAAGTTTATCAGCTTCTTCGGGTCCCCCTGTAATTCGAACGGCCCAGTGATTAGTGTAAATATTTCGAGTAGGCAGGGACTCACAAAAAGTTAAAAATAAAAACAATCTAAAACTCAGATGCATGCTGGCACAGTGTTGCATGATCGTAGTGCTGAAGAAACATAAATGGCAGCTTTTGCACAGTTTATTTAAATAATAATAATAATAATAAAATAGTGCTTCTTTAATTTGTGTGAGAGGCGTACATGTCCTTGGACCGAGATGGTTTTACATTCTCTGTGTGATAAATATATATATTTAAAAAAAAAAAAAAAAAAAAAAAAAGTTCTATTAGAAAGAAGTGGCTCGTGCCGCACTAACGCTCCACTATATGTCAACACAGCAGCCAATGGCGAGCCGCACTCCCACTCAGCCTATAGCAACAAAAAATAGAAGGTACATCTCGAACTGGCGAGAAGTGTTGGTGTGCAGCCAGAGATCAAAGCAGCTAGTACTGAGCTGCACACCTTTAATTCCGCGCAAATCACATGTGATCGCTCGCTTTATTGAATTAAGACGGGGACTCTGGAAAAACAATTAAAACGCCTAACTTCATTTATTTGTTCGTGCATTCTGTTTTGCATCTTTAAAAAAATGGACTTCTAATGCGAGGTATTTCCAACAAGCGAATTTTTTTTTTTTTTTTTTTTTTTTTTTTTTGTTAAGTGTGGAATTCGTTTATTCCACAATCAAGGTACTTTTGATAAGGGACACAGACCGGGGTTTCATGCATCCGTGTGTTTAAATAATCAACGATGGATTGTATTTCTACTCTGTACTGTGCTGCTCGGCTGTTTTGTTGTGTTTGTTATTATTTAAATGTTCTTCTCCCGATCCAGTAGCTCTGTCAGGTGGCACAGCAACCCATTTTTATGTTATATCGATGTACTAACTAACACACCGCTGCACTACGTGGTACAGAACATTAATAGCCTGCACAACCTGGACTGTATTAACATGGAATGCCTTTATTGCTTATATAAAACGAATACATTTTATATTATTATTATTATTATTATTATTATTATTATTATTATTATTTAGTGTATATAGTTTGTAGCTTGCATGCCAGTGAGAAAAAAACAAACCCTATACACTTGAAGTCTGTGCATCGGAGTTTTAATCAAACATATAGTACAGCTACCAGTTCCCGTCTGTGCAGTTCCCAGGAGGCCTCAAAACATCCAACGTCCGGAGGAGTACTTGTGGGAAATACCAGTACACCACAATCCTTCCATTTACCAAATATTACTGTCCGTTTTGGGCGAGCTAATAAATGCCTAAAATTGCAGAAAATAAACACGGACGATAACATGATTATGTTAACAGTACAGAACAGACCCGAGTGTTGGCACACTATTCCAAGCACTGAGATTAAAGAACCCGCGGAGTGGGTGTTGGTCGGTGGTAATGAGATGCACCAGTTACGTAGTAATGGGAGAATGCTCTAGTGTTTTCTTTTGACCTTGACAGCAATCGATTCTCATCTCCTTGCACGAGTGATTTAAACCCCAACGGATTAACCAATGATAATAACTGTGTTACTATTGAGCTATTTTCTGTAGGTGAAATGGATACACAACATTAAAGAATCCACCATAAAAACAGAACCGTTGATATAAAACGCCTTGATACCCTTTACTAATTTCATAACAGTACAGTCTTCTTTGTTGTTGCATGCAAAGCAGGCTAAGTATATGATGGTTTGAGCAGTACATCTTTAGGGGTTAATAACTTTAGTTTGGCTCGACCTCTGTGCACACTGGGATTTTCACAAAGGGATAACTGAACTGCTTTTATTCTGAGCCATGATCCTGCCAGTAAGCCAGTGAAAGCTGTTTTTGGCTGTACCACACAGTCACTATAATCTATAGCTACCTCGAGATATTATTCTTTTAACATCTTGGATATGACATCAACAATATATGTATTAGCATGTTGTTATAGCAACTGTTTACCTTCCAATTCCCCCAAGCCTTAAGAAAGAAAGTGGTTTTCAGACTGATATGATTGTGGCTGCAAAGGGAATTACTGCTTACTTGTTTGACACAGTAATGACTGAGCCCTAGCCTTGCAGTGTCTTGTCATGGTAATCCCTGACACTAAGACAGTGTCAGTCACTGTCACTGACTTTCCAATCCGAAGCCCAATTAGAGTGCTCTGCTCTGTGTGGTTTCCAGGCTCCGAAACACATTCCTGCAGAAGCTCATTTGAAATGTGTACCGAATCTAGTGAGAGACGCTTGTTCCACATCTCCAACAATGTTCAATTAAATATCTTCCTCATGTCTTCTACTTTACCTTTCCAGAAGTGGCTTGCCATGACCTCGGCAGGTTTTACAGCATCTACATGCGATCGATAGCACTGTTGAAGCTATAGTTAACCAGACTGTATGCATGACCAGGTTTACCTCAGAATTTATGACTGCATGATGGAAGTGCACTACCTTGAATCATTAACAATCTAATGAAATGTCTTCTGCTCTGCAGTTACAGCAGAAGTCGAGGACGATTGATTCAGATGGAATCAGGTCATTATTCATGGATGAAAAAATCTATTTAATCTGTTCCACAATCATATACAGTAATTCACTACAATACAATTTCAAAGTCTAGGTTTACTACATGACTTCCGTAGGTTACCCCTTTGATCATCTTACTTTATCAGAAACCAGACGTTGACATAATTTTAACTGACAGAATCGCCACCCTTCTTGAATCCTGGTTGCTATTACAGCACATACTATGCAATGCAAATAGACAAGCTCCTGCTTGCAGCAGTAACCGGTTATGAATTAAATCTGTAAACTGCATTATAGTTAAAAACAGAAATTACAATACCTTTTCCACGTAGAAAGTGAGTGTGAGGCTCAGATTGGGGAAATCATCTTGGGTAGAAAACAGTGTCCTCAAACTTATTGTGGTGGAAAGATAGACCATAAAAACAAACAATGCCCCACAGCAAAATTGTAAGGTGCTGAGAAGCAAGTTGTCGTGCTATTTACATGTGAGAGTCGGGTTTTTGAAAGCTTTGATTTTGACCCTTTTAAGGGTTAAGAGACGGTTCGGCTCAGGAGTGACTCACAGGTATCCTTGCTTTCATCCAGAAACAGAGGTTGTGCTTCTCCATCTCCCAGGAGAGTCGTGGGTAAACCTAACCACCCCAAAGGAAAAACAAGCCCCCCCTGTGAGCGATCCCGACTCGCTCATTTCCCTCAACTGGAAATGTGTGATCCCAGGCTAACTGGAGATGCTGATACTGTACAGACTCTAAATGCTCATTTCCCCTCACTTTCTGCTTCAGTAACAAAATGATCCAACAAGTTGTTTTATTCACTGCAAAGGTCTGAAAACGAAGTAAACAACTCTGTAAACAAGTTAATTTAAAGGCCCCTATGTGCACCTAGAGGTTGTTTCTCACCAGTTGACCTGCAGGCAAATTATAATGTCATAATGCAAGCCTTTGCAAGTTCAGAATAACATTTTGGTTCATGTTTTCAGGGGCTAAAGGAGAAGTCGAATGAATAAAAATGCTGTGTTTGGTATCTTTCAACGTCATGGAATTCAAACACGCTTGGTTCAGATCAAGAGCTTGCTAAATCAGATACATTCAAAGAGATTGCAGATATTTATTAAAGAATTAAAGAACACCCTTTTTTGATAGCTGAAGTAGGAAAAAAAGAAATGTCAAAATATAATCACGATGGTCTTCAAATTCTGCGCAATCGGCAGCGTTTAGTTTTACCTCTCTTGTTTCTTAATTTCTTGCCTGTGTGCTGAAGTGAGAGTATGCTGGGGTGGTCCTCCTTCCCTGTAAACTGTGTCCTAACTCTTGAGGTTTATACCATAAATATGCTCTCCATCTGTTCAGAAGCTGGACATTGTTCCAGTAAACCAACCAATTAGAACATTTCCAAAGAGAACAAATAATGCAGCTCTGTTATAAGCTGTGCCCAGAAAACAAGAGCTGGCAGGCATGTGGGCCCTGTGGTTTTTCATGTATGTGTTCATCCCTCGTGTTTGCACCTTGAAGCCTGGAAGGGAGAAGGTGTTCCTAAATGTGGAGTCTTCTCTAAAACTCTTGGCAAGCGAGTGTCTAGAAGCTTTGTCTACAGCACTGGCACTCCTACAATGAATAGTCTGAAGCTTTCAAGTGGTTATGTATCAGAAATTTGGAAACAAAAAATGTTGATACATGAAAAGAACCTTTTGAGGTAGCCATTTTTATAATGTTATTATGTTTAGCATAAAATTGTTTTGTGTAACTCATTGGAAGGTAACTTACAGTCACTTTATGATGTACTGTATATACTACTAATATATAGAGCCTGGTATTGATGTGATACAGCTATCTAAAATGTCTTTATATCAGATAGTTTGTATCAGATGAAAATTATGACACATTACGATTAAATACGCTGTTTAGATATTTCTATTTAACATTACATTATACAAAGCAACCTATACAATATTCTCAATATATAAGATACATATCTGTGAAATGCATTTGTCATATGAAAAACCTTAATGTTGTAGTTTAGCAACTTGAATATAGATTGCGCTTCCTCTCTTTTTTAGTGACCAGTTTATGCCATGATTAAAAGGAAAACAACTTTATTGACTGTGTCATTGACCGTGAGTTTCAATCAAATAACATTTGGCTACCAGTGTAGTGTTTTTGTTTCTTGTACTTTGCTAACCAGCATTGTAGAGAAGAGAAGGGGTAAGACTATGCTCTGAGTGAAGTTCAGAGATGAACAATTATACACCAGGCACATAGCAACACAACTTAACATCTGCAAAAAAGCTATGTAATGTGCAGAAAAGTACTTTGCACAATTTGATCCGATTTTACTAGTTACAAACCTAGTAAATACATTTAATAAGGAGTCACATGGTCCAATGAGTAAACAGCTCTGATAAATCTGTGGTCATTGTATTTCTGTTAAGCTGAAAATAAAACCCTGCTGCATTATGTCTAGTAACCTGCACACAAACATCGAAATACAAATGACGTGTCTCTGATGGCATATTGCCAGTAAGACCCTCTGCACTAAGGAATCAACAGATAATAGACCAATTTCTCATTGCATTGTTTATTGAAAGCAATGTTAGTCACTATGTCTGGTTCAAGGCTACAAAAGATTGATCTTGTTGGCATTGGATCAACGGTGGAGAAAACCTGTAGCTTTAAAACCAGTGAAGACTCCAGAGACCTCCTAAACCGGAGGGTGAATTTCAGCTTGCTCTGTTTATTCTTTGAATTGAATTCTGGGATTTGAAGTGGAACCCTGGTAACAAACAAGACAGTCTTTTCAAAGAGACACGATGCAGTTTTTAATACGTTTTACATGTTAACCACTAAAACCTAATTATGTGGCATCTGTTTAGTTTTCCAGATTAGCTTCTGAGCACACTACGTTATCAATGACTTGTTGATAGCCCATTTGTTTACATTCCCCAAATATCATTTTAGCTGTAGGAACTCAGTTAAAAACTGCTCATCACAAACTCACAACCTAATAGACTTTCAGGGATGGCCAGCAAGGTCTCTCTGTACTCTGGTGAAGCCGAATGCGTGGGCTGACCCAAGGAAATATACTTCAGCATGGTGCAGTGTGAAGGTGGAACACAGCAGGTTTTAGTAGTGCAGTCAGGAATTGGTAGTCCGTGTTGTTTATTAATCAGCCTGAACTTGTTGCTTTTGTTGTGCAAGGGACAGCGTCTGGGTTTAAATGAATGTAATCTATTTCAAAGGCAAAAGAATGTTCTTTAATTTGCTTGCACAGCATTCAACACAATCCTGGGTAATACACAATCCCTTTTTAATGATGTTTTCACCATCCCATTTCCAGTGGATTAGTCCTTGATGGACTCTGTATCAGAATATTAGAGCAACCTCTACAAGTTAATTAACTATCTAACATGGGTGGCAAATCAATAGAAAGCAATAAACAAGGTCAATCAATGACAATATTAGTTCTGCATGTGAAAGCAGCAGCACTTTTCTGTATAAATGTCAGCTTGCTAAAACCAGCCTGCATCACACTTTTAGAATGGATTCATAGCAGGAGAATCTGGCCCTAGGAGAAGCTTTGTGGTTGCAGTTTAAGCCATTTTTGTGTTGCTTGCTGCTCAGCTGGATGTAAAAAAAAAAATACAAAAAAGTTGAATCTATTGTCAGGCTAGAGCTGAGTAAAAGCAAAATTTGACATGCTATGCATTTGCATGACAACTAACAACACAGTAATACTTGCGTGCCATCTGAACACAGCAGTACCTTACTGTTAAACGTTCATGAAGACTTGAAGAAGTTAAGGAACACCTGTGGTGGATTGAGAGTGTTACAGTTACAGAGATGCACCTGCTATGTGCTTACATTTCAGGTATAAAAATAAGCCTCTTCATTTCTTGGCCAAATATAGGTACAAAAATGTGGCAAGCCATGTGTCTTAATGTTTTATTGTTCCATATATATATATATATATATATATATATATATATATATATATATATATATATAAATGCAAGAACGTTTAGGTAATTCACGTAGCCTGCAATATGTTCTGCAGTTCACAGTAGATAGAAATGTAATGCAACTACTGGTATAACAGTAAAAAATGTGGATACCGATAACCAAAGTGAATCAGCCCTTTACTGTTGATTTTCTACCATCCAAATAGTGAACTAACCCATCCAGCTATTATGTGGAGAAAAAATGTATTGAAAACATATAGTTACAACAACGAGAGTCGATTCACTTTGGGATGCAGGAACTACAGTATTAACTACATCTGGATTCCAAGCTCTTAATAGCAGTATCATTTCATACAATGTAATAATAAAAAAAAAAAAAATATATATATATATATATATATATATATATATATATATATATGTATTACATTTTTTAAATATATTTTTTGCTTTTAGGTTTAAGCAAGGTGAGAAAGCAGCAAAAGACAAGAACTAACAGTTTGCTTAGATTCAATCTCAAGCCTGCATTAATTACAATAAGTATTATAGCACCCACTTGTGGTTATTTGAAGAATCACACCAACCAGAATCTTAACACAGTAAAGGAATTTTGAAGTTAATCTTTAACCAGCATCGATTGTCCGCTTTCAGAATGGCAGCCTGACCCTGTTCCTCAGGCAGGCAGATACAGAAGCTGTAGTTGTATAAAGTGTTTAAGTCCATATAAATAATACAGGGATGTAATGCAGTGTGGGTTTCAGTAACGTGTTTTTATTTTTTAATTGCACAATTTTTGTTCAACTGTGCAAAAACCTTTGAGCTACTTGCTATATTTTTGGAGTTGTTTGTCAAGCAAAGTTTCTTAAACTTTTGGCACAATGCTAAATTCCACCTAGCTTTTACCAATACTATCAAAGAGTTTATTAAGCAACAACTAAAAGACAAATGCTTGTTTCTGCCAGATTCGGTCCAGTATAAACAGAATAACCAGCGTTCTAATCACAAAGTTATTTAAAGTAAGGTAATAAACACCTACTAAATGTCCCAAAGTACAGGCTAGCTGTCCCTTAGCAATTATGAATTTAGCCTGTTGATGTTTATGCCTAGACAATGCAGCGACTGCACACATTTTTTACAGCCCGACTACTAATGTACGTATTTTCTTAGCCGACTGACAGTTTTGTTGCCCTTGTGTTTATGCAGTCTTTTGGGCAGCTTGAAGGGAATGGTTTTTACAAGCTCATATTGGGAGTGTTTGTTGTACTGTTTTCACCGGTGCAAAGTAATGCCTTTGTTTTTTTAAAAGGATAAAACGTTTAAAAAATCTTTTTTAATCCTTGTCAGAAAATGTAGGTGAATCTTTCACTGGTGCTAACAGGTCAAAACTCAGGGCTATCATATTGTATTGCAATGTATATTTCTGTGTATATGAAAGGTACAGGTTTTCTACAGAGGTTAGAGAGAAACAAGTAAAGCATGATACAGTATTATTAATGTAACTGTATTCCTGTCTGTACCTTCTTTAAATCTTAAACTTAATCAAGAAATAACATATTTGAAAAGGTTCAAGACTGGCCACATAGCAGTAAAGGTTACTGAATCTCTAAACCAACAAGAAGGGTCTTAGCTGAAACCTAGTTGTGCAGGAATGGACACATGACAATGCAGCCGGCGTGAGATTCAGGGGAAGATGTAGCAGATATTTGAAGAACACTGGGACCTTGTTTACTTGATAAAGAGTTAACAATTACACAGGGCCAGACCTATTCAAATTGCTTTAATGACTCCAGATGTTCGTGGAAGTTGAAGAAGGTGTGTTATAAAGCACATATTAAGTACAGAGCTAAACTGTAGGCCCATAGGGCAGTTCCACCTGAACATGGTGACTCCATGAAACAGTTGATGAAAACAATGCATTGTGGGAACTCCAGTCTGTGCCTTCACAAAGGAGCCTGGGCAGGAAGTTCACAGAAATTCACATCAAGAAAAGCTGGAAGTTCAATCCATTTGCAATCACATGTATATGAGTTTTTTTTATTATTATTTCTTTTTTGTTGTTGTTGTTTTGAGGTCCAGCGGAAGCCTTGGAAAATAAAATAGATTTTGTCCAAAACACTTCTGTAAAAAATGAATGATTCCAACTGTCTTGTTGCCCAGAGATACAGTTTGATTTCCAGCTGGATTTAAGTACTGTGATGAATCCATTGTTATGAATATTACCTACACAGAAGTTTCATCTTGCTTAGACAGCTTGAAGGTTGTTTTTTTTTTTTTTAATCATTGTAGATTAATGTTGCTGCTGCTTTCTGGTACCTTACCACTTCATGCGTTCAAACTGACGGAAAGCAGACCGTGTGACCTACAGCAAAGGTGCCAGGATGCTTATCTAGAACGATGTATTTGGAATGCCTTCTGATGCTCAACCAGGGCTGGAACTGAACCAGCAATGGAGGTCATTTATTTAATATTGCTGACCTCAAGAGACACCAGTCCACTCTGCTGTTAGAATGTACTAACACTTGATATGGCTGAATTGAATACTCCCCATGAAAGTATTTGTTTTCCAATAGACCATTTTTTAATTGATATGGTAATCTCAGCCTGGTTTGCAGTGGACCCTCTCTAGCTAATTCAGGATCATGTATAGACAATGTGGAGGGTGGCCTCACCATCCCCAGGACAGGGCAGTAGTGCCATGCCTGCAGTGTGGACAAACAGGATGTCAGACTAAAGGGCTGTTATACCACACATAAATAATATGATGAATAAGAGTAAATTTGAACCTGTAATTCCAGTAATATCAGACCAGATGGAACCATAGTGGTGAAAGTATATGTTTGCAGTCTCGTGGGAGTCAAGCTGGCAGAAGTGATATTACAAAGTGTGATTTACCAGCTTTTACTGCTTCAGTTATTTTGAAAAGTTTTTGAAGTTCCTAAATATAATTCAAACTGCAGACCAAGCTCTGTGTTTCCTGGTGCATTTCTACTTACATTACTGTTTTCCTTAATGTGTGTCTACTGTATGTGCTGTCCACAGCCCTACAGGTGTGCAGCTACATACCAGCAAATGCTGCCTAGTCACTCCACGCAATATAACAATTTTAGAAGGCAGTCTGTATGAAAATACTGTTTGCAGGACACTTGTTATTTGTATCCTCCTTTTGTGAAACCATTTGCAAATAAATGACTTGCACTAAATTTAATGACATGCACTAGATGTAAGTGCTATGAAACCTAGGCAATTCTATTGATATATTCATCATATTGAAGCACATGTTTACTTTTGTATTGGTTCACCCTTTGTTACAGCACGGTCGCTAAAGACCATTTCAAAGAAAGCATGCTGAACTAAATTCGTAAATGGACCAAGCCTGTTTACCTTTATGTGGTCTTGTAGCTTGATGGTATGTCTATTCATATCTGTAAACACACACATGTATAACCAGGTTTTTGTAAAGGTGCAGGAAGTTCTAATGTGTGTGCTGCTAAACTGTGTAAGAATAGAACACAAGCCCCCCACCTCAAAACATTGTGAAACAGAAACTGCGTCTACACCAGAACAAGAAGCAATGAATGCCAACATATAACCCCGCTCCAGTACAAACAGGCTGCTGTCATTTGTGCTTCACAGCAATAGGGCTGCATGTTTTAAATGTCCTCCTGAGCCTCTTTGTGCTCTGTATAATCCCAGGCATGCCTGATGCTACCTATAATATTAACAATAAGACCTGGGCTACTGCAAATTATTATTATTTATGGATTTATTTATTTGGCAGACGCCTTTATTCAAGGCGACTTTCAGGTGTTACAGGGCCGTACAGGGTTACAATGCAAGATGCAAATACAGTAAGTGCAAATAATACTACTAAAATACAATATGTGCTAGGATAGTGCATCAGCTGAGGCTCCAGTAATGTGGTGCTGAGGTCAGGCAAGTCCAGGGCATAGTAGGAGGGGTGGATCAAGAGATCTACAAGTACAGTCTAAACAGGGGGGTCCTGAGGAGGTGGCGGAAGGCAGTGAGAGACAGAGCAGTTAGGCACCACTTACTCCAGCTGCACTATTACCAGGGCTTCTGACTCTCAGGTGGTACTTTTCACTGTTTTACACTGTGAAACAAATGAAACATCTTTACATTTTTTTAAAGAGATCCTATTGATTGGTTAAGAAAGTATAATAATGAAATGATTTGCCAGCAGTTTGAAACTGGATATTTAAAACCTGAACTTATTTTAATGGGTTCATCTGAAGGCACACTGTATCCGTTCTAACATTCTGAATTTCTGTTCCATTTTCTTTTAGTTGTGGTTATATCACTCAAGTTCATTGTGTGTGGTTCACCACAGCAAGGGACGGATCTTACCTTACCATCTTTTTAGGGCAACCCGAGGTGTAAACCCTGAACCAATACAAGGTACATTTAGCATGATTTTTATTTTACATTTACAGACGACTACCATTTGGGTCTGGACCGTGTTCAGTTCATAAACCAAACTAAAACGACGTATATTTTCTAAAAAGATCAGCTATAACCCTTCAAAAAATCATAGGCGGTTGTAAATGCCTTTTGTAACTTTAATATGATATGAATTATGATAGCATTCTTCAGATTGTATGACAACCCATTCTACCAGAGTCCAGATTAGCTGGAGTCTACTTTATCATTTACATTGCTAAGCAGTGCTCTCTTCTCTACTCGATATCTACACTATAGGGGATATTTTTACATTTAAGGACACAGGGTTTTAGTTTCTATCTGTCTCTCTCATAAATATTTCCACCTTTAAAAAAAAAAAAAAAAACATGTCTTATTTTTTGTAAATGAATAAAGTGTCACATGACCACCATCTGAAGATATATAAAAGGCAGCATCTGATGAAGAACATACAGAAACAGTGTTGCCTGTATCCTCTCTCAAAATAATCTTTCTCCCATTTGAATTGCAGTTTTATATGTTCCTATGTTATGGTGTTTGCACTCATTCGGAGTGGCTGGGCTCTGTTGTTTTCATATTCACTGATCATCGCTTCACTTACCTGGCTTTCAGATGGACTGGAGTAGGAACAGACTTCCTCGTTCAATTCAAACGATGTGACTGTGTGACGTGTTATTCTGCTAACCCCACCTACTTGAAAGGTTACATCGTCAAATGATTGGAATGGAATGGGGAAGGTTCTGTTAGTTCCAGAACTTCGGAGCTCCAAGCCAGGTGAAGGCAGCTTTAGAGAAAAACTCTTATTATACCAACAGAACCCAGAGCCACTCAGAACGACCCAGAAAAATGAACGAACACCATAAAACTGTGCCAGAAATTAAAAGAAGCAATTAAAATTCCATAAGCTACTTAATAAAATCAATAGTAAATATTATTGCTGCTCTACAATACTGCTCTGAACCATGTGATACCTTGACACAAGCCTTCTGTTTGATAACAGGTCACAAGTTCTAATGCATTCAAATCATTCACCACCCACCAGGTGCAGACTTAGATCTCTTTTACTTGCATTGCATCTACTGGAAAATGCTGGTCATGGGAAATTCTTTAAAAGGAAACTATTATCTCCTTTAACTTCTGTTTTATGGTTTCATATTTAGTTCAAAGCCGCAGATGATATTCTGGTCTAAGTGGCGAAACACGGAAGAGATACCACCCACAAAGAAACCAATGGAAGCAATGGACTATTGGAGTGAATGTGTGGAGATATTTAGAGTCACTCGAAAAAAAAAAAAGCATTTTGAAGTGTTTGATCAAGCAGCACCATTAAAACCCATATTGGTCAGGCTCTGTTCTAACAGTCACTTTATTAGCTGTTGACCACTAACTTGCTAACATGTTATCGAATACTGTTCCTTTTTTGTTAATGGTTAGTTAATATATAGTAGTAACCCAGTAATGAGCGAATAAAGGACAGCTAAAAACATTACCTTAACAGCGATCCCTAAGGAATTGTCAACTCCAAGACATTCATGTCACTGAAATAAGGTTACATCTGCCAACAGCCACTTTTTGAAAATGGGATCAGGATCTATATTATGAAACACTTGTTTTAGTTTATAAATAGATTGCTATGAATTAGCACTCTGTCCACACAAATTGAAAAACAGTTATAAGGGCCGGTAAGACCATTTTTATCAGTTATAAACTAAAAAACTACCCAACCTGCCCACAATGCATTTCCTGTACTTCACTATGAGCTTCCCCTATTTTACTGCACAGATATTTAACTACACTAGAAAACAACACAAGTAAACTTTGCTTCAGTTACAGTTTTGTAATTGTCATGTGGAACCTCAATAGAAGGGTTGAGACTATTCCGGAATGGACACAAGCTTGATCCACCAGCAGTTCTAATTCAGTCACAAGGAAGGTCCTACAGTACTTTATACAGAGGAGTTTATATTTGAAATGTGGCTGATGTTTCATGCTAGAAATTCATCCCCAACTGTTATTACATTTCTAATAAAAACAAACGTGTGTGGAATTTCCAAAGGAAGCCAAATGCCTTCACAACACAAACACACGGCTGAAGATAAATGCTTTCCTGCATCTTCGGCTAAACAGTGCTTGGCCGCATCCTTGCATTATTGTTGTTGTTTTATTTGTGCTATTGCAAGTGTAGCCCCTTTTTAAAAAGGCACCAGTCATCGGGCAAGTGGTCTTTGCAGCCCACATCCATATGTAGGCACCCACCTCTGAAATGTACATGAACTAAGAGGTGTGTTCAGTACCACACAGACAAATACAGTCATGCTTGTGGTGCTGACACTGGTGAATCCAATCCGCTTCTTAGTTCTGTATCTACTATATATTTTACCTTCTGCTTTGAAAGTAAACACCAACCCCTCTGCTCCCTCACCTCCTCTGGCTGTTACACATCTACAGAACTTCTTAACCTATGAAACTGCTTCTGACCTATTTCCCCTTTTGGATGTGTGGTGCTCCATCAACACGACTCTAGACAATCTCCATGTTAGTCTTTAGTTGACTTTGGAGGGCTGAGCATAAAGCAAAAAAAACAAAAAAAAACAAAAAAAAAACACAGAAGCAACAGTCAATACAACTCACGATTTCCAAATGACACAGAATCAAAATGTTGCACACATTCTTGATTGTGAAAGACAACTACAAGCCTATGTTTTATGAACACATTTGTCATTTCCTGGGCTAACTGCCTCCTCCTGCAAATGCATTAAAAAAAAAAAGAGTTGAGAAGACATTTTTTAAAAAAGGAATTATTTATCGCCTTTGCTAGTTCCTTTTCAGCTGCATGCCGCCCTGTTTTCATACATGAAGTATTAGATGAGACTCATTGCATTGGTTGCATGGCTAAAAGAAGAGTCTGGCTGCATGCCAGGTTGCCACTCAGATGTACAGTAAATGAGTGTGCTGGGGCTTGTTTTATGTTCATGTTTATTTCAAGCCTGGTGCTTTTAATAATTTGCATATCTGTATATGTGTCCTGGAAGTTACTTTGAGCAACTGCACACCGAGTAACCTCAACTGTGCAGACATCAGTGCCTTCATAACAAATACATACATTTAGCAAATACATCAATTAAGATGGATTTCCCCAAATCCATGCAGACTATAAAACATTTACCATACTGTGAAATACATCAGCAACAGGCACGCTCACTGACAAAATGAAAAGGGGAAATAAAGGTTGTTTTATTGTATCTAAACTTGGACTTTGAATGACTGATTAAAAGGGAACTTATGGAGAACCTGTAACACTGGGACAATTTCAGGACTGATTGTTTGGGCTTGTGTATGAAGCATGATGCAGTCCTATGCAATGATGAAAACTTCTTGTTTAATATTTGAGTTGGGCATCTTTCAAGTAATTTCTAAACCCAAAGTTTACAAGTCTAGATCAACATCAAGCTGCAGTAATTTTAACCAGGCGCACTGAGTGGTCCCTAATTTTAGGCATTGAAACCACACTAGAACATGCAATCGCCTCACTGCCTAATATGTACATGCACTTTAAAGGTTATGCTACTGTAATGAGTACAGCGTCATACATTGGTTTCACCTCCTGGGTGTGGCAAAAACATCGCCTCCACTGAACCTGCATGACGTCACAAAACGTTGTTATTTAACAGGGATGACTAATGTATAACAATAATCCTAATAATAACTAATACAACAAAAGTACTACAGTACTAACATTAGTTTTATGAAGGCGTTAAACAAATACCTATTATATTAAGGCAGTAGCCTACTACATAAAAAGATACCTCTGCCCCAATTTTTTTTTTTTAAATGTCATAAACTAATTGAGCTGTCTTTCAGTGATCAATTACTAGAAAATGCTCCATATAGCTAGTTAGAATATTTGCCATATAAGGAGGAATGCACCTTTCATCAGTGTTTCTCTAGTAGGACTTCTACACCCTAGTCGCAAAACAACAGTGGTTTTATTGGGTGTCTTTTAGAACCTGTTGAAATTAATATTAGGTTTAAATTCAAAGTTTGTTTGCTGTAATAAAGATACATTAATGAGGCGTACTCAGAATCCACTTCCACCTCATAAGAGCGCCTGCTTGAATCTAAGCAACAGAGACTTTACCGGAAACGAAAGTTTTTTTTTTCTTCTGAACTTCTTTCGTAGCAGCCAGTGAGTCAAAAAGAGGAAAAGATACCAGCAGAATACATCCTTGGCGTTTAAGTTTTGCAGTTCCTATTTCTTCCCCCTTCTCGCGTCATGGTGAATGTCAAACCGGACAGTAAAAGGGGGCAAATATTTGCATTTTCTGAGAGATAAGACCGTCTTCAAGTGATTTCATCCTGACATAGCGGATCTTAGCTGTTCTATATCATGGAAGATGTGAGTATGTTCTGCAAGACATTGCACACACTTTCGTTTGCCGCAAACTCTTGATTTTACATTACTTAGGAACATTGTTGTTGAAGTTACCGCTCTTTTAAAAAAAGATATATTTACAAACAACCCTCGATGCAAAAGTGTTTGCTGTTGACTTCCAGGAAGTTTCAAAACAAGGTAGCGCAGTGTCTACGCCTTTTTTAAAAAAAAAAAAAAAAAAAAAAAAACAAGACAGGCTTTTGGTGCTGAGCTTACACTACCAGCTTGCCTTGCATCGCTGAAAAGCCATCGGTTCTGTTAGTAATAATATAAAACCGGGGGAAATAAGACGGTATGTTAAAACCAATAGATCGAAGCATTTTATTATCAAAACAAAACAAAACAAAACAAATAACAACCGCTATTATTTGACAGGAGAGCTTTCATCATATTTTTTTCTTCAAATTCTTGGTACAGTAATAGATGTGGTGGGTATAAGGAAGCACTTATTTATTTTACTGTTAAGGGTTTTTATTATTATTTTATTTAGCAGTTTTTAGGTACATGTTTACAGGCAGTCCAGGAATTAGAAAATAATAGACAAAAAAAAACGCCCATTCAAAGCATATAGCCTTCATGAACGTGGCGAGAACTCAAAACTCACACTCATTTTAGACCTGTTGATTTCTCCGGTTTATAAAGGCAGTTCAGATAAAATATGGGACACACACACACACACACACACACACACATATATATATATATATATATATATATATATATATATATATACATACTAGTCTCACGAGTTAACTGTAACTACACGGGAGGGTTCCTCAAATTTACACCAACAAAAAATGAACCATTTCCGTTTCTTTTTATAATTTATTTTAATGTTACGAGCTTATAGATTGCAATGGAAATGTGACATGTATGTACCGTCATTGCTATTTAGACACACATATATTTATACACAGTATTTATATAGTTGTTTGTTTGACAGGGTTGTGTTTCACCCCCACTCGCCTGCTTACACATTTCGTTTTAGTGTATACTTGTCAATCAAAGATGCGCTATTTTAATTAACCGCACATGGGTTTGTCTTAGCATAAGCCATACAGCTGTCCAGCATTGCTTGTCAAGCAGCTGTCAACCGGCAAAGCTTGTCTTCTGCTCCAGCATACACAACCTATTAAACAGCACCATACCACTGCATAACAAGGGCCAACCTGGCCACCGTACATGACACGGGCCAGGCTAGTACACCTTTATTTTACAGTTATATGAAAAAAAAAAACCCTTAGCACAAGTTTTGTTCACTTGACTTACGATGACTTCCAGATAATGAAGCCTCATGCTGATGAAGTCTGCTATTCAGATGAGGTGATTAAGTTGTGGTTACCTCCTGACCAGGGCAGATTGGAAGTCGTTACCAGCACGGTTGATGGTGATTCGGCTGTTCTCCCTCACAAAATGAATTGTACTGTGAATCGTTCTCTAGTGGGATTCTGCAGGAAAGGGTTGGTTACATGCACAGTACACTTCATAAGGAGGTAGGAGGGTGCATGACCTACACACTGTGAAAACAGGACTTGCCCTTACTGTACTCAGGGGTTAATTTGATTGCCCTGTACCCCGCTGTGATAAGCAGCAGCTGGATTTTATTTAGAGCAGGATTCCGGTGGATTGCATCCCCCACTTTTTATTCGGGGTAGTCCCAGGATAATCAAGGAGAGGTGGGTGATGCAATCCAGGATGATTCACCAGTGCTGTAAAATGCGCCAAAAATCCAGCTGTGGCTTTTCCCAGTGGGGTATAGGTTGATCAAATCAACCCCTTAGTCACATTAACCACTGGTGAACACCCAGCCTTGCAGACTTCCATTATGTAACCAACGTTTCCCTCCCCTTTGTGCTGTTTATGTGTAATGTTCCTCTTGTGTTTGAGTCTGTGTTCCAGAGCCAGCAATAACAGGTACTGCAGAGAGATTGCCACACGTGTAGCTGCAGTAACATGTAATCATCCGCTTTGAGTAGTAGTAGCAGCATTTGTCTGCATCACCCCAATGGTAAGATGTATCGGTTTGGATTAGAAATATGTGTGTTGGGTCCCAAGGCGGATTGAGGAAATGTATACCAAAGTTTAAGTCCCCTGTTTTTAAGCAAGTGCAGAGGCAACGGCACGTTTTCTGAGACGAATAAAACCATTGTGACGGTATCATATGAAACCGTCGAGGAAGGAGCAGTTCGGTTATTGTTCTGAGTAGTTTCTTGCTGGTTTCATGCTGTTAAAATGATGGTGGTTCTCACTGGCTTTTCACTTCAAAATAGGGCTTTGTAAAGCTTTTGGATGTTTTCCATACAAATAAACTAGCCTTGAAAGTCCTGCACTTTGCATGTTTCATGTTTAAAACATTGATCAGAATAGACTAGTATTCGATTGGCTAAACAACAAGGGTCTGTTGTCTTGTATAAGAGAGGTCATTGGGCCTTATAGTGTGGGTGGGGTCATACACAGTACTGCTTGGATATTGCTACATCAAGGCCCACTCCTTCTGGCTGACCTCATAGACTTGGCTGACCTCTAGACGTAGCTGAGCCTGTGTGAACTATCAATAACCCACTGGTTTCCAGCTTTGTCATAACTTCTGGCATGGGCATCTGGCTGTTTATTGTAAGGCTCATAAAAATGCTCAGATGATTTGGATCGCCTGTGGATTAAACCCTTGGTGAAGTAAAATGAGGAAGCAAATATAACCGTAATTCAGTGTCAAATGGAGAAACACAGCCTGTACTCAAAATAAGGTTAAGTGCATGTACTTTCCCAGTGTTTATTTTCTTACGTTCAATTTCCTTTTTTTTCATCTAAAATGAATGATTATGTACTGTAAGAAGCATGTATACAAAACGATGCAGTCTTGATAAATTAGTATCAATGTGCTGTTATAAATGAGTATTTCTTTGTGGTGTATCCATGTTACCCATTATAAAAAAAGTAGCTCTATTTTATGCCCAGTACCGCTGGTGCAAGCCCACTTTAGACAATGGAGGTGGCACCATAACTCACTTAAAAGCGGAGCCAAATGTTATTATAACTTTCTAGCTGTGCTTAGGGGTGTACTTGCATCGCTCTGCCATTTCCTTTCATTTGTATTTATTTTTAAAACAGTGGCAACCACTTTCCTTCGCCTACAGTCAGGCTGACTGCACACAATAATGCTATTCTTGCATTTACCCGCTACAGTAGATAAGTCTTCCTAATACAAACAGTTTTCATGTGCGCTCTTGCAGTCTGAGTTTAGGTTCACGGCTAATTTAAAATGCGGATTTTACATGTATACATGGTGGGTTTTTTTTTTTTTTTTTTACAATAACATCAATACTAAGATGGAGTTGCGCTTCTGCCTAGTTTTACACCTGGGACCCTAAAGCACTAGTACAATTTATTGCTTCAAGGTGACAGTGTGTCTGTTGTGAGCGAGGATCCAGATCTCCTGGCTCTGTTTCCATTGACACAGTTTAGCTGAACTGTACTGGTACAGAGTGCACACACATGGCAGAATTTCCACACCTATCACAAAGTTTGTCAACACAGGAAATCTGTCACAGTAACTTACCAGGTCAGCAGTTTATTTATTTCAATTTTAAAATAACTGTATTTGCAACTGTGGTAAAGCTTTGCAGATGTGACAGCTTTTATCGTCACAGTATCTGCTGTTTAAAACAAAAAAAATGTGTTCAGCAGTTCCTCAGTGCAATCTTCACAGCACCCACACAATTACTGGATCTAATCAAATTTTCCAGATAAACTGTTTTAGTTTTTAAAGCTTAAGAAGTCCTTTACCCTGTACATGATTCAGACTGTAATATGGTACATGGTAGATGCTAACTGTAGCAAAGACCGTTGGAATTAAAACTCTTCAACCAGCTACAAATTACACTGTCCCAAGGATGCTATTTTATTCATGGTGTTGCTAGCCTTATCATGTATTAAAAAAGAGAACATTACACAATTATAATAACTGCATACAATCATTGAATTCTCCCATACCCAGGGCTTTGCAGGTTTCAGCTGATGAACACATGATCACAGCTCTGTAGCAGAGCTATGAAGAGAAGTGGACCGCATTTTAGTCTGGATTGCAATCACCTTGTTTCAACTGACCAAATGCTATTGTGACATTAAACCATGCCAGCCAGTTTTTATCACAAATGCACCAGGAGGAAAAACTCTTAACTAATGTATTCTTCTTTCTTTTTAGAGTCACTTAGTGTCGTTTTTTTGAATAACCCCACAAATGTTATCTCCCTTTAGTGACCGGTTAATTCAGGATTCACCGAATTGCTTGCTGATGATGTGTTCAATTAGTATTGCTTCTTAAATGAAGCTGTGACAGAATTGCTGAGAGCTGAATGAATGTACAGTGTTCTGTATGTGCCATTCTAATTCCGTATGGCTTTCTGCTTCATTAATCAGTTATCTACCCTGCTGTCTTCCCATGCTGTGCAGGGTGTGAAGGAGGATAAAACCCAGCAGAAAGCTGCAAAGTTTGACGGGAAGGCTGGCTGGATTAAGAAATCCTATGGGAAGTTCCTGGGGACATACAAGGACCGCTACATCCAGTTAGAGAAGACCCAGCTTCTGGTCTATGAAAATGATGTAACGTTTCTTCTTGAAATTACTGTTTAGTTGATGCGTTTAGCTCGTGACTTGAGACATGGGGCAGTAACACAGCCCACAAGCAATGTACAAAAAACACTGTGGTCAAAATGTTGAATTCAATTTTACTTAGAACTTGGTGCTACCTGGTGGACAAGTATTACAATTGTCATAGACATGAATAATATCAAACTGGCTTATTTTCTAAATACAGCCCTTAGATAACAAGCGAAGAGATGGACAGTTTAGGAAACGATCTGTCATTTCTAGCAGCCCTAAGGGGCACCAGTACAGTACTAGTTTAATGACTTTGTAGTCGCCACAAGTATGCTTATATATAGCCTTGCAATAGAACATTTTAATAAGGGCTGTGAAAATGAATGCCACTAAAATGGTACGGTAATGTGTCTGGTACAGTATCTTTCTGATCTGTGTCTATCTTTTCGTCTCTTGTGTAGGAAGAAAAGACTTGCATAGAAACAGTGGACTTGGAAAGCTATGATAAATGCCACGAATTACGAAGCGCTTTTAAAAAGAAAAACAGACTCATTTTAATTCGAGCTGCCAAGCCTGTAAATAAGGTAAGTCTTGCTGTATAAGTCCTTTAGCTTTGCAGTGTGTACAGGTTATGATTAATGTTTTGATGTATGAGTGTGTTTAGGAAGACAACATACAAGAATAAATTCATACACACTAATTAAAAGCAGAAAAGTGAGTGTATGTATTGGAAATGTGCAAAAACATACTGGGATAGAAGGTCAGATATTTATCATTTACACCAAAATGTACATCGCTCATTTGAATTTTTTTTTTTTTTAAATGAGACAATAAAAATAAATACATTAGGTATTTTAATACAGTCAGCTTTTTTGTGAAATGTTTTTAAATCTTTTTTTTTTTTTTTACCTTAAAAAAACAGAGTAATTTACACTATGGAGTAAAAAGCTTTGAGGATCATTTTGTATTGATGACCAAACATTGTACAGCAGGAAGGATATAGTTTATACTGAGACAGGCCAATTTAAACGGCACACCCCCATGTCTCTGTGTGTGGGACCACAACAAACACTTCTCCTTGCCCATGGTCTGTGTTCAGTGCTCACAAGGACTCTTTCCTGTATAGTGTCGAGTGTCAAAATGAGCTGAAGCTGTACGGTTTTCTTGCTGGAGATTAACTACATCGCAGGTTGTTTTTTTTTACAGCGATAGTTAAACATAAGCCTGTATGTTTATGGTATATTTAAATTTTGTCGTGGTGGCCTTGTCTTTTTGTTCACGCACTCTTCTGAAAGCAATACATCTTTGCACGTGTATCACCTGTCCCTTTTTCACACACAGTCACGATGATCATTATGGTCCATGAAAACTGTGTAAATGCCTTTACATAGAACCCCATGCAATCACTATACTCAAAAAAGTTCTTTCAAAGATAAACTAAAGGATGTATTGAATATTTTAAAAGACAGCAGTGCAGTTTTATGTAAAATTCCATAAACAGCCCATAAATTAAACTGCCATGAATATCCCCTCTAATACATATCCTGGAGAACTTTTCAACCAGGGATTTGGAAATATCCTTACCTAGCCCTTTTCACAGCCTGTTTTCTTAACATTTTTTTTTTTTAGAAGAAACATTTTTTTTGTTCAGTTTACTTTTCCTGCCCCTGGTTTTGGCAGAGCTACCCTTTTCTCAAGTCACAAGTATTTCCTCAGCGCATTAATCACAAACGGCAGCACAGTTAGCCTTTTGGGCTCTTCTGTGTGATTGATGTCACACACCTCCTCTCTGTATTTTCCGTCTCAGGTTTTCCATGTACTGTACTGTAGCGAGGCTCTTCACACACTCTCATATGTTGTTGTGTGACTGTGATATATCTTTATGACACTTACCCAGCGAGGGAATATTTGTGGCCTCATCAGGCACAGCCACAAACAGGTTTCAAATCCTGTGCCTCTCTGCATAGAATAAAACCATGTCTTTAACTTTGCATCTAAAGAACATGATGAAAGAGTTTTCACCATCATGTTGACACTGTATATACCTGAAGGGTAATGCACAGAAAGTGGAAGTGAACTCTGAACCCTGATACAAATCTCTGCTGTATATACATTTTAAACCGACCAAAGCCAATATAAGTCTCTCATTTGTTTAGAAAATAGACACGTGAACATGAAATCTTAGCATAAAACACACTTTCTTAAAGAAAAAGGACTAGCTAAAATAGAAGCCAGGTCCAGAGACAGCAGTAACAGTGGATTTGTAGGCTGTACTTGTCTGATTAGGCCCTGTGCCCTAATTATGACCTAGAGGTTCCACCCTCTGCTGGCTTAAGAGGGTAATTCATTTTCCATACCTACTCTGCCAGCCTTCTCTGTCAGACAGCTACAGTACTGTACAGTATATGGAACCATAGTGTATTCAAGGAATTGTATTGTGACACAAGGCAAAAAGATGTAACGTCTTGAATTCTTAACAAGAAGAAGATGGTCCTTGCCACAGATAAAGACATCACTGCACTCTCAAAGCTGCTGAAAATGCTGACACGCTCTCCACACACATTGAATGCATTGGACTGGCTGTGTGCACAAAGTCATCACTATCTGTGTTACAGTCTCACACCTACATTAGATGGAAAGGAAACATGGAGAATGTACTTACAGATATAACAAGTTAAATGGGCTGGATAAAATATACAAGCCACTTCCCCTTTTATATGGATTTTGGCCTCATGCAGCATTTCCATCCTGACTCAGTCACATGACACGGTAACGCCTGCTAAAACAGGATTCTTCTGCAGTTTGGTCCAGTGGCCTGAGCAAACAACAAAGAGCCAAGAGAATCTGGCTTTGGCTTCACGTCATTGACCTCGTGTTTGATTTTGGTCAAGTCACCTGAACAAATTGGAGCAGGTTTACTAAACTTTTAATCCAGTGCAAGGTCAGAATTTCTAATAGGAAAAGAAACTTGTCAACATTATAAAAGCCATGAACTAAGCAGCCATCCTGCTGCTACTGTATGCAAGCTCTGTTTTAGCAGTAATACTAAAAGAAACGTGTACAATTCTTAGACTAAAGTTTCTTTGTGAAGAAATGTCTTCAATGGTGAAGAGAACTGTAAATCACATTCTCCTTTGTTTTTAATTTTATAAGAAACATTTTCAGCATGGGCTTGTGAGGTAACAACCTTCTTAAAGATCGATATTTATAAAACCGTTCGGGGTGCAACTGATTTAAAACAAAATATGAATAGGAAATAAAATAAAAACAGTTATCGAAGTTATTGGTAATCCTGACCTGTAAAAAAAGAAAAATGTGGAGTTTTTTTCCCTAACATGCTTTTATAAGCACTGTCTCTTTCTTCAAAATCAGCATTATTTAAATGAATTCTGCACAGCAGGTCTTTATTGCCTGAGTATCTGTTTTTATGACTCCTGTTTGATTCCATGCTGTTCAGAGCGCAACCAAGACTGTATTTGAATGCTGATACCTGACAGTAAATCACCCCACACAGCTGTACCATAATGTTCCAAAGCTATCACACAATGAGAATTCAGTACAGGTTGCATTTCTATTACCTGCAGCCAGAAACGTTTCATATGATTTAACCCTAGTGATGTCATGGGAAGGTTTTCTTTCCAACTTCCTTTTTAAATTACCATTCCTGTTCACTCAGCAACACCTGTATTAAATACAATTGTGCTGTAACATCAGCTGACGTCCTAAGGTTGACTAGGTTGTATGCATTTAAAAAACACTTGCTAATACATAACTAAAACATTTGCAAATTTACAATGCCAAAATACATTTATAAAATAGACACTGCTCTTTTGTTTGTGTGTTGAATTACATTGTATTCATGTTAAGATGAGCCATTATCATTTAAAAAGGCGTGTTGTTCCAGTAACACGTGGCCCTATTTTCACCTGTGCCATAATGACTGGGCGTGACTTATTCATTTTAGTAAGGTCAAAGTTCTCAAACTTTCAATAATTACATCTGTTTCATATTTTATTTTTATTTTTCTATTTTATATTTAATGACCCCTCAACTGAGACATTTAAATAAACACATGTTAATTAGCGCAAGTGGAAAATCTATCCCATTCCAACTGTCCCATGGGAAGTTAGAATGAGCAGGTCTTTGACCAACATACAGTAAGTAACAAGAATGGCTTATACTGTTTATAGCTAAATGTGAGCAATGAAAAGTTTTTATTAAGATTCCAAAAGTCTTAGCAATGCTGGCAATTGATCCTTAGAGCTACAGTACAACACTGGTCACAATTGGCTGATATACTAAGTTAGCCTTGGCAACCTTAGAATCTAATCATGAAGCTTTGGCAACTACTGTGTGTGATGTTTTTAAAAGTGACAAAGACCTTCTTGGACTGCAGCTCGGTCTAACTTATCCAGTCTCAAAAAGAGCTCTCAGCTCGGTCAATTAGAATCCCCACACTGCTGAATCCTAATTACTTTACGGATTGCATTTTCTGTTATTTGGGCCGGTCAGATACAGAGATGCAGAGTGAGTATAAATTATTCTGAAAATGTATGTCGGAAATGACGTAACGTTTTCTAATTAGAAGTTCCTTGGGATAGGAGCCAGAAAGTACAAACCAATAATAGTCTTATGCCATACACAAACGTGTTTTAAAAAATCAGATTTGTTTTTGATTGCTTTTAGTTTAGTGTCTTGATCACAAGACAGTTCATAAAAAAAGATTTCCAACACACCATTAAGTTTATTAGGGTAAAGACACTTCCTCTATGTGCATTTTTAGAAATGTGTAATTGAGAAGCAGATGCAGAGCTTTAATAAATCCATAAACCGGTTATAAATCCTTCATGATTTAATGAGGAAACAAAAGATGGAAGGAATGCAAGTTTATTCGTTTTTTTTATATAGATCTAACAAATTTAACCTATAGATATTACTATACACTGAACACACTGTATTGAAGGTGTGTTGGTGGTGTGTGGTAGAGTTTTAGAACTGTGCCAATGAAAACGCTCTCTCCAGTTTGACCGTTTTCTGACATGGTGAATGGAGTAATCGGACTGGCAAAGGATGCTCTTGACTATGCATTGTTAGGCTTATTGGTCAAGAAAATTGGTGGAGTTCAAGTCCATAATATTTCAGTTCAGAGCCTCCCAATTGCTAACCGCTATATCATTTGGGTTTCTAGGTAAATGATATCAAATTCCAAGCTCCGAGTCCTGAAGAGAAAGAAGCCTGGATCAAAGCCCTTTGTGATGGGATCAACAGAGCTAAAAATAAAATCTTTGATCAGGTAACCGTTTCCTTGTGCTTTGTAGGCTTCTGCAAAACAAATCTGAGAAGCAGCTGATTGATTAATCGGTTTTAATGAGCATTTTTTCATTGCGGACTAATGCGGACACTTCAATATTTAGGTAATGTAAAAGTGAATCTCAATTCAAACAAGGTGGATGAATTGAATCTGATTAAATGTATTCATAAAAGCAAACAGCTAGGAGCTAGGATTGTCCAAGGCTGGACGGTCTTTGAAAGTAGCTATGGTATTTATTGCAGTTAGAATATCTGTTCATGTGTAATATTTAAAGTATGACATGTTTTTGTTTAGGTTTGGTTAAGATAATGTATTGAATTTCTCTCTTAGGTTAAGGTAGAAGGCTGTTCTTTAGAACATGTGACCCGCACAAGGCCAAAAATGCAGCAATCACGAAGGCCACCAACAAGAATACATATGAAGGAGGTAAGCCTTACCGTACCTGCCATAATAACAATGACATGAGAGTTTCTTCCACGTGTGTAGGTCATTTCATTGTGTTTATAATTTTATAATTTGTTTTAAATGAATGCCATTTTGGTATAAATTAAGGTTCTGCATCAGTATCGAGCTTTAGACCAGAAAATGTATTAATTCTATCTTCACGTTTCAGCTGGCAACCTCTTCATCAGATGGAATCCTGAGACTGGATCTTGACATTGTGGACAACACTCCCAATGGAAACCACCCTGTTCCAAATGACACAGCGGCTCTGTCTACAGAAACTGCTGATGAGGATTCAGCTCCCCCTCCAAAGAAGATTTTCAAACCCCCAATGCCTCCCTCGAAAGAAAACAAACCCAACCCTGAAGAAACTGAAGAGGAGTCAGAAGACGTTGAAACTGTAAAGCTGCCTACACCCCCTACCAAACCAAACAACACGTCTAAAGACACGGTCAGCGAACATTCATCTCCTCCTTCTCCACCCGAGAAAGTGCTCAAGCCACCCATGCCTCCTTCTAAATTGAAGAAACCAAGTGCTCCAGCAACTGACAAAGAGACAGAAGATGCTCCTGCTCATGTCAGTCATCCTGAAGACACTTCTGAGCCCCCAGCACCTCCTACTAAACCAAGCAGCACTTCTGAAGATAAACCTCCCCCATCTCTACCCAGCAAAGGTCTCAAGCCAGTTATGCCTTCAAAAGAAAATAAACCAAATCCTCCAGCTGGTGGCACAGAGGATTCTGCAGTCCCTGTTGTTGCTCAGGAAGGAACCCCAGAGCCTCTCTCTAAGGAAATTCAACCTACTAAAGAGGAGGCTGAAGATGTTCCAGTTAATGAAGTTAGTACCATTGAGGAAACTGTACAGCTTGCAAAACCTCCTCCTAAATCAAAAGACCTGTTTCCAGAAACTGTCAAAAATAACTCTGCCCCTCCTGGTCCTCCTAAGAAGAAGCCCCTTCTGCCCCCTAAAGTAAATGCTTCCATCCCACCAGAAACCAACAAGGTTTCAGAAGATGCCACACCTGCAAAAGAAGTTATGAAACCCCTTGCTCCTAAAGAAAATATTACAAGCTCGCCAGCAGCTAAGGAAAAGATAGAAGACACTCGTGTTTCAGAAGAAGTTCTGAATCCACCTGAACCCATGGAAGATGTTTTGCTTGCTCCAGAACCAGAGGCTTCATCTGTCACTCCTTCCCCTGGCGACCCAGTACCTCCTCCTAAGATTGTGTTCGAAGATGAAGAAGGGCAGTTAAAAGATGGTGCCCAATCCAGTAATTCTGAAGACGAATCCGACAATGGTGACATCAGCGCTTCAACCACAGCCCTAAATGGCAGCAGGGAAAACCTGGATGAGGAATCAAGTGAAGACCCAGCTGACACACCAGAGAACACTGAGCAAAGCCTCAAAGAAGGTGATCCTGCTGCTGCTTCTGAGGAACTGAAGCATGAAATCATTCAAGATGCAAACACAACATCTTTAGATGGCCATCATCGGCAACGAGAAACCAAGAAACGACAGTTAGACACACGCCCCCCTGTGCCTCTGAAATATGTGTCAAAAGTCAGATGTGCTTCTCTGGGCGATCTGTTGTCTGAATCCAAAGTGAAAGTGCAAAATGAACCGCTTCAAGAACCCGGTTTAGGGTCTGAAATCAGCGATTTGGATGAACTGCAAAACAATATAGCCTTGGAACTTGAAAAAACAGAGGCGTGCCTTCAGGAAATGGAGGAGGAATCCCTGGCAGCTGATGGAAGTAAAGGGACACTAGCGGGTAAGTCATCGCAGAAAGAGGAGTCGCCAGAAGAGATCCTGAACAAGGCGATGGAAAAGCTGACGCAAGCCAATGAAGTCTTACAAGAAGCAAAGAATATAAAAGAAAACAAAACAGAAAAAAACGAAAGGAGGAAAAGCTGTTGACTGTTTTTTAAAGCAACATTCTTTCATGTAAATTATGTCCATAGTACTTACAGGTACAGTACCTTTTAAAAATGAGGGTGTACATTTATTTTTTTTTCTAATAAGGAGCTGTAGGCATAGCTATTATTGTTGCACAAGAAATTCTTAACCTCATATATTACACTTATATTATCCATTTCATTTTGATTTCTGATATCATTTCAATGCATATTAAATAAACATTTGCATTCAGTCATTGTAAACACTGCGGTTCCTTACTAACACTGTTCAGATTTCTAAAATATAATGAAGTATAAGTATATCTTTGTAAATGGTTAGTACCAACTGATATGTCTTCTTTAGGATAAAGGGCGGCTCTTTTTGTGGCAGAGGCATGCTAATAAAATTCACATCCATTAATTAAAGTCACGGAAAGTAATAGTCTGCCAAGTAGTTAATTAAATTGCATGAAATTAATGGTGTAAGAATATGGAAAAGTACTGAAGTGGATGTGAGTGAGCTTCAATACGGTATTTTTTGTCATTTTTTTATATATATATACCAGAAATGTTTGGAAGGCCTTCTTGTTATTTCTATAGGCGGATTTCAGGAGGTTTTTTTTGTCATGTTGTGTATGTATAAGCTGAAAATTGCATAGGTTTTGAAGTTGTCATTAAAATGCAAAGCCTAAACACCACAATCACATCTAAATTCTGCAACAAACAGAAGCTGCTATCAGCATGGGTTAGCTGAATGTTAGCCAGAGGCAATTCTGTTAATACTGGTGTGATGTTAAACACTGTACAGCACAAATACTGTATCCGGTGTGTAACTAAACCAATGTAAAAGTGTATTCTCTCAGTCCTAGATCTCCTGCTCAGTATGATTGGTGCCCCATATTAAGCAGTTAATGCAATATCACTTCTGGGTGTCGCTGCAGGACCCCTGCTGGTATTCTAGAATCATGGGTGCCTCCACCTAGCAAGTTTCATTTTGAGGGGCTTTGTTTTCACAACAACATCCAAAGAGGCCAAGTGACTTTGTTATCACCCTGAAGAAAATACATGATTTTTTATTTTTTTTGTTTACTAGTTTGATGTACAAATGAGCACTGATCAAATGCTTTGTATAATCAGTCATGTGAGTCAGTACATGGATGTGGTATGTTCATTGTGTTATATTACACTATTTAAAAAAACAAACATCAAAAACAATAGTTGGCTAACTTTTAATACTCTGTGAATTCACTGTCATAATGTACTAATTATCATACACAAAATTGTGTAGTAAAGATATGTATTAATCATATACAGGAACTAGCTGGAATGAATTATGAGTTATAAATAGTAGTCTGTATACTATAGTGATGGCCTAATGAAGAAAACTGGGGAAAGATATTTCAAACTGTATTTGCCGTATACAGAAAACTGAAACGGAAAGCCTTCATTTCCAACTCTTAACAATGCGCGTTTGTACAAGCTATGCTTTGTATGCCATAAATAATCCTCAAAGCCTTAGCATTAGACATGTAAAAGAAAAAGCTGCTTTAATGTATGTTTATATCAGGGGCAATGTAATTTAGCAGAAACAAAGTAGGTTCTCTTTTTGGACAATTGTCTTGCAATTCAGAAATGACTCCAGACTGTACTTGCACTTTGTCATGGTGTCAGTTTCCAAGCTGTGTGTCTGAAGCGAGGCAACAACCTTTTGTATTACCCTGGTGTCTGGGGCTGTCAAACCTGCCACTGTGTGCACACAGGCCAGTACTGTATTAACATTGACTACGCTTTTAGTTTGAAAAGTTTATTTGGAAAGTTTAGTTTCACTTTGTCGCTATGTCAGAGTCTCTTCTGTAGCTGGTGCACTCTGTTCTGAGATCAATATGACTATGTAGATATCAGGAACCATATTGAAAGTGTTAGTGTTGTTGCAGGGTAGTACTGTCCTTCACAACTTCTGCTTTATCCCAGGCCACATATGGTTTGCAGACATGCAGATTCTTTTTTTTATAACAGTTTTCTATGCAGTTTTTTTTTTTTTAAGTAAAATTGTTAGATTTTTTTAAAATTTTACAACCTGCATAGTTTTTTTTTTCTATTGTTGATCCCATTTAGGTGAAAAAATAAATGTTTTGTACGTTTGACTGAATTGGTCACCAGGTTTTACCCAGAATACTTTGCCTATTTAGTGCGCTAAGGAAGTTTACAATCCTTTGCAGTCGGCAGTCTTTTCACTGAAACTCTGTAAGCTAGAGAGCGGACAGATCAAGGTATTCAAGACAGGTAGCTAATAACACAAAATGGGTGTTCAAACCTCATCGTTGTGTATTGGATAAGAAAAATAAAAGTATTTTATTCACGCGTGCAGTGACTAAAATATATTGGATAAACTATTTATTTTAAAAAAATATATTGCACTGTTATGTAATATATTGTACTGTAAAATAAAAAGCATGTACTAATAACAAGATTTTATTTGCCTTTAGTAATTCTGAATTGAAAACTTCTAAAATGTGTTGCTGTGTAAAGTATGTCTTAATAAAGGTAGCCTTGTTTTCACCACAAACTCTTCTGTTGTGTTGAGAATGCTGTTAAATACGGTCAAGCTCCTCATACTGAGATCACTGTACTTCACTTGAGAAGATGCGAGGCACTCTTGTTTGGACACTACTGTGCATTTTCCACAGGGGTCACGCTGTGCTAGCGACCGCCACTTCACAGTACCAGCATTTCATGCATTTTATGTTTAAATGAAACACAGCACAAAAGTGGGCTGAATACATAACTTTTGACAAACCATATTACCATGCAAATAAGGAGCAGGCACTGATACTTGGATGTGTGCTATTTCCTGTGAAATATCTGTTACAACTTTCAGGGAGGAGCAGACTGGTTACTATGTGAGGCTGTGACTGACCTCAGTGCTGTAGGCTATCAACACCAGTAAGCTGCTTACCAGAAAGGACAGCGGGCTAGTTTTTAGATAGGGTTATTTACTCCCATGTAAGACTAACCAAACAATGGGGCTGAAAGCAGCTGAGCTGAGCTATTCTGTTATGCAGCTGGTTTTGGACACCCATGAAATGCAGGCAGGCAGAGGTTAGACTGTTTAACTGTATTATAAACAGCTGAGCCCAACACAGCCTGTAGTTAGCTGATTCAGGGTGAAGGCCACAGGAATCGTATAGCTTCAACCACCTTTTCCTCCCCCCCCCCCCCCCCCCCCCTCACTGAACAGCAATGTACACAGACACAGCAGGGGCTGGACAGTCTAAACTACACAGACAGCCTTCCAGAAGCAACAAAGATATCGAGACAGAAAAATAAATACGGTGTTCAAGACATTTGTGACAGTAAACAGTGCACTGTATGTGTTTGGAATTAAGTGCGGCTGTTCACTCTTGCTCTAACTCACAGCGGTGTTTCTGAAAGAGTTTTATGATATTTGTTAACCAATGTCTCTATAAGCATAGCTCCACAATGCTGTCTTTTTTTAAAAGGCATGTTTATTTTATATAGGTGTATTCACCAGGCCCAAGAGATGGCTAATATTTCCATTTCTCATCTTGCCTTTACATATTAGATTGTTCTGCAGTTGAAGCAGTTATAAATACATGGCAAAACGGCATTGTTAATGGTGCGATTTTGCAGAGGAAAGGTTGCAGCAGATTCTCTCAGCTCGTCACGTTCCGGCTCTTGTGCTTGCAGCAGCAGAAGGGAGATATGAATAGACGGTAACATCTGACTGTTGCTTCCTGTGTGATTGCAAGTGAAACGCCCAAGACCATTATATTAATACTTGCGATGCCTTCTTACCACCAAGAGCGTCACAGCCTACAACCAACACCGAAAAGGGTTTTTCCTGTTCATTCACTTTGTATTTAAGGAAGGACACGCAGCAGTCAATTCTCAGATGCTGGTTCATTGCCAGTACTGATGTCTCTTTCTCCTTTGATTGTCTGCCATCATGAAGACAATATTCGACCACTATCTACCATTAGGCTACATACTGGAGAGGTAGGTAGTTTATAGCAATCTGCATGTACTGAAGGCAGGCAGTACTGTATGTTAAAACCCATACAACATGGCTCTGTATATACACTGCAAGCAACACACTTTTAACAACACACAACACTGCACTATTTTCAATACAAAGCCCACTGGTTTAAACTATTAAAACCGTGTTGCTGTGTGTTCATTTACCAGTTACTTTCTGTTACCACCCTTTTCTTTTTTCAAGAGCACCTGCATTACAGGATGTGGTTCCCATCGGTTTGACACATATTAGCCTTTCCAGCCAGCTCCCTTCTAAAATGAAAAGGGCGGTGTATTGGTCTTTGTAACAGAAACATGCTTGCATTATGGTTAACATTGTGGCAAGCAAATTAGGTTTCCACCTCTTACAAATGCACACGGACAACACGCAAGTGTAACAGGCATTCTAGCAATAGCAACACACCCCACATGTTTGATTGACAAACATAAAGGTTAGAAATAGATAAGCCTAAAGTACATCTCCTTATACATGGTCCACTTTCCACATAGTGATTTCCAGGTTTCAGTATACACCGCTTATAACTCTAGAGCACTCTGGAAAACAGATACCAGTGTTTTTTTCTATGCTGTACTTTGCAATGGTTTCACCACAGGTTTAGAAATAATAATGATAAGCAATATTATTGCAATACACCCTACACTTTCAGCACATTTCCAGCGACACTGATAGCTGCTTCACTCTCCCACCCCCAGTCCCTGCCCACACTTAATAGTTGTCAAGCCTTATTTCAATCATATCAGCACAAATGGGCTGACTCGTGTTGATGTTTTTAGAACAAACAGCTATGACACTGGAGGTAGATTGAGCCAATAAAACCGAGGTGCCTAGTCAGGGGCTGTGATTGACAGGTTCTGAATCTTACTGTACTTCCCCTATTGCTGACCTTCCCTTTCTGGGAATAATAATTAACAAAAATGAAACAATGTTATAAAGCAAATTGACAGTTCAGTTGTTTCTTCATATCTTTCTTCTTCGAATCATCCGTAACTATGTAACAATCAGTAATACTAAATTACCCACTGCACGCTGCGATGCTGTTCTGTATTTCTCTGCAGTTCAACCCTTTGAGGGTGATGGCTTGTTGGTTAGAGATCGCCATTGTGTCGAATTGTTTCTTCAATGACTCCATTGTTTAAGCTGCTACGACTTCCTGACAGCTTAGTTTGGAACTTTTACAAGCCTAGTTTATGCCCAAGTGCAGTAAGGGGGCTGTCTCCTCTAATCAATTTTAATTTTAAACAGCCAGTGGTTATCTTAAAATGTGATCCCAGGTTTCCTTTCCTCGCTTCCAGGATGCAGTAGATTGCTGGACTTCATTTGTCATGAATGCACAGTGCATGTGCAAAGATCTCTGACAAAAGCAGTGCTTTATTTTACAGTCAATAAAGAGCAGTTAAAATCTACTAGCACTGCTGAGTTTATTACAGTGACTCCCTACCCTTGACTGAAATATATTTGGAACTGGACATTCATAAGGTAAGACCGGGGGCAGTTAGGAAAGTGAGGCACATTTGAAACTGTTTCGCTGCTCTTTACACCATGAACGCAGCTGTTAAAGGTTTAGTCAGTGTTTTTCATTCTTCAACTCTTGTTTGACAGTAAATTATTTGATTGCAGCACCTTCACCCTTTCCTGTAATTGTGCATTGCTGTAGATGTCTGTTTAAATGTGAGGTTGGCAAACTCAAAAGTAAGAGTAAGGAACAACTGCTTGACTAACTTCCTTGTAAAAAGGTTACCATGGCGAACTTGTATGTTATTTTCACACAATTTGCCAAACTCTCTACCACACTTTTTACTCTTTCTCATCTTTTATTTTTAAATGTGGTTAAGCTCTGATTAAAAAAAAAAAAAAAAAAAAACACTAAATCAGCAGCTTTGAAAAGCTGACTTATTTAGGAACTATTGTACAGTATGTAAGTGTTTTATGTGTGCAATGCTGAGAGAGACGTCTAATTAACTTTCTATTTGAAAGATAGAACCAAACTAAGGCGGTATTGTGCTTTAGTTGTATTTTTATATATTTTAGTCTCTTCAGTTTTTTTTTTCTTCTGAAAATGAAATAAATCTTCTGTAACTTGAGTTCACCTCATAATAGATGGAGTTACAGTAAGGGCTGGCATAATTATGACAGGTACATTATCTGAATGCTACGTGAATGCTGGATGCCTGTAACCATTTCCACATGGTGCATGAATACTAAAATATGAATCAGTATTGGTCAAGGAGTACTTATCCTTTGGAAGGACCAATGCCTTGTGACTAAGTGCAGACCAGAGCTACCAGCTGTAACAGAATGCCAGTAAAGAATTCTCATACCACGGCCATAGTTTTACTACAAGCCCCAAAAGGTGAGTAGGAAGGTCTTTATGATGAAAAACTAATTGTAAGTGAAACAAAGATGACATCCTTTAAAATAAAGAAACATAAAGGGTTATTACCACAAAACCCTAAAATGGAATATCTTTCCTTGACAGCATGACTAATCTAACCACATCAAGTGATTAAGACACAAGTCACACCTAGGCAGTGAAATACTACCAGCTACAGAGCCAGAGAGAACCATATTGCACTCTATCAGGGTTTGAGAGAAATGCCAAATCTGTCAAATGTGGTGCACCTACAGTAAACTGACAGGCTACTTTAAACTAGTGGCTCTCAGCCCTGATCGCAGATATCAGCCATCCCTTTTGAGATTCTACCTGATGTATTATTATTAATTATCCCTGTGATACAGGCTCTGAGATAGCTTCTTCATATTTGGTACACAGCTGTGTTCTATGGTTCTCTCAGTCAAATTCCATTTCAGGTGCTGTCCAGTGAAACACAGCCTCTGCCCATATAAATGATAGAGGCTTTTCACAAATCCATTTTACTTAATGTTTGCAAACTAGTCTATCAATGGCACCTTCCACCTTACAGCACACACCCTGGGACCCTTTGTTTATGTTCTTTAAAGCACCAGGCTGTGAAGATGTATTTTATATCAACTGGCAATCAATTCTGATTTAAAAGATATGTAGTTTAATCCCGATTGCCAGATAATCTTTAATGAATCCATGATATATCTGTCGCTTTTGATTATCCTTATGAAGGAACATTTTCCATTAATTATGACTGCATTGTTTCACAATTGAAAGTCTGTGTACTGTGATAGACCTGCTTGGTTGGACCTTAATGCCTGGCATCCAATCAAATGCTGACATGTCACTTAAGCAGTTCCTTTCATGGACTCAGAAATCCGTCAACAGACTCTTTAGAGATGACCTACAATACTTCAATATGGCACCAAACTCTTGGGAATATAAATATTACTGTACTGAATGATGGGTTTGAAAATAAAGTCTAGGTTTTTTTTTTTTTTTACCTTTTCTGTTACCTGTATACTATACAGTTTACACAGATGATTTGCTGACAACCAATGCAACACTTCAACACAGCTTTAAAACACTTGACAAGTATTGTAATTGCACAAGACCAGCAGGCACTTCTTTCATTTAAGCGTTGAGAAGAAAAATGAGTTTGCCACTTTGAGTTTCTCCTGTCAGGCTGGGGATTCAGTTAATATGAACTGACCTTCATCCACTGCACGCATTCAAAGAACAGGGAAGAACAGGACTGTGTAATTACATTCAAATCAATCTCGGTCCTCTGAGGGAAAGCAAGGAAGAAACGCAGTGACAAACAAGACTAATTCCAAAACAATCCAGCCTTTTTAGAAAATCTGTTTAGAGCTCTGTAAGCTTCAGTGGAGTGCAACTAGATGTAGATGTTTTTTTTTTTTTTTTAAAGAAGCAATTAATTCTTTTGTATATATAAAGGGTCTATCCACTAAAGTTACTACCAAACTAACTCCACTAAATGTATAGATCTTATACAGGTTCAAACACAGCCTTCAGAGGTGAAAGCCTAGTGTATACACAGTGGCCCATACATAACAGGGCAGAAGCTGTTACATTGCAAGCGAGTGTCTTAACCACAATGCACTTGTGGTTTTAACACTTTTAACCTCATCTCATCTCACCGACAGGGGACAGGACAGAATCCGTAACGGCAGTGTATCACACAATACTGCCCTTTACACATACAGTAGGCCAAACTGGGATTACGGCCTGTACATTGAGTTGGTTCCCCCTAGCAACACACGCTTCTTGATAGCACATGACCATCTTTATAGTTGCCACCTGGACAGAGCATTCTCTTTTGGCAAGTCAACTGTAACACACATTTATTTTTCAGTTTTCAATGATAAATGAGGAGTGAAATCTCAGTAAAAGGATGGTAAAGCACAACAAATGTACTGTAACTCAAATATGAATATAAGTAAACTATGGTTAACAAAGTCATTTTGCAGTTTGCATTGGGAAAATCCTGGCAAACTGCAAAATGACTGTAAATTTAACACTGTAAATTTGATCAAGGAAAGCCAACCAAACCACTGAATCCATCATAAGTCGAAGCTTTGCTTTTTGCTTCTTAAAATATCAATGCAGCAAGATAACAAAACGATTCATTCTCAATTCACTTTATAGACAAAAAAATAGATTTCAACACCCAGCATTGGACTATCCTAAAGCTGCTGTAAACATTTCAGGGATTAAATACAAGTGATAGTATTGTGCCACCTAGTAACAGCATAAAACCGTTAACAAACCTTACAGTCTGTTTTTTACAATTATCCTCACTGCAATAATTTAATTTTCGGCGCAGTGAGAGGCTCTTTATGAGGCTCCAGGGGTATGTGTTTTCCAAAAATGTTGGTTGGCTTCATTTCATCTCCGGGTGACCACAGCAAAACAGCCTGTCACTCTGATGCTGTTTATCTGCTATTTCTGTAATGAATTCAATCTTTCATTTGGTTTTGAAACGTGCAGTTGTGCGTGCACACAAACTGTAATTATAGGTAGACCCACTAGGGCAGCAGGTATCCCCTAAATACATGTTTACAGAGAGTAAACACACAGTGGTATTCCCTGAGTAAATATTCTAGAATTCCACTGACTTATGCCACAAGACTTTTTAAAGGACCTTTAAATCACAGATAAAGATACTATCTATAAATATGTAGAGTGTTTAAAAAATGAAATACAAGTGTTTAGCTTTGCTGACAGTGTTTTGATTATTTTAACTTTGGTTTGCCTGCTGTCCAGTCTTATTTAAACATTTGAGCCTGTTGGGTTACTTAATAAAAAATATAATTGACTCAGAAGAGGAATTCAAAATCTGTGCTTTGAATAACATTCAAACATGCATTCTGAGGTAAAAACCAGTGACAGTCTAAACAGTTCTGAAGGACCTACTCCTTATAGAAGTTTACCACATGGTAAAAGCACATCGAAGTGGGTTGAACACATGACAAAGCACAGCCAAGCACAAAAAGAACCCCAAAGAGATGAGGTAACCATGGCAAACCGCTGAGGCTACAAGCATTGGAAAAGCATGGGAAAGTTGCTAAATTATCTTGCAAATATAGCTTAGTATACTTTTCTCCACAGACAAAGAACCCCAGGAGCTTTGAGGGACTGGCTGGTTTCATTACTGCCAAGGAACAGGCCCAAAAGCGTTTCTTCTTGAATCGTTTATAACTTTATTCAAGTATTCATTTTGGGCTCACAGGGTAATATACAGGCAATTAGCTTTCAAAGGGAGAGGAATAATAATATAGACTGGATTGTTGACCGAGGTCTATTTTCTGATTAAGCAGAGTGCACAGAATGCCTAACTATGGCCGCATGTAGTAAACAGACACCAAGGGATTATTTATTAGTGCAAAACTGAACATGATTTTGACAGACTGCAGCTTATAACAGAGGTCATAAAAAAACCTCCTGGCAGCAGATTCCGAGCATTTCATCACGTTTCTTGTAAATATTTATAAACTGTGAAATACAGCAATGGATGCAGTTTACCAGAACAACAATCTCAATGTCACTCTCCTACAACACAAGAACCATTACATCCATAATTCATTACTTTGCTAGATTCCCCAGGTGCCGTTTTGTGATACGAGTGATTCAGCTCCTTTAATGTGTCCTGTGCCACGGCATTACAGAACACGCACACTGTTTCTCGAAAAGGAGGAATGGTAAATAATCAAGCGTATTGTTGAAACCAAGCAAGTGAAAATTGGCCAGGATGCAAAAAGGAAAACCAAGCTTCATCATGGTTAAGTCCCCAAGCTTTTGTTAAGCTAATGGGTTACAATCATTCAGCTTCATTCATACAGTGACTGCAAACACAAAATCATTTAAATAGTAACAGGTGGTGATTACTCAAGTAGGCAGTTTGACTATTGAGGATATCTCAGGCATCTGTCATCTAGTTACAAAGTTACATCTTACAGCTGCCATCTAATGGTGACTAGCATGAATAGGATGTTCAGGATGGTAATTGCCTAGTCTGATAAAACATTTATTATAGATGCATTGCTTTGGTATGATGTGGCACTCCCAGAACCAGGGTGCCGCATGTCTATCTCCCTCTGCGTGAAGGACCAGCGTGGGTCTGGAGGTGCAATGCTGTTTATTTGATCTGAGCGCCAGCAGTAGTCGTCTGCCGTGCTGTAAATCTGACACGGGGAAATGGTTCCCTCTTGTGGAATAAACCTTGCTGCAGTAAACATTTGACTTTCTCTCACATCAGAAAATAAACACACCGGATAGCCATTGTTTACAAAAGCATATTGCTATAGTAACAAGCCATTGCTGATCTCTCATGCTTTAATATGAAATTATCTAGATAACAGCAATTTGAATCACATTCAAGATAAGATTGAAGAGTTAGGTGTTACTACCAGGATACTTTCTTTATTCTAGTTTCAAGAAACAGTGATCATAGCATAATAATAATAATAATAATAATAATAATAATAATCTTTGGTGCAAGTAGGAGCACTTCAAATACTGTTTCTTGCTGTTGATCTGTGTCTTGCTTATTTAATAACAGAGTTGTTTTTTAATGGACAGTGGCACTGGCTTCAGTCACTGCGAGCTCAGCAATGCACCTCAGTCCAGACCAGAACCCCACCTTCACATGCAGCCCTGCTCCTCTCTCAAGCAGAGTGAGAATGCTGCTGAATTGTATGGTACTCTTTTGTCATTGTGCACTAAGCTGAGGACACCAATTAATTTCACCCACCAGGTGAAATGACCAAGGAAGTACAAGACTAACTGACAGTAAGGCTTGAAAATAGATATTTATTTAACCTAGTATAGTACCAGATATCATTTTGAAATGAAAATTCATGTTTTGTTTCTTTCAAAAATGTACATGAGAGACCAGCAGTGATGGCGAGTGGATGTGCACAGCAGCTAAGGGTTCTGGGTTTGTTTTAAGCGTGAGGGCTTTAAAGGGAGAGGCACCAGGGTGCCCTGTGGGATTGTTTTTTTCATACACAATCATTTCACTTCTTTCTTAAAAAGTCATATCAGCAATTGCATTGCACTGTTCAGAGTTATTGCTTTTGACAAAGAACCACATTGCCAACACATGGGAATACAGTATCTGCTTCCCAAGTCTACCACACCAATTCTGTTTGGATAACATATACTTATGTACTCTATATTCATGGTATATCTCATATACCAGGAATGAAAAGAAACGTTTTCCCCAAGGCCAATACATCCCAGCAGTGAGCTTGATTGTAAAAACAAATTAGATTCACATTTAATGTGACTACTTTTTAGACACAATATAAAACTAATAAAAAACGTATACTACTTAATAAGAATACTCTGTATAAGTTCAAAGGAGGTATTAAAAAGTACATAAATAGTATTGTAACACACTTAAAGTATGCTAACTCTTAGGTATACTATGCCCAAGTATAATACAAGTATATTTAAAGTAAAATATTAGTATCTTAGTATATTTTAAGTACATGCATAGTATACTTCAAGATACTACATTTTTGTATAAGGGTAGCTTTGTGCTTCTAATATTAAACTAATACATGTTACCTGTTTTAGCCTATTGATAAGGAAACTTCTCGGTTCAAACAGGAATCTTACTGTGTTATTTTTTTTCTTTCAAAATATTAAAAATTAAATTCTTATAAAAAAAAAAAAAAAAAAAAGATTGTACACCTATTAACCCATTAAGTACCAAATAAAATTTGCTTTGAAAAAAAATCAGAACACAAGCTGTATTTCTGTCATTTGAGACGTAACATTTGCGGGTAACACAATTAAAGTTATCATAATAATGGCACTTAATGAGTTAAAGAGAGGCTCGTGTATGTCCTTGTTGTTTGCTTCTGTGAAATGCAAAACAAAATGAACTGTTTCCTGTTCTTAAGCAAAACATCCTAGAAAACTTCAAGGTCGGGTACATACCAGTGCAGTAATCCTTCAGTACGGTATTAGTATAATCACAGCACAGCACCGCACAGCACATCACACGACAGGGCAATGCATGGTAAACCGCTCATTTAACCGGTAAATTCACAGTGGTAAAGTTTTGTTGAAAAGGCAGCAACTGCGTTTGTAATTAACTGACCGGTGAATTCATGTTTCAGCATCGCACTTTAAAACAAAACCGTTAGAATTACAAATGAAACCGTTGTGTTCGTCCTCCATGCTTACAGCAAAATACACATGTACATTTACACAAAAAGCTACAAAATCTATTGCAATAAAACATACATACATTATCTATCGCATAAATAATGTATGAACCTTGTCATCTGACACAGCGAGTAAGACCGCACTACAGAACCAGAGCACAGTGGGCAGGACTGCACAACACCCGGATGTAGAAAGGTACAGACATTCCCGTCAGGATTTGCCTCCAGCATCAGCAAACAGAACAATATTCTCCTGGCACGAGAAAGAACGATGCCACAGCCTTGATTTTCAAATATTACAATTGGCTGCAAGCATGGAGGACGATTTAGTATCGGAAGATGACATTTGTAAGTAGCACGTCGTTTTTTTTTTATATTTAAAAACGGACTTTGGTTGTACTTTATATTATGGTGACTTTGGAGTGGGGTGTACTGTATTTTAAAACCTATTGGTTCACTCCTTACCTTGGTCATAATGGACCACTGAAATGTAGGCTGTGGTTTTATTTCAATTCATGTTGGTCTTGTTTATTCAAAGTCTGCAAGAATCTAATATTAGAGGTGCATTTTTATGCAATAACATTTGACAATAAAAGCATATATAAATCGACGTTGCAAAGAAATGACTGTATGTGCACCCCATTGCCAAACAGACAAGTGCATGTTGTAATCTGTACCGTGTGTGTCCTCCGAATACTCAGTTCTTCTCATAAAACAGCAACGATGCTCATGACCAGAGTGCGTTAAGTCTTTGTTATGTTATATCGTTATTGATATTATACGGTACGTCCCTCTGCTTACATACTGTCTCTGTTGACAATGACGTAACTCCATTGTGTTTATCATACAATGCATAGATTGATATACAATTGAATTGCACAAACATGTTAGCAAATTTGAGGTAGCGATTTCTGCCCGTTATCTTTCGTGTGTGCCAGAGAAACACAGTAAAGTACTGTACCTGTAGAGGAACTCTAAGTAACTTTATTGAATTTATTTTTACCTTGTAGTATTAAAAAAGTTTTAGCATTGTTATCTGACGTAGAATGCCCAGTTAAAATTGATATTGCTCAATAATTTCTTTTTTTATTATGTAATGTTATATGGAAAACGTTCTATTGTGTCTTAATCACATTATTGCTATTTGCTCTGCTTTTTAACTGGTCTGTGGTGTGGGTTCAAAACTAAGGGCAGCTGCACAGATTCAGCATTGTTTTTTAACTTCTCTCTGGACTACTGGATCTGGTACTTACCTGGTGTTTGTGTGCATCCTGAACTCGTCCAGTATAAACTGTTTGGATGATTTCAAAAGGTTTGCTGCATGAAAAAGGTCCCTGCATAAAGTCACTTGGGGTAAATCCACACTATGAGCAAGTGTACTGATACCTTAATCTGAAAAGCACCCCGGTACCCCGGTACCAGGCTTTCTCAATGAGCTTATTTCTGTTTACAGTTTGTGATCGTTTTGAAAGCTAAACCCTGGGGCCTGGATGTTACAGTCCTGATGAATAGGCTGCATAATCATGTGTGGAGATGCGTGCGTTATCTGCATTTGAATGAGCAATTCCAAAGTTTATCCTTTTGAGAAAAAACAACTGGTTATGCAATAAGGAGAATAATCAATATATTGAGCTGGCAATGCAAAAAAGTTATCAGTGTTGTTCTTTATTTAAAAGTGAATATATTTATATAATGATGTAGTTATTATTTGGTAATGCACTGTTTTAAAGACTAACCTAGAGGATACCGTATTGTATTTTAAATGTTCTTTGAAATTGCATTTATAATTGCTAGTGCTTTATTATTCTCAAAGGCAGAATTTTTTTCCACAAAAAGGCAGGGGGGCAATTGCCCTTGTGAGTTAAAAAGAATAATACAGTGCAGGCTTAAGTAGTTATTGATAGTGTTTATGTTTTGTACAAAAACCATTTCAAGTAAAAAATAATAATTTGAATCTTTGTCTTTATTCCAGTACTTCGCTCAGAAAAGGACTTCCACGATGCAGCCAAAAGGAATGACACTGAGAGGATGCTTGAGCTGATGAGGAGAGGGGTGGACATCAAGGCCAAAAACAACGTAAGCCATGTGCTTCAGCAGGATCTCTCTCACAGCATGCTCACAGAATCCATAAAGCGGTCATCAACTGAGCAATGGTGTTAAAATCAATCTACTGTACAACTTTCCCATGTGTTGTTGTAAATAATGGTTGGCATGGTGAGAGTGCTGCTGTTCAAATGTTGTGAGTGTGAATGCATTTAACATCTGGGTTAACTGCCTTAGGGAAATTAATTCTTCCCTTGCCAAAACACTAACATGAACTGATTTGATTCTCTTTACAAAATAATATTACAGTAAAGAGAATATCCCCAAATCAGGTTCAAATCCATGGTCAACAATAACACACTTAATGGGGAGTGATTTCAACTGCAGTAACATGATTGTCCTATAATGAAGAAATCTGTTATTCCATGTCATGGCAGGCTTGTTTCGTTTCTCGTTACTTGGAACAGGGTAGGACTCAGGTGTTGATAGCTCTAGGCATAAATGAATAACGAGGATCCTAAATTAGATATTTAAAAAACGGTTGAAATTGACAATTGTAAATCGATTCTTATTTTTTCACCATAGGTAAAATTGCAAAGAATAGATTTTGTTGTTTAGAGAAAGTCACATATGTATTGAAGCAGGCATTAAAATGCAAAGAATCAGGAGGGAGCCTGTCTTTAAATTAAATAAATGTCATGATGGCAATAATACATATTATATTTACTGGAATTGGAAAGAATAAAAAAAAAAGATGGCGAGGTACTGCAAATGGTGTATAATCTGACTGCAATTTAATAATCAAAATATGTCCGGTCCTGACAAAAATGCCCTGTTGCTTTAATACTAGCGTCCACCGTGTCTGTGAAGTATGCAGGCTTATTGTTTCAGCAAAAGGATATGACCTTACAGAGAGGACCCTAGAGGAAATGTTTGCTTGCATGAATCACGTTCATGTTCTGTGCTGCAGATTCGCAATGTTTTCATTCCTGTGAGCTAGGCTTTTGTTTGTGCACTTTGTGTTTCTCTTGCTCACGAAGCAAGCGGGATAACAAACGAGCTGAATGATTGAAAGACAGACTGCTTGCAGGTGCATCCCTGGTCAGATGCAGGACTCTTTTTGCTTGCTTTATTACAATGTGATGACGCACCGGAAAGGGAGAGGATGGAAGGAAACGGACTGCTGGTGCAGACTCCATATGGATTTAGAAGGCAGCTCTGCAAATGTTTGTTTTAATAAATCATACAGCAGACGGAACTGGGAAATAAACTTAGGAGCAATGTTTTATTACTGCTGTCTGAAGCAGAGGATGTGACTTAAATTATCAGTGTCTGTGCGAAATGTTACTATTGTTACAAATAATACTTTTGTTCTCATACTATGCTTTTCCATTCTCTAGCACAACGCTTTTCAACATGTCATTATTGCTTTAGGATCACTGTGGTCAATGCTTTCACCTTCCTACCCTTACCATGGCATGCAGTACACAGCACACAGCCTTCTTTTTCAAGTAGTTATATTATGTTCTCAGGTCATGTGAGTCTTACCCCCAGTTATGACTGGGTTTGGTTCCTACACGGTGTTCCCCAGCAGTTAATCTGTATATATAAATGTCATTTAGTAATATAAATTCATGGTTCGAATCCTGTAAACCTGCAGTGGTGCTTGTGAACTGGAGGCCAGCTCCCCTGTGTTTAAGGGCTATGCATTCTCTACACGTTGCTGAATTAGCGTCTCTCTTTCTCCAGATAGATAGAACGGCCCTGCACTGGGCGGCAGGAGCAGGTCATGAGCAGGCCCTGCGGATGCTGCTGGAGCACGATGCTGGGGTGGAGGATGAAGACAGCGTAGGTATCTAATCCACAGTGCCACCACAGTCACTCGCAGCGCCAGAGTGTGTACTGATCACACAGGAGCCAGCCATCCGAGACGTGGGGCTCTGTTATAGACGACAGACTTCTCTTGACATTTGGAAGCTTATCTTTAAACCCTCAAGCATGGAATTGAAATGTTTTCTAGTAGGCAAATGCGGTTGATAGTGGTTTTCCTAACTTTGGACAACCGACTGTATATTTCTTAAGTATCAACATGCTGTATTGTATTTCTTTGTTTTTAAATTAAAATACACCCATTGGTGTAGAGCAAATAGATACACAGGAGGTAAAATATAGATGCACTGTGTGATACTGCCCTCCACCAATCATACCACCACAATACAGTCCCAGTTCTTGTTGGAGGGCAGTGTGTATCTTTGTATTCTTACATGTGCAGTACACGTGGATCTTTTCATATCACTGGAAGTCAAGAGATTTGGCTGGAAAAAAAACCCACAGCTGTTAAAGTTAATGAGAAACTAACACATCCTAAATGTTACCTCTCTACCAGGAAGTAGAGAAGAAAATTGGCCAATATAATGTTTAGCTCTGGCATTAAGTTGCTTGGGGTATCTGCCAGCCCTGTGTATTTGTACATTATTAAGCCCATACCCTTGTTGTTATGAGTTTGTGTAAGGTGGAAGATGTTTGCTTGGCACACTTTATTTATCCTTTGACAGTGGCGGTTGCACTCTGCGAGTAGTTAAATCATACTATGCTATTCTGTTTAGTTAAGGAGATCAGTAATGGAAAGTTCTGTCTGATTAATGCACTCTGGAAGTCTTTGACTTCTGTATACACTCCAGCAGTCATGTAATTGATCATTTCAAAGTATGCCTCCGCATTTTAAATGCATTCATGCATCAGATGTTTAGCTGTGCATTTGTTTTATTTCTTTATTGTTTCCTGAGCTGTTACAAAGAGAGCGTGAAGATGTTGGTTTAACCTCCAGGTGCTGAAAGGATTAGCAGTAAATAGCCTGTCTGGTTTACCGAGTGATGCTTTGGCAAGCGGGTTCAAATGGAAGAGGAAGCTAAGATACATTTGGTATTCAAACAAGCAACAAAGACAATTTACATCATGGGATTTCTGGTTCAAACAGCAAAGCAGAATTAGCAGTACACTGCAACGTTGATAAAATGCTGTAAGTTCCAGTACACTGAAGCAGTCACAAGGCACAGCACTACTCATTGAAACACTGCTGTGTTGTAGCTAAAGCATACTAACCAGGACGTTTATTCATGCTTCCCCACAGTTTGGTATGAATGCCCTTCTCCTGGCTTCCTGGTTTGGTCATTCCAAGATCCTTCAAATCCTCGTGAACGCTGGAGCGAAGATCAACTGTGAAAACAAAGTAAGATGGAAGAGCATTGTGACAGTTGTATGCAGTTGTATGCAAGCGTGGTGTGACAAACTGCTGGTGACAATGTCATTAGTTCTACCTGCCTTAACTTGTTTTTCCATTTCCTCTAGAATGGGTTGAATGTACTGCACTGTGCTGCTCAGAGAGGTCACATAAATGTCATGGAGTTCATTATGGAGGACCTGGAGGATGTGCGTCTCGATAAAGTTGACAAGGTTAAAACTTTTCATGCAACCTACATATACGTATATACCATTTAAACTGAGTATGTTGTGTTCATTGAAGTTGTGTATTGGGTTATGTAGTTGCTGAGTGTTGATGTAGGACAAGCAGCAGGGGGCTAGAGTCAGGGAGCAGGCTGCTCTCTCTGCTGCAAATAGGGCTAGAGCAATAAAAATACAGATCCCATTCTGAGGGGATGTTTTCAAAAGAGGCTTACCTGCTCTTCGTCATACTAGCACAAGAGGGTACTTTACAAAAATAGCTTCAAAACGTTTTTTATTTTTGTTGGTCTTTAAACATTCCTTTAGTTTGAATGGTGCTTTGAAAGCTGAGAATAAACTACCAAACCCTCTATTAAACCGTTGAACAAGGCTTCATGAACCGAAAACTTGATTCCTTAATCAAAACTTAAAACAGTCCTTGGTGTTTAGTGAGTGAGCTTCGAGCCAGCTGAAACACGAACAAGGATAGCAGACTACATTATAGCAGGGGGAGAGGCTAACCAAGACACCCACTCCGGAAACTAAACACAGGGAGGGGTTTATACAGTTCATAATCTTGCCATTTATGAAATACCTGCATACATAGCATTCTGTTTCCCATGGCAACTATAATGATTTCAACAAATGTTAATGAAAAAGTAACCTTCCCATTAGCATCTGTCTGACTCTACTGTACAACCTACTCCCATTCCAGTAAGGTGACGCATTCTTTACATAAGCACAGCACAGACATCACATCTGGTTGCTGTTAATAACATAGCAGAGCAGTCAGTGATAACTCAAACGCGTTGTTTCCAGCTTACAGTAAGTTGAAAAGTTTGAACGCAATCAAATTAAATGAAAGGAAACAAGTCTGTATTCTTTGGTTTGCATCCGCTATGTGGGTTTTCATGCTTGGTTTGTGTTAGACTGTTTGCACAAGCAAATCCTGATACTGTACAAATAGATCTTTCTGTTGTTACTGGGTGAGCCAATGCTGAAGCACATGCACACAGACACGAGAAAGATGATGCAGCTCCTTCCAATGGGATTTGTTTTTTTTTTTGGCCTTGCTCCCATCTGTGGGAATGTAGCAGACTGCTTCTCAAGCAGTTTGTGACACATCTAGGGAGCGGCTCATTTTAGACACAGCAGAAATACATCTTTTATTTCTGCAGTTTAGGTAGAGTGTACCTCCTGGGAAACCTGCTGATCTGACTGCTGAGCTAGCGTAGAACCAGCTGAAGATAGGAATGTACTGTAGCTTCTCCAGCCTGGGAGATTACTGCAGGTCTGTAGCAGGGTGGGAATCAGACTCATGCTTAATGTTAACATTACAAAAATAATGGGTGTAAAAAAAAAAATACAATGTAAAGCATCAAAAATTTAAAACAATCATTTTAAAGCCAAGTAATTGTTTTAAATGTGAATCCTAGAGTGAGAGATAAGTCCCAGCTCTGACTGCTGTTCAGCAAAATAAATAAAGAAACCATCTGTTTCTGCACAGAACCTTTCTTTGTAAGACTGAGTACGTAGCAGCTGATGCGCATTTGAAAGGGGACAGTGTAGAGGCTATGATCAAGCCTGGCACTACAGTACAGCAGTCTGGTTAGCTGATTTCCTTGATCCTTGACCCACATCCTAAAATTAACAAGGGTGCATTGCAAGACAAAAAATACTGCAAGGATGTTCAATTGTAAAATAAAGATATATGTTGCTGGGAGCAGGCAGAAATAGATATTTTGTTGGGAGCAAGAGGGTCAATGCTAGATTGAGGTAACCCCTAACCCCCACCTCACCTCACCCCCTAAACACACACTACCCCTTCTACCAGGCTGTTTGTAGTTGTGAAGATGGTATTGCAAGCTGAAATACTCACTACTATTGGCATGGTTGTCGGCACTGACGCCACATATGAATACAGTGTGTTTCAATCAGATATGATGAGACTGGAGAAGCAGCGGCAAAGCATTTTCTCATGTCATCTTTTCTGTTGCCACAGCTTCACTCGTCCACTCCGTGACTTGCATTAGGGATTGCTTTCCTCTTCAATAACCTCATTCGGTCTCGAAATCTTTGAACAGGGATCGTGGGTTACAGCTGTCAGCATGCGTTTCATCACTTTTCTTTATAGGCAGGCACATGAATAACACAGACGGATAGGAATGTTTAATTGGTGGTTTATCCACAGAACAAAATAAAGAAAATGTTTTCCCAGAATATGATGCCCAGCAGTAATTTGAACATGTAAGCTGAACAAACAGCCTTTAATACAAGCTGGTTAAAATGGCATGCAATTAGACCACTCTGTTGGGTAATTTAAGGTTTTAATTGCTTAGCGAAGGAAAGTGTTTTCTGGTTGCTGTGGATTTCTGTAGTTGTTGTATGTAATTAGAGGCTTCATGTAGTTTTTCATGCTGTTATTCATAGTCATACCATTTAGCTGTTGAAACGCTGAATCTCGTTGTCATGTGGGTTTGTTCACAGGTGGGCAGAACCGCGTTCCACCTGGCTGCAGAGCACGGTCAGCTGGAAGTGGTGGAGTTTCTCATTGGCTCTGGCTGCACACATGGGCTGAAAGACAAGGTAAAAACACTAAGGGGTCCAGAACTTACAATTGCAACATGATGCTCTCAAATTAGAGGAGATTCCAAGCCAAACATGCAAAACCCACACTGTTTCCTGTGCTAACTTTAATACACAAATAAAGGCAAAACGCTAGTCTTCTTTACTTAGTTTAAGTTGTACCTCAATGTTCTGCGCTGCCCACCCAAGAGGTGTTGTGGTATGAACTGGTTAGTACACATTCTTACTGATCAGTGGACTTTTCCTTGTCAGTGCAACTGTTGGGGATTCTTCCTTAATGGGTAGTTTTAAACAATAGATTATTTATCTGCACCAGTTCCTGTGCATTCTGAGAATGACAGGCTTACCAACTTATTCTGTAACACTGATCTGCACAGCATTCCCCTGTTGGTTTATCTATTATTAGATCTAAACCCTATACTTTAGTTACAGTTTTTCAGCAGGCAGCTCCAATGGGCAACACCGTGTTGTGCATTGTTGTAACTGCTGGCAGTGAGTGAATAAAAGAGGTCCTGTAAATAAGGTTTCTTTTCATCTATGTATTCAGTCTATAAAACTGAACTAAATGCCTTTTTGACTAGCCGTATGAAAGTACAGTATAATATTGCATTATCAGCAATGCTGCTCACAGTGCATCATTGTCATTAGTGGAATAGTCTTTCATATTTCTGTTGAACAGCCACCAAGCCCTGGATTTGCACACCTAGCATGGTGTTACCTGGTAAGGTGTATCAATCTGAAAAGATGACAGGCTGACACCTCTTAAAAGGAGGCAGCACCATCGTCTACAGAGGGCTATGTGCTGTAACATATTGAAAGAGGATTTTTACATGTTCTGTGTTGGTTCTCTGCAGGTCCAGAACACAGCCCTGCACTTAGCAGCAAAGAACGGACATGCTGAGGTGCTGCAGAAAATTGTGGAAACTGGAGTGGATGTCGATGAAAAGAACATTGTAAGTTACAAACAGCTCCCTATAGGCCTGCAGTGAATCACTGTTAGAGTGACTTGTCAGTATTTCATACTTACTGCGACTATGAATGAAGCTGCTTTTAAGAATGCCACACAATACTTCCATAGATGAAGAATGGCAGTGCGGTCCCTTCAAGTGCACACAACAGTAGTCTTCTTGTGTTCCTCTGTTCCTGGATTGTAGCACTAATTAGTACTCATTTACTGGCTGTGGTTTAATGCTTTCTTTTCCGTTTCTCCAGGAAGGGTTGACAGCTCTGCATTTGGCCGCTGACGGGGGCCACTATGAGTGTGTTAAACTGCTGCTAGACTCGTGCTGCGACATTAATGTTCAAACAAATGTAAGTTGCTTAATTTGCTAAGGTGCTTAATAACTTGTATGATTTGTAATTCCAGCTGGTGACTGTGTATAGGGGTCTATTTTTAATGATCAGTAACCCAGTCACAAACAGCATGTCTGCTCATCATGACCAGTAACTGCTTGACTTGACTGACTGTATATTCCCTAATTAATCTTCATGTCCTTTTAATTTCTAGAGAAATATGACTGCCCTACATTACGCTGCATTCCATGGTTTTGAGAAAGTCATCCGACTGCTCATTGAAGGAGGGATAAGCACAGATGCTGTTAACTATGTAAGTGTAGTCTTTTGGGTCAAGCCATAAAGCCAAATCATTTGCGGAAAAAAGATACATAGTCCAGGTTTTATTACCATCATGCACAAATAAATAATGACATCTCTAACACAGTTTAACTTTGCTGAGACGTATCAGATCTGAAAAGGGTGGTCAAAATCACTTCTATTTGTCCATACAACCTACTGAAACCAGCCTACTGAAACCAGCCTACAGAAACCAACCTACTGAAACAAACAGTTCCTTAACTTGATAACTAAAATGTCAGTGGAGAGAAACACAGGGATGGATGAATGAATGAAATATTAAAATATAACTTTCACCAATATAGTATTCTTCATTCCATTTCAAGAAACCTGAGTTGCTGGGAAATGAAAGATTTCTCAGGTGGTGATCGCTTATTTTCCCCTAATATAACTGTCATGATAACTTACTGTAAAATCTGTTTGTGCAGCAGCATGCCACTGCTGTTCACATCGCTGTGCTCAACAACTTCCCAGCGGCAGTGAAAATCCTCATTGATGCTGAATGTGACCTTGACATTGCTGACAATGTAAGCATACTGCTTCTTCTTTATAGCACAGAATAAATATTAAATGTATATGCTACACTTTACATGCAGCTCTGAAGAGAAAACAGCTTTATGTTTTTAATCAATTATGATTCATTTGTTTGAATGTCATAGTTGATTCAGTTAAGTGCAAACGCCATAGAAGCCACTATGTTACAATGTATCAGTAACGCTTCATTAGGAAATACAGTTAAGAAGCATTAAAGATTCAGAGCCAGAGGTAATTTGAGTCACCCTGATTTCTCTCTTCCCAAGTGCTGAACAGCTTGCCCCCTCAGGGTCACAGATCATCTGTTCGTTTTCTGCCATGTTTCCTGGAGTCTGATCTTGCTTACTCCTGTTGTTCACAGAGGCAGCAGACAGCCCTTCACATAGCAGCAGAGCATGGGAGACAAGACATTGCTGAAATGATTCTTATAGCTGGTGTCAATTTAAAACTGCTTGACAAGGTAATGCAATGTAAACAGTACCGTGCTGAGGGATCAACTATCCTGTTAATCACAATGTGGAGTTAATAGCTCCTCAGGTCCAATTCAAGTGCCATCATTTTAATTTAACCCAGATCGCTGCCAATGATTTGTAAATTGAATACAAATAGTATTGCTGCACTTTTTCTCTATTATTACTTTATTATTTTCTGTTTATAAACGGTTTCTAATCAGTCTAAAAGGGTAGGGGTTGTTACTACATATGGGAAGAAACAGAAGGAATGTTTAGGAAAAGTCAGGCAAACCAGCTCTATTTTTCAGTCTCTTATCGCCACCTAGTGGCCGTTGTTAGAACAACATACTGAATTTAGACGGTTACCAGTTCTGGAATGATAAAACACGGCCAGCAGTTTGTTTGCACTTCAGCACCTAAAGAATTGGGGTTTTTTTTCTAACATTTTAGCAGGGAAAGACCTCCCTGGATGTAGCTGCAAGAGGAAACCATGTGAACCTTGTGGATATGATTATCAAAGCAGACAGGTTTTATAAATGGGAAAAGGTAGGCATCAATTGATATAGCGATTATATTACCAGCGTTTGTATTGTAAAAACGCTTACACAAGCAGTATAGATAATGCCTTTAGAGGTTGATATCCTGAACTGTTTAAATGTATTCATAAGAGAGATTGTCTTCATTTGATTACTGAGAATACAGTGTATAAGTGCTGTTAACTTGCATGCAGTTCATTTTCCTAATAAAACAAAACAATAGTGTGCAACCTTTGTGACACTTTGTGGATGTATTCAATATTGATAAAAGTTTAATAAAACACCTGCTTACCGTTAACTACCTATAAAAACTACTGGCATTGCTTATGTAACAGCTCAAAGTGACCTGACAGCCACCCTCCCTCTCACAGTATGTATTATAGTATATCTAGTGCATAGAAAGAACACATGTATTTAAAAAATGGAAGTGAATGTAATTGATTTGATTTGCAGGACAATCTTAATAGCGACTCAGATTCCTGGGTGGGAAAACATTTAACCTTCAAACAGGATCACAGACTGGAGACACAGCACATCCGCTCTGTAATGTGGAGACTAGCAACGAAATACCTCAAACCTAACGAGTGGAAGAAATTAGCACATTACTGGAAATTCACTGAGGCCCACATTAGGGCAATGGAGCAGCAATGGACTGGTAAGAGTTTAACACGAGCACAAGTCTCAGGGTTATTCACTCAGTAGGAGGTCCAGCAGATAATGGCATATTACTGTATACCAGAGTGATGTGCTGGACGTAATTCACATTTAACTGTTTACACACAGTGATCTACTCTGTTAAAGGAATTAGTTACTACAAAGGGTTAAAACAGGCCATTGATGAAACAGAAACCAGCCAATCTGCACTGAGCAATCAATCTACACACTTCTGTAGGAATGGAAATTAGACTGCTATTGCATAGCAGTTTCATCCATTCCAGGTTTTACTACAAGCTTGATTAGCCAGTGTATAGATTACAAGCACAAGTGAGTCTTATTAAACTTAGTAAAACCAGGAAGAGAGCCAAGTGCTATGCAATGGGAGTCTTATTTCCATCCTTGCTTCTGTTTGTATTAGGAATAACATTTGGGCCTTTCATCCATTAATGTCAAATAAAAGTGTTTTTTATTACTTTGCATGCAGCCATTTGTTTTATACCAACTCAGACAGCAGAAACTAAAGGCACAGAAATGAACGTCACTCTGCTTGATAAAAAAGACTTTAAAGTTAAAAAATAAATATTCATCACGATGGCCAGAATGCAAACCACAATTCATTATTATTATTATTATTATTATTATTTATTTCTTAGCAGACGCCCTTATCCAGGGCGACTTACAATTGTTACAAGATATCACATTATTTTTACATACAATTACCCATTTATACAGTTGGGTTTTTACTGGAGCAATTTTAGGTAAAGTACCTTGCTCAAGGGTACAGCAGCAGTGTCCCATACCAGGGATTGAACCCACAACCCTCCGGTCAAGAGTCCAGAGCCCTAACCACTACGCCACACTGCTGCACTTCATGTTTTCCTTGTTTAAAGGCACAAAGAGCCATAAGGAGCACGGCCACAGAATGCTGCTCATCTGGCTGCATGGCGTGATCATGGCAGGAGAGAATCCAATCAAAGGGCTGTATGAGGGCCTTGTTGGAATCAGCAGGAGAGACTTGGCAGGTAAGCAGGGAGTCATGTGAACGAGAACTGGTGATTAACTTATGTAAACTCCAAGACACACAAGTCTGAGATCGCTCTGCGCTAATAATTAAGCACCTCTGACACACTCTGATTCTGTCAATCTTCTCAGCTAATGGAAAATATATATTTTTAAAAGGTCTAAATGCCATTATTAGTAAGTGGGCTTCATAATGAATGAGTTAAACAACTAGTCTCCTCTAAGAAATGTACAGCAGCTGCATCATTTCAAAGTTGAAAAGGTATTCTTAGAACTGGGGGAAGAGTTGTACTACGGCCTGTGAAAATGCCACCCCATTCCATAAACTCTGAAGTGCATGTCCTGCCTTTTAACGAGAATGCCTTTTTGTAATTAACCTCAGATAGAAACTTTGAGTATCTCTTGTTTCTGTTTCAACAGAAAGCATCAGAAGGAAAGCAAATGCAGATTCGGATTCTCCAAAGAAGTGCATAACCATGTGAGACCTGTATCTGCAGTGAAAAGGGAACACACTGGTGCTTCCTTAGAACAAACTCCTTGCATCACCAGAGACCAACTGACAAAGGGAACAATGTTCAGCATAGGAAACCATTGCCATTTTCTGCAATGTATTTCAAGCTAGTAAGGGCTACTGCCTGCCACTTAAACTGGCACTTTGATCATTCCCTCTAAAGGCCAAAAGCACTTTTTAAAAGCCTTTGTCCGTAGAAGTTATATTTCTAATTTGCCTTCAGTTGTGATGCATTTCTTAATTGCACACAGTGCAACCTGGTGGCTAAATTACGTAACTGGAACAATAATCTTACACTGTACCATTTTTTTTTTTCTCTGGACACAGACAGAAGCACAGTATTCTTTCAAATGCAGGGGTTTTAAAAATGTTTTTGTATTGTCAATATGCAACAATAAGCTTCCGTGTTATTTTTGTATCAGTCCTAACACACTGTATTTGTGTTGTTTTCTATTGCACCTCCAATTCCTTTTACAGGGTATTCTAATCTTATGTCACTCACTGTTTCAGCAGAGGTTATGTTAATTATATTTTAAACAAACCTGGCCACACATTTTGTTCTGTAATTCTGAAAAGGGTTTATCCTGCGTTATAGTTTGGTGCCATTATCCTTAAATTGATATTATTATAAAACAAAATCTATACCACAGACTAGTGAATCCTTTTTTTAATTAAATAAAACATTTTGTACATAAAACCGAGTGTGGTTTTTATTTTTAGATGAGTTCTGTTTAGTAAAACACTGACCAAAAACATGTGTGAAGTGTTCCATGAAGCTAGGATTACACCAGTTACTTTTAGGCTCAACTTGAAACAGTTACTCAAAATCAGAGGGGATGGGAAGATACATACATATTTTGTTTCAAACAATGTAATATTTCTAAGTGCACTGAAAAGCCAGTATATGTAACTGATTTATTTATCAGAGTGGTTGTTTTCTTAATTAAACACAGAATCCTTTTACTATGTGTGTGAGATCAAAAATCGAACAGGTTACCTTGCATAAATAGCAATAGTCTCCACAGTGTGACACAGATTCAGATGGTCTCTTGATCTCTTACACAGCATGTGTGGGGAAGTTTGCCATTGAAAAGTAAGCACAATTTGCTAGCCTAATTTTCCAGTGCTGATTATGTCTTGACCTTTTAAGATATGTGATTTGGGTTATGGCACAGATAAAGGACAGCACAGAAAGAACTCCAAAGAAACGTAATAAAAAACAGAGGCAAAGAATCTTGTCATTTTTTTAATGAAACAATTACTGAAATAACTGCAACTGCAAAAAAAAAAAAAAAAGAAAAAGCTTCAAAACTTTTTTCCTTTACTTTTTTTGTGAAGCTAAGTTCCTTGTCTCAACATAGGTAAGAATTTAGCTAAATCGGTCAGTGCATTGACAAATCAGATTCTTTTTAACAAGAATTATGGCAAAGGCTGGCAGTCTTAAAAACTTAAAATAATTAAAACAAAGCAAAAAGAAAAGAACAAAAAAAAACAGCGCCAAACCTGAAAAAGCACAGAGTACCAAAGCAAGTTAGAAGGAAATGCAAACAATATTTAAAGGCAAGAAAAAAAAAAATTCAAAAATGGCATTATATAATTGTCAAGTTAGATTTATTTACAGTAGCAATGATTTCTAAAAAATATTTTTTTTTTCCTGCAAAGTAAAAATATGGTCCATTATTAGATACTGTTGTTTTTATGACTGTATTCATCGTCTTAAAAAACAGATTGAACACTAGAAAACTGAATACCTTTCCTGAAAAGAATACTGATTGGTAGACGTCTTGATAAAGCCCAGTTGATATCAGTGATCCACCAGACAGACTGGCACTTCCAGGACACTTCTCCTTGCTATTTCTCTTCATCGCTGTCCCTGGCACCGTTCAGACTGCTTTTCTGAACCTCCAGCTCTTCTGCACTGACCATAGCTGGATCGATGGCTGCATATCTTGTGCCATGAAACTGGCGCAAGTGAATCTGGGGATTAAAACATGACGGGAATTAATATCAGTCAGGAAACTATTAATAGCATTAATTTTACATAAATAAATCCTACCAAAAAAAGGGAAGTAAAATATTCTCTTATGCACCTGCTGTATCTAGATATATCCATCTGTTCAGGTTCCCTTTAAAAGTTTCTAATGCAGTTATTTGTAATACTTTCATTTTTAAATGGGAACCACAATGAAGGAAGCACACCCACTCTCTTATGCCTAGCTGGTTTAGGACTTTCCTTTGTTAACCACTGGCAAACAATGTGGACAAGCCTGACATGAAAGGAACTGGTCCCCTATTGATACAAAGGGACCAACTGAATTCACTTTCTAGCTGGGGAATTAATAATACAAGGTGTCCCATCTATTATGCCAATTAGGGTGTTATCTTTGAAATCAGATGGCCTCACCCTGCTGGCTACCTGCACTACACAACAGAGTGAATATCTGTGTAAACACTGCATCACTAAACGTATTGAATTAACTGACCCTTTCCCCCTCCCTAACTTCAAGTTACCATACCCATGATTCACATATGCATAGCTTGCCTGTTCATCACACAAAACAAACACATAAGCCGGTACTGAACACCCACTTGTATGTAAAGGTTAACTTCAGCACTCCTGCAAAGGTATGGGAAGTTTCCACCTGTTTTCAGGTGTGCTCGTCTGGCATTTGGATACAGCTTATACATTTCCTCTTTAGCTTCGTGTGAAAGTGCACTCTGGTCAAACACCTAAAAGTGGGATGTAAAACACATTTTCTCAAAAACAGCAGTACCTAAAATTAAGCAGCGGCCAAATGCGTCACAATTTGACTCATACCATTTAATGATAAGAGTTCATTCTGAAAATAAAAGCAGCTACACATTGTTATTTGCTAGCTTTTCCAGTAGCGTTACTGCATGTTACTTAATATTAACTTTTGAGACATAACGGGATTGATCAGCGAGGCTTACATCCATAATGGTCACTGCAATGTCCTTTATCTTGTGGGGCTCCACGTAAGAGTTCTGGCAGTTCAGAGTCAGACGAGAGGCCAGTTCACTCTGACCCAAACTCTCCAGCTGTTCCAAATGAAAAAAAACAGAAGACATTCTTAATGCAGTAAGACAGCATTCCACATTTCTGTGTGAGGCATTCCAACAGACTGTTACTGTGGGTTTGACCCAATTTCTCATAAAGATGCCATGACTGTCTGTCTGCAGCTTTTCCGAAGTGAATCATTTGTATATAACTCCAGGGCTTGTGTAAATTTAGTTGTGTCTGCCTGCCTGCAGGTGCTGGGATGACACTGAGGATTTAAGCTTGCTTGACTGCACTGTACCGTAGGATAGTGTTCTTAAAAAACAAGCCTTGATATCCGATTCAAAATATTTTTGACAAATCACTTATTATTAAATACAGCTATGGCCAAACGTTTTTTTTTTTTTTTTAATTAATGTCTCAAACCTAACATTCTAGATGATACAAAACTTCTGTTCTACAGCTATCGACAGATCACTTTACCTCTTAGCACTATACTGCTCTCTTTGTTTCCGAATGCAGTTTAAACAGAATATTTGCTAGTTTCATTGCACATTTACTAGCTACCATGTCCATTATCAGTTGATAAAAGGCCTTACCCTATCAACCATAAAATCAATAGCATCTGCCATTTTCACATCCACTGGACCTGTTGCAAAATTCCCAAGAACAATCTTCTTGAGCATAAATGCAGGCATTAACCAAAAACTGCAGGGAAAAAAAGGAAACAAATGCTGATGCATCGTGCTATAAAAATACACTTTTTATTGTTTTAATCTACTACTACTACTATCAGGTCTGCTCATAGGTACACACTAACAGCACACTACCATAAATGTAAAATCCAAATACTATTCAGTTAACACAGTAGAACCAGCAGACCTATATTCTACAATGTTATAATTAACCCTTAATCTTTGAAACCCTTTAAATGCAGTGAAGCAGCTAGTTCTTACTGAGACAAGCGGAATATCTTATATTTGTGAATGAACAATTCCTGTGTACCTGTTGGCTGTCCAGCTCTGGTTAAAGATGGAAGTGTCGCTGAAGGAATTGCACAGAATAAGAGAATGCACTCTGGGTGACTTGTGTGTGTATTCTGCAAATTTCTGTGCCAAAAAGCCCCCTAAAGAAGCTCCAAATATGTGCACCTAAAAAAAAAAAAAGCTTCTTTTAACATGGGACCTAAAGAGTGACTTTAAACACGAAATCACAAGAAGATATTCAGTCTAACTTTAAACACATTTAAAAATAAGACACACACCAAAAGACTTTTCCACAAGTTTGTTTTCACAGAATAATGCCTCTTCTGAGAACCATAAAGTATTGCAATCTTTATTTATTTGATTCATTTTTCTTTCATCAGCAGGATAGATACTCGAAATGAACCATCTCATTTGTGATTCAAAGAGTTAAAAACAATTACAAATAGCACTCGTCCAATCACTGATTTCAAAACAAGCCAATACACACAGACTCTCTTTTTTGGTTTCACAGACCCTGATTAGTACACATCTTGGACTACCTAACTTAAGGTAGTCCATGAGTAGGACTAACTAAGGTCTATGAAACCAGACCTCTATCTATTTTCTACACTAAAACATGGGTATTTCCATGCTAACAAAATCAAAATGAAAGAGTAAGAAAGGCTAAAATAAGGAAATAACCTACAATGATAAACACCAACCTTATCCAGCTGTAAGTGGTCCAGTAGCTTCCTGAATCCATCACAGAACTCCAGGAGATCCCAGTATACTGGATACTGGAGCTTGAATATGAGAGAAAGAGATAAAGTAAAGCAATAAGTATCTCGTCCAAAAAGTCACACACTGTACAGCAGTGTTGCAACATGAAACCCTGCATTCTGCAGGCATTACTAACTTTCTACATGTATTTGTTATTTTATAGTAAAAGCCAATGAAACCAATGCAAGGGATCCTTACAGGTTACAGACAGTGATCATCCACCAGGATTTATATTACAATGTTTAAAGATATTTACTGGAAAATGAATCTCATAAAACTAAACTTCACATTTTTTGGGATGACATTTAATGCATTTCTATATTGTTATTGAAAATACTGTCTGTAGCTATTTATAAAGCATATTCATTTGAAATGATGAACTTACAGATATGACCCGGTAACCCCATCCGGTAAGCGCAAGGATCTGCTGGAAAAACACATCAGAAGTGCCACTGACAGGCGGCAGAAAAATGATAGGACATCTTACGACTTTGGGTCCTGCGTCATACAGAGACCAGACTTTACTGTCATCATCGTCGACTATAATCTGTAAAGAGAAAAATAAGACCAAGAGTTCTACAAGTATTTCTTTGTTTGCAGCGGTGCTGTGCATTATAGTTTATAATCTCAGGGGTGCTGCTTGTAGTTCCATTCCAGTCCAGCTGCTAGTTCCAAATAGGTATTTCATTTCTTGATTGAACCTTGAGGTTTAACTAAGTCATAAAGAACTTGCTTAGAACAAGATCCTGTTAAAATAGGACTAAAAGTGTTTGCCACTTGTTGCTTGTTAATCAGATAGGAAATGTTTTCCAATGTACTAGTAGTCATTTTGAAGTATACTGCAGCAGCTCTTATTTCAATTAAGTCTGGGAAAAATTTCAAACCACAAAATGACATGCTTAAAAAAATCACTCGATGCTTAGTCATGCTTCTTAATCATATGAAAATCACATGATTAAAAAAAAATAAATTCTTCCAAAGAGCTAACTAATCTGAGATCAATATGTCTAACACACCACTCATTAAAAACACAAACCCGACATGCTAAAAATGCTGTAGACTAATTTTGTATTAAATACGGCATTAAAAACAAGGTTGAGTTAACCAATAAATAGTATTGGACTACTGTATCAAAACTACAGTGTCTGCTAGCATGCAATACCGCAGCACCACACAGTGACTCGCTATCTGTAATAATGAATTACAGAAGTGTCCCTCCTGTTAGCACCCATGAAAATCAATAGGCAAATGATACCCACATCAACAAGTTAACTGCTCACACTGTACTGAACTTGTTATATTTTTAAACAGTATATGTTACCAACATTTTACAGTACTTGTGGCCTTTGGATTATTATCTCCTCTGTATGCAAAAAAACATAACTGTTTTTGTAATTGGTTAAGTTGTCTCCATGGAAACCGACAATAAAACTAAGAACACATACCTTTTTAAGCGAAACTGTGCTTCTGAACCAGTTGTAATCAGGAGATGCTCTGATCTCTTCCATGACTGGAAGAACGCGAAGTGGCCCCACCTGCATTTAAATGAAGTCCTTATTAGAAAGGCTTATTTCAAAGTTTGTGTTTCACTTCTTAGCCCATTCCTCGCACAAGCCGCCCATTGTTACACGCTATTGGCAATAAAACTAGCATAAAAAATATGCCGTGATCAGGAATTAGCCTAGATATTTCCTCAAACTGTAAAAATAATTTGATGACTCAAAAAATAATTTGATGATAGCGGAAAACCAAGAGAATGCTTTCAGAAAAACAAATTCGGAACTCATTAACGATTTACCCTTCCGGAGAAATACAGCCTAAAAGACACTGGTCTGCTCTCGCTCTATGTTCGTATTTTCTCTCTATCACGCTGCATAAAAACATGCAAAAAGAGGTGTTTAAACTATGACATTGTGCAGAAAATGTACAAAAGACACCACGAACAGATACGTAATACCTGCTAAGTAAAGTGCTGTGTGTAGAATTACAGAACGAACACTTCTATTTGCTGTATCAACGTATATTTTAAATACAAATGAAGTACCACTGATAACCTCTTTGCATTACTGATACGAGACTATACCAGTTACACTGAAAGTGTAACAGCACATGTTGTACCTAAGAGTCTGTGCTCACTTTGTAAGCCTGCTTATTTTTAGCTACCTATAATATTGTGTTCAAATCTCTTCTAACTTGCTTAAATATCCTGTCAGCTACTGCATTTGCGAATTGATAACTAAGCAAAAGCAAAACGACAAAACAATAAATCGTTACCTCGGTTGTTTACCTTCCAGCTGCCTTAACAGCCCACCACCGACCCTTGACTTGCTGGTGCATTCTCTTCCTTAAACCTCAATCATGTGACCCAACTTCCGTGATGTGCAGGAGGTAACGTCACCAGCGCGCTGAACTGGAGAGTTAATGTGTGGCAACTTCACACAAAAATCTTTATTTTCAGAAATACAAACGAATTGTTATTTTTTTATCATGCAGATATAATGTTGTACATCCAAATAGAAGACAACCTGTTAAAAATATACTAATTCTAAACCTTTTTTTTTCATTATTTTCACACTTTGTAATCTCTTACTTAAAGGAGACTTATGGTATATTTGCAAATTCGAGACCCCGGTTTTAAACACAGGATTAGCATGCTCGGGTTAGTATAGAAACTAAACTAGGAAAACAAAACCAAAAAATGGAAGCGAATACAAGTAACTGAAAATGTCAGCTTTTGCTGTCAAACACTGGCACCGCCCCTTTTGCGGCATGTGACCCAACAGCTACGTCACCCAGGCCGTTCTGTGTTGCTAGACCTAGTGGCTGACCTATTTAAGAAAGCAGGGGTTAAATCACATTATTGTCGATTATAATAAGATACAAACACCTTCCACGTCAATTGTAGCTGTGACCTGCAATAATTGCGACACTGCAGAGATACCTTGACAAAGCGGAGGAACACCGAACGCTGTTTGCTATTTTCAGTGACTCGACCATTTTAATTTTTAGTTGCTTTGCTGTGGTTGGCTACTGGTTTCGCCTCTTCCGAATTAGACGTTATTATTTTATTTTTCGTTTACTCTTAAAAACCGAGTTGCTTCTTATTTAGGATATTTTATTTTCAAAAACACATTTGTTATCCAAACGTATGTAATATATAATTTTTTATGGTTGACGCTTTTTCATAAGGTGGGTCGCAGGCTTCGGCCTAAGTTTTGTCAACAACAACAACATACATAAGAACGGTGCTTTAGTTAAAATAATAATAATAATAATAATTTCACCTGACACTTAAAAGGGAAAAAAAGAAAGAAGCCATGTCCTGCACGTGTTCGTCTGCTGCGAGGCGGATTATAAATTCAGCCCATAAAGGTAAGAATTAAAAGGGAAATGTTTTACATGTCGGGCGTTATCTATTTCAGAATAGTTTACATATCGATTGCTTAAGACTAAGAAGAAAACAATGCGAAAGCATGTATAACAGGTTTCTTTTTTTTTAATATTGCTGTATTATGATTCGCTTCGATAATGTTTTGCTGTTATCATATTATTCGGAGCGTTTTGAAATGAAAATACCGTTCTGTGTGTGTTTATTTTTATTTGTTAAGCTTTAAACAGTTTTGTGCTGTAGTTTATTTTGCTTTTTTAACTGTAGTTTTGAGACATATAACATACACAATGCTGAATACTGATGCATATTTAGAACAATGTTGTGTAACTTACTAGTAACTACTCGGTTGTGTTTGTTCTTCACTCTCATGCTTGGTACTAACCCCTCATGTAACCTCTCTCTCTCTCTCTCTCTCTCTCTCTCTCTCTCTCTCTCTCTCTCTCTCTCTCTCTCTCTCTCTCTCTCTCTCTCTCTCTCTCTCTCTCTCTCTCTCTCTCTCTCTCTCTCTCTCTCTCTCTCTCTCTCTCTCTCTCTCTCTCTCTCTCTCTCTCTCTCTCTCTCTCTCTCTCTCTCTCAGAAACATACCAAAATGAACTAACAAGCCACCTATTTCAGAGAACCGTACATTTGTATTGGTGTCTTTTTAGGGAAGTTTGTTAGATTATGCAAGTTTACAAAGAACAAGGTCAACAAGGATAACTATTTATTTTCCCTTAATGTTTAGATAGTGAGTAATAGTTTAGTTTTTTGTTGGAAACTTTTTTTTTCTTGGCATTTTACCATTTTTTTTTTTTAAAGAAGTTCCTGGTAGTATTCTATTATGCTTTGTGACTAAACATTTTTTAGGATGTGTATTGTGAAATTCTTGAAACAATATTGTGTTCCTGATGATTTAGCATTAACTGATTTCCTCATTTGTCAGATCCAGCAAGAATTACCAGTGCCTCATCAAATCTTATGTTGCGTTTGATTTGCCTCTATTGTGTCATATTAATTAAACAATTATTTACTCTGTACTACCACTGGATATTCGCAACATTTCATGTAGGGATTAAAAAACAAAACAAAAAAAAAACACATGGAATAGTTTGGTTTTTGAGTGTTACTTCTTTTAGAACATAGTAAAACTTACATGTATAAACTATTAACTTGTTTAAAGAAAGCAGCACTGCATTCACACACACATATATAATAAATGTCATTGTGGTTCTTTCTCTATGTATTAGAATTGAGAAACCTTGAAAAGAAATGGTGCCGGCTGTCTGTTAAAGCATGTAATCTGCTTCACAGTTAACACATTACATTTGTGGCAGACAAACTGTCCAACAGATACTGAGTAAAATATTATGACAAATATAGGATACACAGATTGGACACGGCACGTTATCTTGTTCTTTTCAGAAACTGCCCCTTGTTCACATTTCTCTTAGGCAACATTTTCTTTCCACACAAACAGACGCTGATTGTTATATATATATATATATATATATATATATATATATATATTGGGGTGGGAGTTAAATCCAAGCTTCCTGCTGGTGTATTTTAAAATGGAGGAAATATCTATAAGTTCATTAAAAGGAATATCCATTTGTCCATCTGTCCGTGTCTCTGGTGACAGTTTCTGTGTTGTGCTTACAGGCATTGCCTGCTCACGCGTTCACCTGTATACCCTGGGAAGACCGGGGATTTCTGAAGTTCATTTGAGGAGGAGAGTTCCCGTTAGATCATTTTCAGAGACTACAGTGTATTTTGCTTCAAAAGATGGAACAGCCAAAGATGGATCTGGGGATGGTGGCAAGGTAACTTTTGTTTTGTTTTGTTTTGGACTCTGAATTTATGTAGTTAATCACGTGGTTCCAAAACAACCCTTGCTCCAGTCATCCGTGAGGTCAGGCTGTGTATTTATTTTTATATTTAAGCCAAAAGACCTTGTGCTTAAATTCATTGATGAAAACTGGTCATTAGATCTATTTCTCCAATACTGTGACTTATTTATTTTATTTTAGTATTACTTTTTCTATCCAAACTTATTTATAGACTGGTGGCATCTGTCCATTTGTCTACTACTACTGATTAAAAAAAAAAGTGATATTTTAAACTAATTACTTTTCAATCTTTTGGCTCCACCAGCTTCTACACTAATTATGCCAGAGCATAGTGGAGACCAAGATAGTTTTAAAGGTTACAGTTCATTTGAAGCCAATACCCTTAGAGGTCATGCATGGAAAAGCACTACATGAAAAGTTAATAACTAAAAGAATACTAATACCATTTTACGATTATTTTTAAAAAAATCAGAAATCTGTTGAAGGGAGCAGCGGCAAAAGATCCACAGGCTCTGGAGGTCCTGGAGGAAAAGGTGGAAACCAGCTGCGTTGCCCAAAGTGTGGGGACCCGTGCACTCATGTCGAGACATTTGTTTGTAAGTGTAACTGCAGATTCAGCAATATTTATTGAATGTTTTAAAAATCTAATCTGAATAAACTTTTTGCATGCAAGGAGAAATGCAAGCAAGATTACCTAAAACTGTATAAATGTATTTTACAGTCCCCCTTGTGAATTTGGTATCTGGCTTACAAATACAACTCTGCCATACATTTAAATAGATGTTGAATTTGTAGAGGAGTGACCCATGTGGATCAGCTGGGCAACCAGTATACCGATCCACTTCTGTTTTAGGAATTATTATTTATCATACAAAACATGTTTAAGTGCAACAACATATTTAAAATGCTGTTTAATTGTTTTTTGTATTTCTGTCAATCAATTAGTTTTGTCTTGCTATTTTTAGAAATGCAGTATAATTTTCCATAGCAAACTTTTATAACGTCTATTGCACAAATGTTTTCTTGGGAGAAATATTGGCTATCATACAAACTGTGTTGATAAGTTCACATAACTATCCTGTGTGGTTCATTGTGTACATGGTATTCTTAACTTTACAGTGGGTAATCTGTGCAAATTCCACTGCAATCTTAACAAATACAAAAATTGTACATTTTGACATTCTATGTTTTTATTATTTCAGCTTCAACCCGCTTTGTAAAATGTGAAAAATGTCATCACTTTTTTGTCGTGCTGTCAGAAACCGACTCAAAGAAGAGTCTAAATAAAGAGCCAGAATCAGCAGCTGAAGCTGTTAAAATGGCATTCCAGCAGAAACCACCACCTCCACCCAAAAAGGTAGTCCTTGGGTCTTAAGTAGAGCCCATAACAAACCTAATGTTACTTAAATGTAGTATTTAGGCATGCCTGGGGTGCTTGTATGTTTTAGTTAACCTGCCACACTTTCACCTTCTCTTAAATCAGAAATCTTCTGAGGTCCAGACTTTGCAGCGTTAAATGTGCCTAATATGGTTGCTATATTGTGGTTCTTTTTATTATTTGTTGACAGAGACCAAATGCTTTGCGGTGTTGGTGTCATATATACGTCCAGTTTCAAATGAGTATTGTTGGCCAGTGATCGTGTAAAATTCAATTTTTTTGGAAATTTTCATTTTGAAGACCTCTTATTGAATGGTGAAAGTGGTCTTACTGCTACTAGCCTTTAAATTCAATCTTTAAATATCCAAGCTGAGCTTCTGACAGAACTCCTCATTGATTCAAACAGAAGTTAAATAATAACCTGGTAATCTTTTCCAGATCTATGCCTACCTTGATAAATACGTGATTGGCCAATCCTATGCTAAGAAAGTGCTTTCAGTGGCTGTGTACAATCATTACAAGCGTATTTATAACAATATCCCAGCAAGTATGAGACAGCAGGCAGAAGTGGAGAAACAAGCCTCTCTGACACCTAGAGGTTAGTAATATATTTCCTTGTTTCCATGAGCACAGATTGACCGCTGATCCGGGCTCTCCCGCATTGCTCCTGAACCCCCATTGATAGTCTATCCCAGTTGAGTGATGAGACTCTGTTTCCGTGCAATGTGAGCTTTCAGTGGATGTTTTCGGTTCGTTCCCAGTCAGCCCTGCGGCTAAGGTCACATTCATTTCTTCACTAAACCAAAAGGATGGACTCTGTTGCTTTGCTACCAACAATCCTAACGATTCTTTGGAGCTTTTTTGTTACTGAGAAAACCTATATGAGAATGTTAAAGCACATTTCTGGTACTGTATTCCATATATATTGGCACATTTGTAGCAAAAATACTATGCACAGACTAGGGTTGCTTAGATGAACCCACTTTCCCAACGCTTGGTCATGTCTTTATAGAACAGAGCTGCATTGTCTAGCTACTTGGGGAATTGGGCTACATGAAAATATATATGTATATCTCCAGACAAGTCTACTTATAAAAACAAGAAACTACTATATGTAGATTTAATCCTTATGAACCAGTGGAATTTGTATCAAGGCGATTTTTCACATGAAATACAGCTTGATGGAGCATCTAAGACATCCTAGCATATCTTGGAAAGGAGAGCTCTCTGACTTTGAATGAGGTGTGATTTCTGTTTGCCATATTGAGGTAACAGTCCAAAAACAACCCTGTGGAATGTGCTATTGCAGTGGAAGAACAAAGGAGAAATGCCTCTGGATTCCAGACCAGGCATAACTGTGAAATCCACTACTGTAGGGAGGCTGGATTGCCTTGTCAAACAGGAGCTCTGTGATATTCTGAATAGCTTGGTCATTATTATTCAAGTAGTCTGTAATACAGGTTTGACTGGACAAACTCCTGCTTTGGTATATCTTGATCTGCCCTGCCCAAACAGCACGGGGGATAATGGAAATAGGTGTTTTTTTGTTTTTGTTTTTTTGTTTTGTTTTTTATTGTTGGACCTTGGGCTAGCAGGCAAAGGCTTTTTGAAATGATCTCTTTTTGGGACTCGGCCAGGCAGATTGTTCTGAGTTTGTATGGATTAATCTCTCTGTCTGATCCCTCCACTGTGTCTATTCAGGACTCTCTTAGTGATGACAAGACCAATGATTCTGCATAGATTAACAGGTTGAATCGGGAACTGTTCTTCCATAGAAATTCCAGGGCAGATTAGCTGCCAGAGTATTTCCGAGCTTCCTTTTAAATGAGAACATTGTAAAGCTGCAAAGGCAAAATAAAAGTATTATTTTTATAATTATGTAAAACTGTGATTTGGCATTTGTACAATGAATGTACTCCTTGTTTTTAGAGATTTATTTTAGGAACATGTGAGATTTGGACATAAAAAAAACCCCAAAACTAGTAATGCTACCTCAAAAGTTTCTGGGCTTCGACAGAATTTTATTAACCCATGTTAAAACGTGGGAATGGTGAGAACCATCCATGACAGAAATCCTAAGCCACAATGACATTTTAATTTACCAGTAGTATGAATTTGCTGGTACAGCTCAATAGTACTGTTTTTGATATGGCTGTTTTCATCCTCTTTCTGTAGAATTAGAAATCAGAAGACGGGAGGATGAATACAGATTTACAAGTAAGTCCTAATTATATGTTTTTTGTACAAATGCCAAAATCTGGTACAAAGTGTATCTCATGCACGCATGTGACACCTTTATACTGTCTATGGATCTGGTGGCCATCGTAGGTGGTTTGCTCACTATAACATGGCTGAATGAGTTCTACTTTTAGTGAGTAAGCATCCAGATGTGCTGATGACATTGGTGAGGACCTGATGAAAAAAATGGTGAACTGACAGACCTCTTTGTCTTTTCTCTTTTTAAATTTCCATGTAATCCTGTTGGTATATCTTGGGAATAACTTTGGACATTAAATGAAGTTTTTCTATGGTTTAACTTTTCTAGCAAAATCAGATAAACAAAATTGTTGTATACACAGGGTGCTACGTTAGTATGAGGTTATCATTATTGGTTAAATATATTCATGCAGGTGGATGAATCGGTTATCCCAGTGACCCACTCTTTAACTAAGATCTTTGCGCTGATGAGGCATCTCACAGACAGTAACTGAATACTGGATGCGGGTGTCAGAGCACATATATAAATAGCTTGAACCTGCAAACATTTTACAAGGAGTAAACCAGAAGATACTGTAAGTTAGGGGAGGGGGTAGGTAGTGTTCTGTTCAAAATATCTTGTATAAAATTTGTTCTAAGGAAACATTCAGCATGATCAAGAAAGCTGTGATATATATAAAAAATGAAAATCCTGTTTTTCATCCATTGTCTGCAATTTTATACTCTGTTCAAAGTCTCTCCTAAACTTGTATCTAAAGTGCAGTTTATTATCGTGCCTTGTTTCACACGGGTTTTGGATGGATTGCACCAGGAGATGTAGTTGTGATTAATAGCACTTCTATATCACGCTTTTTTTTTTTTCTCTCTCTCTCTCTCTCTCTCTCAGAGCTGCTTCAGATTGCTGGGATCAGTCCACATGGTAACGCGCTTGGAGCATCAATGCAGCAACAGGTTAACCAGCAGATGCCTCAAGAGAAACGAGGAGGTGAAGTGCTGGATTCAACCAATGATGAAATTAAACTGGAGAAAAGCAACATATTGCTTCTTGGCCCAACAGGATCAGGTTAGTTTAAAAGCAAAAAAATAAAAGGTCAACTAAAAAAAATCCAATAAGTTTGTTGCTCTGTATTAGACATAATTTACATTTTAATTAAGATTTTTAAATACCGGTACTGGTTAACCTTTTCTCCAGGTAAAACTCTGTTGGCTCAAACCCTTGCCAGATGCCTTGACGTTCCCTTTGCTATCTGTGACTGCACCACCTTGACCCAGGCAGGATATGTTGGGGAAGATATTGAATCTGTCATTGCAAAACTGCTTCAGGACGCTAACTACGGGGTTGAAAAAGCACAGCAAGGTAGGTCTGGAAGAAAAATATATTTTTGATTTTAATATATTTTATAAAGAGGATTCAAGGAGGGCTTAGGTCGGCAGGGCAATCCACGGTTCACCGCGCACCAGCGACCCCTCTGGCTGATGGGGCGCCTGCGGATCTGCAGTGGAGCCATTCAGATGGCTGTGGATCCGCAGTGCGATAAATGACGGCTTGGCAGGAACACGTTTCGGAGGACGTGTGTTTCAGCCGCCGTTTCCCGAGTCGCCGGGGGGTTGCAGCGGTGAACCGGGATTAATAATAACACAATTGGCGATTCCAAATTGAGGAGAAAACTGGGGTAAAACTCATTGGCAACGACTAAATTTAAAAAAATAAAAAATAATTTAGGGGTGAATATTATTTTGTTGCATATAATATTTATATGCAACAATACAGTTTGAGAAATATATATTGTACACAAGTGCTAACACATAATAAAAAATATCCCCCATTGACAGGAATTGTCTTCTTGGATGAAGTAGATAAGATTGGCAGTGTGCCTGGCATTCACCAGCTACGAGATGTGGGTGGGGAAGGGGTTCAGCAAGTAAGTGAATTGTTCAGGCATTTATCTTTCACAGGGATGTCAGCCATCAGGAAAGTAACAAAATGTTTTTCTCCTGAAAACACTGCAAAATTAACATGTGAATTCTGATGCTGAGTGTAAGCTCCTGTGGATACTGTATACTTTGATTCTCCACTTGTGTATGTTGTACAGCAATGAATACATTTTGCTTAGTTGCTATTTCTTAATACAACAATTATATATATATATTAAATGATTGATGTTTTTAAAGAATTAAGCATATGTCTATTTCAAAAGCCAGACAAAAATAGTACTAATAAAAACATTAATGCAATTTGTGTATGTATTATCAAAATATTATGTGGCTTTTTTGTAGGGTTTATTAAAGCTTTTGGAAGGTACCATTGTGAATGTTCCAGAAAAGAACTCTAGAAAATTAAGAGGCGAAACTGTTCAAGTCGACACTACCAACATCCTGTTTGTGGCTTCTGGAGCATTTAATGGACTTGATAGGATAATAAGCAGAAGGAAAAATGAAAAGGCGAGTGATCAAATTAAAAATGTCTTGGCTGTAACAGTATTTTTGAATATAAACATCCTTGTAGCGTTTCACATTAAAAATAAACCTGTAGACATTTCATGATTGGTGCCAGTAGCATGGGCACCGATTTCTGGTTGTTTCTTGTGTTAAATGTTTTATATAGGAGTGTTACATTTATCATCAGAACAAAGAGGGGTATGTTAAAACACAGACACTGCAGTTTGTTAGCAAGTTATTATAATCTTTTTTTTTTTTTGTTCAAATGCAGTTACTTTAAAATTCAGCATGATGCTGAAACACATTAGCTAGATGGTCTCTGTTTTGTTTGGGCTTTATTGATTTAACTTTTAATGCCTCTGTGTATTGTTCTGTAGTATCTGGGATTTGGTACTCAGTCAAACCTGGGAGTAGGCAGGAGGGCTGCAGCGGCTGCTGACCTAGCAAACACAAGTGGAGAAGGGGACACTGTGCAGGAAATCGAAGAAAAAGATCACTTGCTCCGCAATGTCGAGGCCAGGGACCTTATTGAATTTGGAATGATTCCGGAGTTTGTGGGACGTCTGCCAGTGGTGGTTCCTTTGCACAGCCTGGATGAGGAAACTCTGGTTCGGATTCTTACTGAGCCTCGCAATGCTGTAGTTCCCCAGTACCAGGCATTGTTAGGCATGGACAAGGTGTGATGTAACCTATAAATTTTTTTTTTTCATGTAATCCATCCCAATGCTGTCTCACTATTTAGAAAGTAATCTGTAATCACAGGGTGGTTAGATGGCCACTGTATTTTATATGGGAACCTCTTGGCAATGTAAATTAATGGGGGGGAAGAGACCAAATGATGGGAAACAATGTTCTAGGACAACCACCACGAGTTCTGTTGCTGACCACCTATATATGTTACTCCCTTAACTGTCCAATATGGGAATCATTTATCTCCAGGAAGGGTGTCGTCATTAAACAATAAACAGCAGTGCTTACAAAGGGACACTTGAGTTCTTGCAGTGTTGCACTTGTATAATCAGCCCTGTATATGTAAGTTTATAATTGTTTCTTTGTATACGTTTCAGTGTGATCTCAATATTACTGAAGGTGCCTTGAAAGCCATTGCCAGAATGGCCTTGGAAAGGAAAACTGGTGCTCGTGGCCTAAGATCAATCATGGTATGTTAATGAAAATGATGCATAAGTAGTTCATCAACATTTTAAAAAGTACTAAGCTGTAAAAGTTAAATACATAAGTGTGTGTTTGTATTTAAAAATTAATAAAATGTATACTGCATATTTGCTATAAATTCAAGATATTTTCATTTGTTAAATCTTTACCATTCTTTTACAGGAAAAACTGCTGCTGGAGCCCATGTTTGAAGTGCCAAATTCTGACATCATGGCCGTAGAACTAACCAAAGAAGTAGTGGAGGGGAAATCGCTTCCCATATACATTAGGCAAGTATATACCTCCTGTTCACAAACAAGTGTACTACTCGGACAAAGAAAACTACAGACAGGCTGCTGCAGGGTTCCAAGTGTGATAACAGACCGCATACAATTAGTGTCATTTTTGTTTTTAAATGCTCTCTTCTTTATTTATTTTCATGCTAGGGCCCCTGCTAAAGAATCAGCGGAAGAGGAGTATGATTCAGGAGTTGAAGATGACAGCTGGCCACGTCGGGCAGATGCAGCCAAAAACTAAAACCTAGAATATATTTCAAGAACTTCCTACAGGACTCTTTTAAATAGAAGCCATGGATTTTCTAGAAGGCGTTAAAGGCATTGATCAAAACTTTAAAATACATGATCAGAAAACAAAGTGCTGGAATAGAAATTTAAAGCAGATCACTTTCAAATTGTTGTTTTGTATAATACTGATTTTTACATTGTACATTATGCATCCAGTGAAGTGTAAAAAAGTATGGATCTCACCAAGTACAGTGTTAGGTTTTGGAACTGTTGCTTTAAAATCTTGCAACAGTTTTGTTCAGCATAGAGGTGCATTAACAAGCACAGACAGTTTGTAATAATGTCTTTACCTGTGAAATTACTGAGACATGTGGCTTTTGTAGTCTAAGGATATCAATACAGACCCTGTTTTATTCTTGACACACATTTAAATAGCTAGCTTTTATCTTGATTTCATAAGTATATTGGTTGATATGGTATGGGAATCAAATGAGTTCAGGGGATCACGTAAATTTAAAACTGTTTAAATGGGGGTGGTATTTAAAACATTCATGTTTCCAAGTTTAGTATACATTTAGGCTAGCATTTGGTGTACATTTTCCATAGAAACAATGTAATAACATAAACAAATTTAACATTTTTAGCATGTTAAGGGGTAGTTCTTTTTAAGGCTGGTTATCCTCAGGAATAGTGCATCTTGATGTACATTTTTAATGACTACTCTTTCAAGGTTACAGTAATATGCTGTTGCTTTTCAGCATGTTAATGGTTTAAAATCTTATATTTATATATATATATATATATATATATATATATATATATATATAATATATGTAATTGTGTCACAGATATGATGTGAAGAACAAAGAAATATACTCCAGTTCAAATGTAGTTGTTTTTTTAATAGTTTGGATTCATTATTTTACCACCTCCTGCTAAAAAGGATTTCCTTCATCAAACTTTTAAGTGATTCATTGCATGTGTACAAGTATGACAGCAAAAATATGAGATACAATAAAATCCATCTACAGAGGGCTGAAAGATCCATCTCTGTTTTAGATTGTGGTTGTTCACTGGGACTGTACGTGGTTCAGCTTTCCTTCCACTGTGGAGCTTTTACACAATGCTGTAGGATCTTTAAGCTTCATCTATGTGGATTTTCTCCAGGTGAAAGCCATAATGTCATAATCTACCAATAGAATTTGTACTTCTGTTGGCCCTGTATTTTGTTATAATAATGATGTAGGAGGTTTGTTTGTTTTGTTTTCTTTTGGGGAGATTGAATACACGAGTGGTGATTTCTTGGCATTTTTTTTCTTAATTGCAGTTTAAACCTTGCTCATTTTATTATTTTTATGCATTTGATTAGGTCAAAAAGTAAACCGTTTTATGCCTACTTAAAACATTTGTGAAACACAAAGGGGTCTGTAGATGTGCTTGTTAAAATATATAAATAAAATGTATATATCTATATATAAACCATTTGTTTTTAAGATACGTTTTGACAGTATATTTAATAAATGCATAATAACACAATGAAAAAGAATTACAGACCTGTTTGGTAAGCAGTGGCACACGGCATGGAATAATGAAGCGAATGACTTCATATAGAACTCAAACTATCTTGTGTTGCGTTACAAGACCATATTGATGAACGGAAGAAAACATTTAAAAGGAAAATATCGAGATTACAGTATTGACATTCTTACACTCAGTTACCGGGTAAACATTTCGTTTTCTGTATCCATATTTGAGGGCCACATTAACAGCAGAAATTACAGTATGGGAAATTGTAGGTTGATTCCAAATCAGCAATCATGCCAGCAACCCCTCGATTTTATTATTTTCAAATACAAGTCAATGACAGATATACAAGTACAAGCAATCGCTGTCTTAAAAGTCACTCATGTCCAGTACCTCTTAATAAGTTACGCAAGGCGTGACTTTATGTTTGTTGTATTAAAATTAACTGTCCACCAGTATGAAGAAATTATGTAAACGAAGGTCATATGAATTGAGGTTTCTGGAAAACGGAGCGCAGTCTAACTCGAACAGCGTCTGTCTTCCGATACACTAGGTGTCGCTCTGATGTTGCTTATCGAGTTTTAAAAAATGCCTTTGTGCGGAAGTGTAGAACTAAGGGAAAGAGGAAACCGACTTAAATGGGCGGATGTGTCGGTTCTGTGAGACAGTACAACATGCTGAAAAAAAGCACTTCATGCGCTGTAGTAAACTCTGCACATGAAAATATTTTAAATCAGGAAGTCTAGACTTTGAATTGGAAAGGCAATGAAATGGAAAGACCGGCGCCATTTCAGCAAGATCAGTATTTTTCTGCAAGACCACCACAGCAACAACAGCCGCCACCGAATCCGGAGTTTCCTAATCAGGAAAGCGCCGCTCACTTCTTTAACTCAGGTACGAGGGGCGATATGCTCCCAAGAAACCGGACTTCGGCGGGGTTAGATTTGTCTATGCATGGGGCATTTCAGCGCTCTGAACTACAAAACCCTGGTGAAATTCACGGCAGCGGCGCCGGCGGATCTTTTTGGCCGAGGCAAGATGTTTATCGACATCAGCAGCAGTTCCCCCATAGAGACCCGCGATTTACTCCTAATGAGTCGGACAGGTCAGCCGCTTTACAGCCACTACCGTATGGATCACCGTTTTATCACCAGCAAGGAGATAACGCTTCGAACCCAGGTGCGCATGGAACGATTGATTTAAGTAAAACAATGCATCCTGCTTTTTCAGAGATTCCTGGCCAGTTAGGACCTGATCAGATGTCCCAAGGTGTCGGTAAAGCTCCACAAATGGAATTCAGTTACAGACAGCAGCCGCCTACAGTATCAGGTTGTCAAGGCAATCTGTGGCAACCAAATAACAATTATTCTACTCAAATGCAGACGCAGTTTGGTGACCCACGTTATAACAGAGCTCATCGAGACGATCCCAGTTCTTACGGTAACACTGGTCCATTTCACAGCCAGTCCGGTCCTGCCATTCCTAATAATTCTAATTATCAGAGACATCATCACCCCGAAGCTTCCCAGTATAACTTTTCTGAAAGCACATTATCAGAACATCACAGAGGGCAACAGGAAATGCATTGCCATTGGAAAGAAACGTCAACGACCTCTCGCCACCAGAAAGACTTTGTTGCGCAGCCAGATTCGGAAGCCAGACAGGCGCAACAGGACCAGCAATGGATTGCAAAGTTTTTGTCCAAAAGAAAGAGAAAAGTATCAAAGGAGTCATGCCCCAAACAGTCAGAGCGTACCCCGTTGGTAAGCGAGGTCCGCGACGCGGTGTATAGCGCGGCTCGTTTGGTGTCGGAATTGACTCGGATGTGTCAGGTTCTAAAGCAGAACGTAGAAAATGAGAGCCTTTGGTCTGAGTCCTATGTGAAAGCACTGGCGGTCAAGAAGGAACTCCAGGAGAAATTAAAGACTCTAGATGACCCTGTGTATATCGAGGACGTTAAAAAGAAGCTGGCCAGGATCCGCAAGAAAAGGTCAAGGCTTCAGAGGAAGAAACGGGAACAGGCTCTGGAGAAACAGGAGGAAGAAGCCAGGGCAGCCGAGAGGGAGGCGCAGATTGACAAGTGGAGGATGAAATGCGTCCAGCAAGTTGAAGAAAAGAAACGGGTAATTTGTCTTTCAAAACGGGCAATAAAGTCAAAAAACACAAATAGAAGTATGAACTCATATTTACAATGTAAACCTGCATTCACAATGATTCCAGCAGGGGGCAGTACTTTCCTTGCTTACATGTCTGCTGGGGATCCCTGATGTTTGGGCTTTGAGAAAGCAAACATTATTTCAGCGTTTCCAGTACATGGCATCGTTTTTAATTTATGTACCAATGCAGGGGTCAGTTCCATTTTAAAATCAATTCCCCATTCCCTTTTAATCAATATGCCAGTTGGCTGCCAATGAAAGCAGTTGAACAATTGCAATAATGTTGTCTAATTGATTTTTAAAAAATACTCAAATAAAATACTCGGGATTCCTGCATTTTGACATTGGTGTCATTGACATTTTTACAAATCAAACATTGCCACTGCTGGACAAATGTACATGTTGTTTTGATACTGGGTTCTAACTTGTATGCTAATCTTTAAAGATAACATTCAAACCTAATGCTTTGTGAACAGGAGCAGGAACTGAAAGCTGCTGCCGACAGCGTGCTGTCTGAAGTGAGGAAGAAACAGGCCGACTCTAAAAGGATGATGGACATTCTCCGCTCCCTGGAGAAGCTGCGCAAACTGAGGAAGGAGGCGGTCGCTAGAAAGGGTAAAATATGGAACTTGTGCTTTATAAATAGGAAAGAAATGGTGGTTCCAGTTTATCAGCAAGTGCATACGCAGTTTTTTCTAAAAGGACTACAACCATTTTAACAGTATAAAGCTAGCAATGAATTGCCAGAGCAGTCGTTCACCTGCTCATAGATGCAAGTTTTTTTCTTGCTCGTTTTGTACCATTCTGATTGTCCGCTTCAGAAAATGTTCCCCCGTCATGTTCCATGTTACTGTTCACAACTTAGAGAAATTAGTCCTTTATTTGAGATGGTTCAACAATAAATGACTCTCCACAACACACTAGAATATTGTATCTCCGGGCTATTTAAAAAAAAATATATCCTATTCATTTTACAGTTGGATTGCAGGTTTACCCCGTTTTACAACTAGATCTTCTGCTTCAGAATACATTTCCTGGACTAAAACTGGAAATCTGTTTCCAATTCACGGCACCTTCGCTCACTAGATCTTGAAAGCTTAATACTTTCTATCAAGGCCGCCTAAGTGTCTCTTACTTGGTACTTATCCAAAGATGGACCTTGTTAAGGACGTACTGTCTTTTCATGAGTCTTTGTAAGTTGATTTTAGGTTACTACAGTTTATGATGTTGTGTTTTAAATCCTTCAAATACAGTATCCCCCTTTTAAAAATAAATCACTATAAAACTTCCCCCCCAGGAATACACCCAGAAGCAACAGCAGACGAAGCCTTTGAGCAGCAGGTGGCTGTGCTAAGGAAAGTGATTGTGAAGCGCACTGTCGTGTACGACGCTGAAGAGAAGGCTTTGAGAGTCATGCTGGAGGGAGAGCAAGAAGAGGAGCGAAAGAGAGAGCTGGAGAGAAAACACAAGAAAGAAAGAGAGAAAGTGCTGCAGAGAAAGCGCCACGTCGAGTCCATGCTGTTTGGAAATTCAGGTACGTCAGCCTAGTCTTACAACCTGACATTTCATTTTATTACTTCTAAAAGAACATGTGTAACGTGCACTGTTTTCGTCTGCCAGCAGCTTTTGTGGAGACTGTTCTGCGGGGCCACACTGAGACAGCTCTTTGTTTTCTGCAACAAATTTCAGGGCTGACTGTAGATAGATGTAATGATATAAAACGAATGAGATCCACATTTTGTTTCAACAGCTGAAATGCATCCAGAGCACCCTCTTCGACCTTTCAGACATTACTACTTACAAGCTGAGCATTCCTTACATGCTCTCATGCAGATCAGGTAAATGAGCTTTGTTTACATTGAAAGCAATACATTGATTACATCCCAGTACTACATTGGTTGCTATAGGAAGTATGAAAATGTGTTGCGAAGTTAATACACACAGTATGATGTTACAATGCCAAAAAAAGCATATTTTGTTTTTGATTTGTCTCCTTTTAAAGTAAAAACAGCATTAATTGTAATAGAAAACAGTTGTGTGTTCTGTCAATTTGAACAAATCTTGCGGTCTTCTCACCAGGAGGGACTGGGAGTGTTTCTTGGTACCTGCAGATCACCCGGATGGCAGCTTCATTCCTCAAGGCTGGGTTCTTCCAGTGCCTCCCTCTAACGATGTGTGGGCCACTGCCCTCGAAAAACCGGACTAGTCTGTCCACTCAGGGCAGCTGCATAGACTGTGGGAACAAACAGTACCACTGGGGATGTAGAACCTTTTCAATAAAAGACAATAAACTTGACCACAAAAGATGTGTGTGTGTGTGTGTCTGTCCATTGCTATTACAAGAAGTGCTTTCAAATGCGCAGCAAATATTTATTTCCTTATATTTATATATCTAGTAAACTGGCCAATATAAAATAGTTTTTGTTTTTGGTTTTTTTTGTCTGCAGTTGAAATACGTTTTGTTTACACGCAATAGCTAATGGTTATGTAAGTTCACATGGAATCTTGCACGTTTGCATGCGTCTCAGCTGGCATTAAGAAGATGCTGGCTCTCCTGTTATGTCAGTGGATTAACGGTTCAAGAAGAATTAGCATTTATTAGCACGTCCGCCAACAAAGAAAACAAAGCAACCAGATCTGAACATCACGGCTGAATCAAGAACAAGGAGCTCCATTATAGGACCCAACAGGCAGGTTAATTTATATCAGATTGTATTCTTATTTGTTTATATCAGATCTCTTCTGTGGTTACTGAAATACCTTTCTCAACCATAAACTCCTGTTTAAAACATGATCTTATTGTACAGTGGGTTCCCTGCTACGTGATTGAGGAAATAACTTAATATTTGTGGGGCTTCTAGGAATTCTGTTTCCAGACAAGACATGCGTAAGGTTACTTAATCTTTTATGAGTTCAAACAACTGTAATTTGTGAAAATGAGTCTCTGAAATGCCTATTGTTTACAAATGGTATTAGGAGACTATTCTGAGGTACATTCTCACACTTTAGGACTGATGGGAATGTCTTTTGTCATCTCATGTAAGTGAATATCAAGTGGGACAAGTACTATTATTTAAACAAATGAGATCATGGAAAGTCCGGTGCTATAAACTGCTCTAGGATTCCATCCCTTTGCTCCTTATGGCCCTGTACAGTACCTGGAGACTTGTTGAAGAAGATACGATTTCTCTCTAGCATTGTGTTGTAGAAAACTAGCGTCATATCTTGACTTTTAAACTAATGACAATTAAGTTAATCACTGGACATACAAGCTTGCGTTAAAGGGGCTTGTCACTCCAAAAACATTTAAACAGTCACTTTCATGTTTGAGCTAAAAGAAAAATAAAATATATAGAATGTTAAATACTACTCAATACTGACTATGTACATTGTTCAAACAGTTAAGTCAGTGCTTAAAAGTAAATTGAATAATCGTTGTTTATGGCATTGCTGTACTGCTTGTATATTAACCAGACCACCTGTTGGAAAATGTATCGCAACAGCAGGGTGAGCACTCCACAAAGCTGAGGTGTGCCACATGTCAGGTTACACAGCCAGGTGGCGTGAAGACGTAGGGTTTGCTGACCATGGGTATTAAGCAACTAAGTAGGTGTTTCTTACAAAGCCAGACCAACAAACACGTGTGCTGAAAAAGCTGCTGTTCTCCTTTGTCAGGCTGCAGAGACAAGCGAGTCCCATTCAGTGTAAGTACTTCCTAGCCCTATTAGCAGGCAGGTTTATGTACAGCACTCAGTGGTTTTGATTAGGGAAGCTAATTGGTTGGTCAGTTTCTTTCCTTTGTGGACAGTAGTCCACAGCACAGAGCTCAGCACGACTACAGTGATACCAAGTCAGCATCTTTAATAAAAGCGTAAAAGCAGCAAAACTCGTACAGCAAAAAGGGTTATTCGGACAAATATATTCATTTCAAGATGGCATGTCTTACATCACATATATGATGTAATATTATTGAAACATGTTTTTTGTATAGGTTGCTGTTGCCAAATGGGCAGCACTTTCCAAAATAAATCTATAAATAAAACCATTAACTGAGGTCTACCTCTGCAATCTTGCATGTAAAGAATTGGAGTAGAAATGACCGTGTTTGGGGCGGTAGTTCCAGATTATTGTAAATTTCGCTAAATATTTTGAGAGCTTTCATGATGTGCCTTTTGATCTGCGGTTTCTAACAAAGCCTTCTTTGTTGCTGAAAACCCTCTCAGGAGGAATAATGAACTGGCTGGACGAGGTACCTTTCAAGATCCCGGCTGGAATAGAAGAATGGAAGGAGGAGGAGAAGCCGGTCACACCTCCAGATCTGACTATCCCCGACTTCCTCTCCATACTGGACGAAACACATGTGAGTCATCCACCCCGGCAATGTGTATCGATCAAGCTGATGAACAACACAAACCAATATATATATATATATATATATATATATATATATATATATATATATATATATATATATATATATATATATATAGAATATCGCATAGGGAGCTACGACACAGGCTCTGACCTCAACTGGGATGAAATCTTACAGCTCCTTGTACTGTATTATTATAATATATAGTTAAGGAAGAATAACAGTATAGATTATCTTAATATGAAGTCACTTTAATTAGATACAAAATTCATATCAATGTCAGTATAACAAACTATGAAGCACTCAAGTGCTACATTTAGAAATAGTAAAAGAAACGTAACAACACTTCATTCATTAAGTTTCTTTTAGTATTTCTAGTCTTCTATATAATAATAATAATGTATAGCATGAATACAGCGCCCTGGCATGTCTTTGTGGTTTGGTCTCCTGCATACAATGCAGGGTTATAAATGTACACCAGGTGATTGCAGAACACTGTGAGAATGCTTTGAGCGGTGTGTTTAACGATACTTTTTATTGGAAAACAGAAAGGCATTTTTATAACGTTGGCATTCGTATTTCCATGCAGCCGTCCATCTTTCCAGCTACGTCCTTAATGGTCATAAATCATACTTTGGAAACAGAACAGAGCTCTTGTAAAACGAGTGAAGAATAAGCGAATATAGAATAAAGTTGGCATTGATATGACCCTATCCAGCTAAATGAATCCTAATTGGACTTTGCGATTTCGATTGCGCATCTGATCACAGTGTTAAAACTACAAGGCTAATGAACAAACTCTTCAGGATTCACTCAGAATAAAAAAATACCTTCTTGTTTCCCTGTTTTCTTATGGCAGCATAAAATCCCATTTTCCAGAGGGGTTAGGAGACACGTGTTTCCAGTTAAGAGCTGATAGAATGTCTACACAAGAAAATAGTTTGACATGTTTGCTAAAGCAGGTGTGAGTTCAGGCTAGGGCATAGAACTGCTTAATAATGCACCTCACAGGGCTGCTCTCTATTCTTCCATTACACCCACATCTCGACTGTAGCTAGGATTTTGCTTAATGATATTTTCGTTTTTTCAGATCCTGTTAAAAAAAAAAAAAACTTGCTTAAATATTAATCTTTTTTTTTAATTCATCGCTTATTATTTAGCTAATATTATTAGTAACTTTAAAATAAATCTTGAAATGTTTGTGTTTTTTGCCCCCCCAGATAGCACTAAGTGCCAAGTAAAAATCCCATTAGAATCAACAGTAAGCAATGCAGCCTCTTTTTGGGTAGGCTGTTTTAAACACTATTTATTTTTATGTACAAATCCCGCAAAAATATACCGCTTGGAGCAGATTCATTAAAGGAAAATAAGTTTGTAAGAAATCCTTCTACCCAGGAATGTTTTCAAATTGTCGGCAAACTTCTGCTTATTTATGTTGTTCCTCCTAGAGACCAATGTCATGGAAACAAGGTCGTTCCCATGGTAATTTTAGCTTTGTGTGCAAGTCCCAAGATAGCGGTGGTATGAATAATGATTGCATGTTCTGTCATCATTCTTTGAATAGCCCTGAGCATGAGGTGGCACAGCAGTCTGGCAGTGCCGCACCACACTACATGCACTGTGGTGACATGGTACCATCTGTTTATTCAAGAAACATTCATTGCCATCCAACAGCCAACTGCTTCTTCACTTGTTCAACCCCAGTTCATTTAATTATGCTGAAGCGATAAAAGTTCCATATATGGAAATAAACCCATTCGTGATTCATTTGTTTACATCCCTGTATCAGAGAGACAGTGGAAAGCTTTGAATATTATACATTCCTGTCCGGTCCAACTAAAAATAAGCCAGTTTTTGCCTCCGCACAGTCTTGTTAATCTTCCAGCCATGAGAACGAGCGGACAACACCACAAGTCATAATAAACGAAAGTGTACATCTCGGAGGAACGTGTTGGATTCATCTCTGGGAGAGAGGGACCAGGCATTCAATTCACTCATCTGTTTAAAATGAGCTGCATAGAGGGAACAAGGAAACTCATTCTGCAAAGCATTTTGCTAAATACAATATTATAATGTAACCTCGCTACACTTTTGTTTAAGGATGCATACAGTATAAAAACGAATTCGTGTTATTTAATTAACAAGAAATAACTAATTACTTCAATAATGTTTCGATGATACATTACTAGTGTATTTTTTTAATCCCTTAATTATTATAAAGAAGCTATTATTATTATTATTATTATTATTATTATTATTATTAATAATAATAATAATAATAATAATAATAATAATAATAATAATAATAATAATAATAATAATAATAATAATATTTTTAATAATAGTTTTAATAATAGTTTTTTTATTATAATTTTTCTATTATTATTTATACCATTCTTATAACATTGAAGGCTGGCTTCACGGATCCCTATTCACTCAAATCCTGGACCAGCTTGTCTGATGAAACACAAGGTAGTCCAAGATTAGTGCTAATCAGAGTGTGTGAAACCAGCCAATGATGATGATCAGACCACTAAAATCCCATCAGAAGTCAAATGTTATAATCATGAATTATAATATTATACTGCATGAATATTCTGCACTCACGAGTTAAGTGAAAGTCACACAGCAAATGTATTCAGTGGGTGTGAAAGTATTTAAATCCGCATTACAATTGACTGAAAGGGTCAGACCCTATAATGTTCATACATGAATAACTTCCCTCGTTCCTTCTATCAAAAAGCAGGTCCTTTAAGACCTGTGAGGGTAGTTCTGGGCCATTGTTAACCACCATGTATAAGTGAAGATTGTTTATTTGAACTGAAGTACAAATTCTTGTTAGTTTTGCAGTTTCTAAGGGAGAAAGTGTTGGTAAGGCTTAAGAAAACGATATTGTTTTATTGTATGTGCCAGAAAAGTATATGGAGGCTTTCTATATCTCCGTGAAAGCTAGACCCTAAGTGCTGATATGCACCTGCAGTTAATGCAGCTCATTTAAAAGCCAGTTTGCAAGTTTCAGATGCCAGATATGTGTCCTATTTATTTATCAAGCTCAGATGCAAGTCTTCCATATGAGTTCCACTCAAGCTTGTTTGGGCTCTGTGTGCTTTTTATAAAGCGTTAGAAGAACCGAAGCAGCAGATTTAGCAGGGGCAGACAGCTGGTGTCAGATCTCTCTGTAATCCACCAATAACACGCACCAGCTGCTGTGCTACAGACTTACTGGCCTTTATCTTCAGACTTAAAATAAACTGCTTTGCTGATCTTCCGTCACGTTGGTCACAGCATTGCCACTGAGCCTTCACTCCCCGTGAGATTCACATGCAAACATGTTTCTACTCAAGGGCATGTTTATCAAGGGCAGGACTGACTATAACTGAATCTATCAATACTTAGAAATGGTTTACTTAAAGACCGCTTGTATAGGCCCACCGGTCTATATTGACACCCCCAGGAGGCAGTTATAAGCATACATACTGATTCTTCAGAGTGGGCACTATTGGTAGGTCCATCCAGACAAGTTTGACTGTGTTTGTAAAGGCAGTAAGAGAGAATTGCATCTTGTTACATTTACCATAACATCGAGGAGTACGAGGGCAGCTTGAGATGCGAATATAAAAGTAAGGGCAGCTTCCTTATTGTCTGCTGTGGTGCTGTCTTGCAGTACGAGTTCACCCAGGAGAGATGGGTGCTGCAGTGGGCAGAGAGGAGCACACCCGAGGCCGTGCCATCCTGTCCCCCCTACTGGATGGTGTTCTCCAACGCCGAGGAAGGGATGTGCTGGAGCCCTGCTGAGGCACCGAGGCAGAGGAGCAGGAGTTTAAGTGCAGCAGATTTTAACCTGGGCCCCCCCAGGGCCAACTTTGTGATGTCGGACTCCGAGAGCGACGGCGGTTACTCTGACGATGACGAGCACTCCTCGTCCGACGACAGGGAGGAACTGTCCATCAGGCCATCGTCTTACGAGTCAGCACAGAGGAGCAGGTTCCCAGTGCTGAAAGATGGGTGGCAGTTTCAGAGGAGGTTTCAGGGGCTGAAAGATTTCAGACCGGGTTCCTCTCCATTCCTGTTAAACCACCAGTCTCCCACCAACTCACCGAGACAAAGGAGGAACTCCCTGTATTTAGGGCCGTCCTCCTATCGTGACTTGGAGGTGTTGGAGAGACAGCGGGTGAGCAGTCCCCTGTGCCAGAACCAGAGGAGACCCAAGAGGAGGCTTCTCCCACTGTGTCACTGCGGCCGCAATTCCTCTCTGGGGTTTCCCACCCCACAGCCTCCATCATCCCCTCCATCAGCACACCTCCAGCCCAGGCCTGCCACTGCCGGCCATATTCCTGCAATCAGGAACCATAAACCCACACACCCGGTAAGGATCCAAACTTAGGGAAATATGAGGGAGAGTTCTGGTAGTCCAGTTAAAATAAATTTTAACCAAAAACAGCTCAATGCTCAACCATCCAAAGGCAGGCATGTTCTCATATGAGTTACTGGCTAATGTTATGCAAGTTGGAAGTCTTTTCTTCTGCATAGTACAGTATTATGGGATAGACAACAAGCATTGAGTTTAGGTCTAAAGTTTAAGTTCTCTAGTTGAATGGTGTCATTCTTGGAAAGACTAAACTAGGTCTGCAGGGGATTATTGTATACCAAGGGTTAGTACTTTACTCTTTGCCAACCTGACTATAAATGGACCAGATCTAAAAATACTCAGGGGAATGGTACAAGCAGTGATAAGGAGGTGATTTTGCATGAGGAAAACAAGATTAAAAAAAATAACATGGTCTATTTTACAGTTTATCTGGCTTCCCTGTACTTTATAATTTCTATAATTATATGAATATTTTATATATTATTTTTTATTTTTATTTTTTTATGCCAGCAAAACTAATGTCTAAATGTAATAATTCACACATAAATCATTGTTCAGGTCATAGAGCATTACAGCAGCATAAACATTTTCCAAAACATTACATGAACTACAGGGATGGAATTAAGACTCCCATTGCAAAGCAGTTTGATCTTTTCCTGGTTTTACTACAAGTTTAATACGACTCACCTGTGCTTGTAACCTATACACTGTAGAGAATCAAGCCTGTAGTAAAATCTAGCATGGGTAAAACTGCTATGCAAAGGAGTCTTATTTACATCACTGAACTGTAAGAATAATATACATATGCATAATATATAATATAATAAAACAGCAAAATAACACAACATAAAAAGCAGGCATAAGCGTATGTGAAGTTTTATTAATAGGTAAAACTCAACACAATGCAGTGTTGAAAAATATGTTGTATTATATAAAGTGCACTATCCTGCACTACAGCAGGGACTTATGAAACAGCCTAAGCTCAGTTTAATTCAGAAAGGGAAGAAACATCAAAGCTCGATCAACACAGGCATGTATCTTGCCAAGTCCCAGTACAACACGCGCTCTGTTCTCGGTTCACTGGTTCACTGGTTCACTGAAGGTTTCCTGTTTTGTTTGCTTTGCAGACCCTGAGCCCCTATTCCTGCCTCCCGCCCCCTCCCTCTGCCTCTCGACCCCTCAGTTCCCACACATTTTACCCAGACTCCTCGGCGGACCTGCTGCCGGCTCTCAGCCAGGAGGAGCGAGACCTGCTGGAGCCGGTCATTGGCCTGGGCTATCCCATGCACGCGGCCATCTGGGCTCTCCAGAAGATTGGGAAACAGAGTCCCGACCAGGTTTGGAACATCCTAGTCTTTATTAAGCACTGAAAGCACTGTTTAACTGGACACAAGGTCTTGAATTTCAGAAATGAGAACCATTAAAATAAATTCACCTTATATATGTATACGTTGACATTAGACTGGGTTTCAGGAGAATAACCCCTTATGTCTTTGTTTTAATGACTCTTTGGCCACCTGCTGGACAATCGACACATTACAGTTGCATTTAATTTAGTCCAAGCCACATCGCTGCTGTGTTCTAATCTTAGTGATTTGAAGAGCTATTGCTAGGTCAGGTGAAGGTGGCTAGTCAAACAAATTACAACTGAAAGGATATGTGTCTTATTGTCCAGTGGTTTAGTGTTCACTACATTGATCCCCTAGGCTGCTTAGCCACCTCCGACACAGCGTGCTTGTGTGAAATATTAAAAATAGCTATTCCTTCCACAATCTGGGATTTATTATCTGTTCTCCGCTTAACACAGCAGTTCCCTCGAGTCCAAATGACTCACAGTTTGCTGGACTGATGGGAATTGTTTTTCGCAGAAGACAAGAACCTCCGGGAAGTGTCTTTTGTTAACTTTGTGTGTTTTGAACAGGAAGTCAGGGAAAAGAGGGCGCGTTTTATCTTGTGCAGTTTGGTATAGTCCCTCCTACACAGACTGGACAGGAAATAACGTGTTGCCTTCAGGAGTTCAGGTGCGGTGTTCAAACTCAGCAGCCCTGTTTTAACTGGCTCCTTAACCGTATTGGCGCCAGCTGATTTGTACAGGGAATGGGTTGGAAAGTCCATTTAGATTGTGAATGTTAACATGCTGTATTCCCAAACACCCTGCCAGCAGCAAACTATCAGTAGAGGGTGTCATGAAGAGAAGATATCAAGAACGATACATTGTGCTGCACTCAATTTTGTACCTTTTTTATTTACTAAATAATTATGTTAACAGAAATGGTAAGAAACTATGTAGTGCTGCCCTGAAGTAAAAGTTAATATCTCCTACAATTCCATGTACAGACACGTGAACCCATATGTATTTATTGCTCTTTTAAAAGTTCTCTTTTCAGGAATGTATTGAGCAGAGAGAGAGGAGTCCTTCCCTCTACAACAGAAAGTTTGTGTTGCTGTGCAGTAAGTAACCCCCCTGTCACCTCTCTCTAGATCCTCGGTTACCTCGTCGCCTGTGACCGACTCTGCAAACAGGGATATGAAGAAGTGCAGGTGGAGGAGGCCCTGGAGATGTTTCAGTACAGCGAGACGAAGGTCAGCCTGAGTCTTAACGGGACCGTCTCATCCCTGTGGATTCGCAGGGCTGGGAATACGCTTCCCATTGTGCACTTCTTGGAGTCATTCCAAGTTTAGCTAACGGCCTACTTGCTCACGCCTGCACTAATGACCTACAGTTGTTTAATTAAGCTCGGAGCAAAACCTGGAACGGACAAAACTGCAAAGCAAAGGGAGTATTTTAAATGTCGACATGACTTCTAGTTGTGTTTTTAAAGTACTTTAATCTTTTTCGTATTTGGGTTTTGCTTGGGTATACCTGAATTAATATATTATCAGGATATGAGGTAAATGAATTAAACAGAAAAATACAGTATTTAGTGGTTTGTTGTTTTTTTTTTTGGTTGGTGTGGGAGTTACACTTCCTCTTTGGAAATTTTACAAATATACAGAAAGTTATTATTTCTACTAAAACCAGTAATTACAGTACCATCAGTATACAGTATCCAAACTAAATGTTAAGATAAGCAGGGGCCTCTTTGGGACATATTCATGCCTTGTAACCCTATTAGCTAACGTAGCTTAGAAATGCATTTCAATTATGAGTAACGCAACAGAAGGGCTGAGTAATAAAGGGTCTGATTATAAGAAATTGCAATGTTTAAAAAAAAAAAAAAAAAGATTTATTGGAGTGATTTTAATCTTAACCTCGAACAACAAGGCAATGTGTCTTGTTCAGAATGCCACAGATTCCACGTCGTTCGCACTTAATCAAGATTAATTCAAGATTAACATTTCCAAGAAGCGTACCTTTATCTGGGTTTTATCGCACTGTAAGTATCGTCGATCTGTTATCCGGAAATCTAAACGGGTTACTGTGCATTCAGCCGATTTTCATTGACTTTATTTCTTCTGTTGTTGCAGGCTGCCGAGTTCTTGAATCTGTTGACTCAGTTTCATGAGATGGGGTTTCAGCAGAACGAAATCAAGGAGGTCCTGCTGGTTCATGAAAACCACAGGGAGCGAGCCCTGGAGGAACTTATGATGCGCGTGGAATAATTCAATCAAACTGCATGCAGCAGGTACCACCAAATGAAACCATAGCCCCAAGTGGTTTACATTACCACTACTGTTCACACACTTATATCTGTTGCTTTTCTATGTGTCAGCCCTTTTGGTTAAAATGTGTTATTAATTTTGTGTATCAAAATAACCTAAAACAACTGCTAATTCAGTATTACAGTTTTGCTTCATACTGCTATATACTGTAACTTGACATTGTACGCCTCATCATGGTTTGTGATTGTTAATGATTATAAACTGGTACTGTACAGGGATGGCAATCCGACTCCTATTGCATAGCACTTTCACCCACTCCAGGTTTTGACAATCGGCTTTAGTTTACAGATTGTGATCATAATATGTTAACCTTGAATTTAAAAATGTGATTTTGTTTTGTATGTTAAGAAATAAAATGTATTATTACTGAAATTGAAATGACTGTAATTGGACCTTGTCTCAGTGTATTATACTGTGATCAGTAGTATATGAATCAAATAAATCCATTACATTTACTGTGAGTTTTGTTTTACTAGCTGGCTCAAATGTCATACAAGAAATTGGAGTGCTTGGCAAGCATGTTTTTTTTCCTTTAGTCACTTGCAAATATTAATGACACTTACAGAGTGGTTTGAATCCATCAGTATATGAGCACTGTGGCTTAAAGAACTGAGGTTTCATGTTACCCCTATACTTTTAGAAATACTAAAAGAAACTTAATAGAGCTGAACAAACCAATTATTTGATTTGGTAGAGATCTTCACAGAAGTCAGGTGCTGACAATCTGGCAAGGGTCCTTGGTGTTGATTGAGCTAATTTACTATTCAGGCTGAAATAAGTGAAGCTGCTTGGATTTGTGTGGATTGCTGTTCTCCACAGACTCTAAAGAAAAGCAGCTGTTTCTTCACTGGTTTCACTTTGAATAGTGCACTAGCACAATCAACACCAATGACCTTCACATGATTTTGAATAATCGGTTCATGCAGCACCAACACTTTCTTCTTTTTTATTTTTTTAATATGGAGTACTATTTAATGTTTCATAGTTCTGGATGATATCGCTCCTATAACACATTTTACTGGTCTTTTTTTTTAATTTCACAAAAGCAGTCTTGTTACAACTGTATGTTTAGGATTACTGGATTGATTTACAGAATGAACTGGAATCCCTAACAAAAGTTTTGTTACAAAGGACATCTGAGGAAGTAAAAAAAAAAAAGAGTCTATTAAAAATTTCTATCTTGCGATTTGCTAGCTTTTCTTTTATCATGTTATTATTATTAACACACCCACACTCCGATTGTAAAGAGCCCTCATGAAGAACAGCTACCTCCCGACCATATTTTCCTTGGAGGATGGAATTTTTTTGCACAGAATTTATTAGCTTGCTTCTTATATAATGTAATAAGAGAAAATAAAAACTTGTTTTTAATTAAGGTTACATTCCTTCTCCAGCAAATGATTTATTAGCAAGGAACTAGCAAAGAAATGTACAGTACATCAAATGCAATAACTCCTACAGGTAAAAGCTCTTGCACTTTAGACTCTGCGATATTGCAGACCTACAGACAGGTCTAGGAAATGAAAACAGCAGACTGGTAGTGCAATAAAGGAAACCTAACACCACAACTGACCAGTTAACCAGGCCCTTGGACCATTTTGTTTTTGCAGAAAGGAAGCACAACCAAATAACATCTTTATTTTCTTCTACACTAGCTCTTCTCAAATCCACTTTGCACCTGCAAGTTTGTGTATTTTCAACTTCTATGTTGGTCCAATAAAATAATTCAACTGCAGCAGTGTTTACCTCTGGACCAATGCAACTAACATCACACATTGAACACTGAAAGAGAATCGTTGCCAAAGTGCTCTGGTAATTGCAGAGACTTTACACCCTGCCACTGAAATCAGACTGGATTTTTTCTGGAATGTCGACTCCAGGGACCTGTGGTTTATAAAATGGGGTGTTGGTTATCAAAACAGGAAAGACGTTTTAATGGCCTAAGTGTTTGGTACATTTGTTTCCGTGTTCACAGAGAGTACAGGGAGACATGTATCAAACAATCTACACAAGCCAATACACACACAAAAAAAAACCTGAAGAAGCCACTGAGCACAGCAGTGGGAAACACGTGCCTCCGTCGTCGCCTACAAAAAACCAAACAGTTCAGGAGTCAATCAGGAGAGAGTGTTGTGGGGAATAAATTGAAACATTTCAGACATTTCAATTTTCACACAGGGGTTTAAGAAAAGTGCTATAGGATTAATCAGCAATATGTCTCTACACAGGGCTATTGGAAAGTAAATGTGTTTTGGAGATAACAGCTTTGTTGTTTGGAAAACAAGCAACATCCTTTAAAAAAAGATGACTGCACTACTTCATTTATATCTGATATCTGTGATTTTCAGAAACATGTGTCCTTGGTTAACCCAAGTAGACTGAAGCCTGTCTGACCATCTAGTTATTCTGAAGTGCTAGAAGCCTTAACTGAAATGGCAGTTTTTGATATTTTGTTTGCTTTTCGTGCTTCGCTTTCAGTCTTGCCTTTCATACAGGCAGGTGACGTCAAACCTCCTTTCTAAACCCAGTCCGTGTATTTTCTGTTTGTCAGGGATGCTGTTTCATATTGTAACTTCAGAAGCCCTGGTGCACCAGAAAGAGGATGGGACAGTACATAGTGGCTGTGTTCAGGTCCAGCTCACATTAGGTTTTGATATCCTCTGGCTCTTGCTGACCTGTGTGGATTATACAGTCAGTGGAAAGGTCATCACTGCTCGTCTTTGGTAGTCTCAAGAAGCATGTCAGCAAGGAGCCGCACCATCGATAGCCCTGCATTTCTTTCTTGGGTTTCCACATTTTCTCCTCCACAGAATAAACAAGGGTCAGCATTCGGTTTACTGTGAACACAGAATCCCCCTTGACCGCAGATGTGAACAGGGCGCCTTTGCTGTTCACATACTGCCCGGCCATCACCGTCCATTGCAGGGTGGTAATATTAAAACAGTCTATCATACATCTCAAAAAATCATCAGAGGGGCCGTTCCGCATCACGTAAAGGTTGTCCCTATGGGCCACCATATAGTGTCCATAACTCTGTGGCCTTATTAAAGTCGTTATGAGGAGCCACTGATCTCTATCAGGGTCGTACTCATAAATGTCTGTTGTGTCAATTGGCTTCCACAAGCAAACAAACATCCTTCCCATCGCCTGGGCACACGCAGCCCCAGCGGCAGGCCGTGGCAGGGGCGAGACAAAAGACCACGTGTCTGTTGAGACGTGGTATCTCTCCACTGACGAAATAATCCTTCTGTCATACTCTCCTCCTATTGCGTAAAGGTAACCGTTGTGTCCCATCAACGTCAGGTTGTAGCGAAGCTGCTGAGGGCTGGAAAAGTGGCTCCAGGTATTTCTTTCAGGATCGTAACAGAAACTTAACTCCACCGCCTGCTTGCTGACACCATAGACCCCTCCGACGATGTACAGCTTGTTGTCTAAGACAGTGACGCCTGCCAGGGCAGTGCTTGCTTCAGCTGGCAAATCAGTTAAGGTTTTCCACGTCTTGCTGTCTTCATCCAAATAGCAAACAGACCTCAAGGAATCTTGCACAAAGGTGGGTGAATAGGCCCCAACAGCAATAAATGTACTGGGAACGAGAGAGTCAATATAGTCCAGAAGATCCACGGGAAGACATTCCAAAGCTTCTTTTAAATCCGAATACATGTCCCTAATGAACAGAGCACATCTGTGGTACAGATCCAGCAGGCCATACGTGGAGGCAGCGTGATACATCTCAATGCAGTTATTGGAATTAACTAAATTAATTAGATGTTTGACAAGCGACTTCACTTGTAAAAACGCGGCACATTCTATGGCCTCAATGATTTCATCACAGTCCAGAGCAGGTCTTTTCCCTCCCAGGACCTTAAGCACGATATCAAACCCTTTGGCACTTAACCCCAGCAGGTGAATTTCCTCTTGCTGGCATTCTCGCATCCCCGACTCGAAGAGAGCATGGAAATACTCACAGTTCTCTGACAGCAAGACCTTGTCAATGGCAAAATGGCTGTCTTCCACTTTAACATGCAATGTGGCCATAGTGCAGGACCCAGCTTTTTTTATTGCAGTCTGAGCAATGCAGGACCTTTATCCGTCTTTGCACAGATTAGTATTTTTTAAATACAATATACAGGGCAGACAAATAAACCAAGTCAAACAGCTTTTACCTGAAAACAATGTAAAAGCATGATGGGGCCATTCCCATTGTGAAGATTTCCCATGCCCCTCAGGATAGAGTTGTGTTGTTGAACTAACGGCACTTTGATTTTTCATAAATAGAACCTGGCTAAAGATAGCAGCAGCATGTGTGCACGCAGATGTCTCAAATTTAAAGGGACATATAGCTTCACCAACGAGCGACTAAATCTGTGCTTATACTCTACAGTACTTCCAAGAATACAAGCATACTAATTGGTAGATAGTGTAGATGTATGTAAGGAGGAAGACAGATTTGCCCCAGATGTGGCTTGTTAGACTGGCTTTCTCACACATGCAACAAGGAGCCTTTGATTCAACATTTTAATGACTCGTGTTTTAGGATGGGTTATGATTCATATGTATCTACTGTATTTGGAAAATACACAGACCATGATTCGGGTTCTCTGTGATTAAACTGTGGAAGTATTAGTCATCAACATGTTCTATTGGCAGGATAGTTTTGTTAAGTTTGCAGTAGATATATTGTGTGTCACGACACACACATTAAACAGTATTCCAAACATCCCACTCCAAGCATTTCTTGTGGGTCATGCAAGGGTGTACTGAATCACATTCACTGAACAATGTACTGTGCCTTATTTATATATATATATATATATATATATATATATATATATATATATATATATATATATATATATATATATATATATATATATATATAATGTATTAATTATTTTAAAAGCACTAACATTTTAAACTGAACTGTTTCGGTTTAACCTTCATTATTGTGGCCCACAGTATCTATCTATATAAGCATTGTACAGCTACTGTTACTGCGTTTCGATTGATGCTGTTATTTCATAGTCTATGTGTCACATTTTTGAGTAAACTTCATGAGAATGAACTGTGGTAGTTTCCATACAAGGAATCTGGCAGCAAATCAAATACGTAAGCACGTGCATTCTTCTGTAATTCTTCATTTTTTCCCCCTTCCTTCATTCAAAGCCAAACGTTTTTCATTCATCCAGCAAAAGTCTGTGGATCACATTTCCCCCCCCGAGGTCTGTACATTGTTTCTGAAATGGGTCTTGTTTGTAATGCTTTGTAGTAGATAAAATTAAATAAATAAAAACAGACAAGATACAAGTTGCGCCGCGTGCATACAAGGACTTTCTGAGAAGAACGTTTTGTTGCAAAGATTTGTACAGGGGCCCGAGAAACAACCGGCTCTTCATTCAGCGGTGCCTCTTCATCTTCAGATAATACACACCATCATCGGTCAGAAGAGTCGACGGGACGGGTCAGAATTTTACACCAGAAGAGAAGGCATCAGGGGAATCGAAGCAATTAAAATCAAACCAACTGTTGGAAGACCGGGAAGCGATACAGGTTTTTTTAAACGCAACACTGTGAAATGTGAGTAGCGCTTCAGCAAGAGTTTAGATACACATTCAAAGATAGAGGAGACTTGTCCACTGAAACTTATGTTTGAGGAAAATAAGAGGTGAGACCATTTCTTTTTTTCCTTTTTATAGAACGTGAGTGCACGAATCTTAATTTAATTGATCACAACGTTATTCACAGGTTACACAATATTGTAATTACAAATACATAACTAAATACCACACATATCTCTGGTAATGAATTCACTGATTACATTTGAAAATTATGTGTTTCTTGTTACGCAGATTACAGTATGGTGAATGCACTGCAAATATGAATATATAGTGGATGTGAATGAAGTTATATTTTACTGATGCTGTAAATTATCTTTTTGGGAATCCACAGTGATGTCTGTATATCACCTTTCAGGCAGAGGATGTCCTCCATGTTTGGTAAATCGAGATCTTGCAGTGTTGTTAATTTATCTACCATCCCAGACCGAGATCTGAATGAATGCAATATCGCAATGTTAGGATGCAGAGGATCGGGGAAATCCGGTAATTATTATTATTATTATTATTATTATTATTATTATTATTATTATTATTATTATTATTATTATTATTAATAATAATAATAAAAATAATAATTCACTTATGTGCGCACATTACATTGCTTTTTGGTAAATACTTTGCGTTGAGTATACTTATTGCGTGATGTTTATTTCGTAGACTATCACTTTTTAATAAGTTGCTAAAGTGTCAGTCAGGGGTGTGCGGACAACAAATATAGGCAGAGGAAGTTCTAGTCATAAATATTTGAATCCCTATAATGAATCCAAATACAGTAGTGTATAATCTGCAGTGATTACTAAGTAGCAGTAAGTAATGCCACATTAATTACCTAGTGATTCAAGTGTAACGGCCCATAACTAGTTTCAAATGTGTGTGTGCGTGCGTGCGTGTGAGTGAGTTGTGCCAGTTTTTCGAGCTGATATCAATTAAGAATGTGTGGGTCTGCAGTACAAGCTGTATCACCCTGTCCAGTACAGAATGTTAGCACATCTAGGGCTAGGTTCTGTGCAGGATCCCTCAGGTCTGAAATTAATAAGAGTAAATCAAAACTCCCCCAGGACTTGACAGATTAACAAGCTGATTACTCCTCTCTGGAAGGCAGTATTAGTAGAAACAAAATCCTTGGGGGGCACATAAAAATGCTATAATAAACCCTTTCTACAAAAATCACCAAATCTTGATTCAAGTCCCTCTGTCAGTGTTAATGGTGTCCATCAGATGCTTGTTAAAGTGACTGCTCTACTTGCAAACAGGGGAGAGAGCAAAATAGACATCACAGCAAGTGTGAGTTAAAGTACTCTACCTTTACTGAACAAAGACAATGGAGTAATTGTCTAAAGCCCTGAGACTGTTAGGGGAGCCTCGGGAAGAATGAACAAACAGGTGGGTAGGTGTGTGTGTGAGCAGCAGAACATGCAGGCCCACTATTACTGATCACAAAGATAAAGAGACTCTAACACAGATGGAAAAAAGCAGTACATTTGATCTGTCTGATCTCTGTGGTTATAATGGCTGTTTAAATTCACTGCAGGTCTTTCAGCACAGCAGGGCCTGTGTTCAGGGTTAGGAAAGATAGCTCTATAGTTGGTTTATCACAGTCCTTTTGTAAAGTTACTGAAAGAGGTATGTATGTCTACCCATCTATCCATTCTGCCTGCCAACAAATATTAGCATTGGTTGTTTCAGTTGCCTCTCCCCGATTCACCTCATTATATAGATAATATCCATGTGTGTTAGTCAAACCCTGTTAGAAGCTCTACAGTAATGCTTTAGTTGTTTTGTACAACCACTACTTCAGCTACCGTGTCTGTAGGGTTAAAGCCAGTATTTTAATAAACTGTTTATTTTCTGGCATTGCTGAAGCTTTAAACCACTTTCATCTGTTGTGAAGTTTGTTAAAACACAAGACTAAACAGGATCTCTTTTTTGTTTCCTGTAGCTTTGACCGTGAAGTTTCTCACCAAAAGATTCATCAGTGAATATGATCCAAATTTGGGTAGGTTTCAGTTTTTAAAGGATTTAAAAATACCAAAAGAAACTAAAATTTAATTACATATGTTTTGACTAGAAGGCTTTTTCAGTGTCTTTAAATTTGTTTTTAAAGTGTATATATATGATACCATTATTTGGTGTCTGTGCATCAGTGTATGATGTCAGCTTGCTTTCTTTCTGTTTTGAATGCTCAATAACATATTTAAGTACTGTAGGGAAAGTATTCAGTCTTGAGTTATGAAGTGCTTCATGTTCCTTGATAAAAGAGCATTAACTGGTGATACATCAAAGCAATGTTTGGTTATGTGCAAGCAAGACTAAGAGTGCTTGGCAAGACTAACAGCAAAATGCTTAACAGATGCAAAAGTCTGCAGAAAGGCCTACGTATCTCGCAAACTTTTAATTCTTTTTCCACTTGCTTGCGTCTTGAATAATTACACTCATTTGTATGTGACAAAACACAGGACAAAGCAAATAAGTGCCGGTTATTTATTATGGAGATTAGCCTGTTAGGGAAACCATCCAAGAAGTGAGTAAAGGCCTAATAATTCAAGTGTACCGTTTGTAAATCGTTTTCAAAAGATAAGCTGGCCAGAAAGGCGATATGGCTTTATTTCCCAGTTGAGATATGAGATAGTTATTCATCAACGTTTGTAATTATCAGACATTAATTAATCATATGAATCAAGGTTACAGTGATCTTTACAGCGTTCTCTCAGAGATAATGATTTAGAATCTTATTAGCTCTGCTACGTGAAGCGGAAATCCCTCACTGCTGCCCTTACTGCACAAGTTACTTACTATCTAATTTGACTCATATACTGAAGACAGAGACATTGAACCTGGGTGCTCTTTTTCACTCGTCACATAAATATGTGTGTAGTGCACAGTACTGTGACAAACCCATATGCAAGCTTCCTATAGTGAAAGCATGGTAAAGCTGAGTTAAGCACTGTAAAGCACAGAGAGGTATGGTAAAGCATATTAAAAAAAACATGGCAAACTATAGTAAATGCATAGTATAACCACAGGAAAAGCATGGGGAAAGTGTAGTAATACCGTGCAAATATACTGAGGTCAAGTTATATAAGGGAAATGAATACATTTATTGAGAGAGTTACAGAAAGGAAACCCCATTCTCCTGGATGCTTCATGCTAGTTTATACAAAGTGTTGGTCTGTTTCGATAACTGTGAATAATTGTCCGGAGATGAACTGTTGGCTAGAGTATCGCATGGGGTCTCTAGTCCTAGAATTTTGTTGCGTAGTTTATTTAATATGGTTGTCATATTTATGTTGTCCATATTAGACCCATACCCCTGTTCACCCAAAAACATACGTGTAACAACGGCTCCATGTCTGTTACAGAAGATACTTACACTTCAGAAGAAATTGTGGATCAGCAGCCTGTTCTTCTGAAAGTCATGGATACGGCAGACCAGGTAAATGAACCACAAACTGTCTGGAAGTCTGTCTTCTCTAACAGTTCACTCAGCAGGGCCAGGGTTATGTGAGCTCCCTGCCTCAGCAACTGGTACTCATTAAAATACCTGCTCATTAAATGTTCTGGTTTTATGGTAGAAACTGTTTTTTGGCATGCTGGTTTTCCCAAAATAAACACTGTACTTCATAGCAAAGAAGTGATGTAATGTTTCTACTAGTTATAATAATTTGATTTTTTTTTTTATGTTTTCCGACATCAGATGTAGTTAATGATGGACTATTATTTTAGAGACCCTAAGTTTAAACCCATGTCTTTCACCAGCGCAGTATCCACTCATTAGAGCAGGGATTCGTCGTGTGGATTTAAGGACTCTGGTTTGTTCTCATTTGTAGGATGGGCCTGTGAACTGTGAGCGCTACCTTAACTGGGCCAGCGCCTTCATAGTGGTGTACAGCATTGAGAACAGAAGGAGTTTCGAAGCGTGCCGTCTGTACCTGGACACTGTGTCCATCCACACTAAGGGAGTGCAGCAGGAGTACCCAGTCATTCTACTGGGGAACAAACTGGACATGGAAAGATACAGGTCATTGCAAAATAAAGTCACAAAATCCTACTAAGATTTTCATTTGACATGTTTATTTGTACTGTACCGAGTTCTAACAGTGAAGTCAATGTTAGCAATGACATCCAAGATCCACTTGAGAAACGGGTCAAGTGTGTTATTGCAAGCATGTGTACGTATTGTTAATTCCACAAACATCTGCAGAGCCTCAACTGGCTTGTTTGGTCTAGACAAGTTTTGAAAGCAAAGCAATGCCAGATTACACACATATTTCAAATGGCTTGAAATTCTCTTTCTCTGCTTACAGCAAAACCAAAAAAACTAACTTGCATATAAAGTAGAATAGTGTAGTAGTGTTTAATATCCAGTATCTTTATGTCTAAATGGTTGCGAAAAGTGACAATTTTAACCAATCTTGCATTATGTCTAAGCAGAAGGACTAATATCAGGTAAATAGAGTCAAATATGTGCCTTGGAAAAGGGTTGTGAGGCTGGCCTGGGAGTACTTATACCTGCTGCAGTTTTATTGTGTTGTGGTAGCAGGATAATAAAGGGTCTCTTTTCTTCTATTGTTTGGCTTTGGCCCTTTCAGACAGGTCAGCAAGTCCGACGGGCTGTCGTTGGCCTCCAAGTACGGCTGTCTGTTTTACGAGGTGTCGGCCTGCCTGGACTTCGACTCGGTGCAGCGCGTGTTTCACGAGGCCGCCCGCGAGGTGAGGCGCGAGACAGAGAGGAACCTGCCGGTGAGGCCGCTCTTCATCAGCGAGGAGAAGGCGGTCGTGAGCCTGTCCTCCGCCAACTACAAAGAGCTGCCCTCCGTCGCCCAGGCCAAAGTCATCACCGTCAAGTCCTCCCGAGCGCAGAGCAAGAGGAGGGCACCAACGCTCACCCTGCTCAAGGGCTTCAAGATATTTTAACCACATAAACGCAGACTGCTTTTTATTTACTGTCAGTTCAAAACCAGCTAACAGTTAAACCAAAAACCAAAACATTAAACCAGAACTGTCTATTCCTGTCATATGGGGCTGAAGCAGAAGAGGAGGAAGTGATGTGATGGACACAGGAAATAGCTTTTGTGTGTGTGTGTGTGTGTTGAAAGGGGTGGGTAGGTGGCCAAAGCTTTATATTTTTCAGGAAATTGTTGCCTCAAGGCTGCGGATTGACCATCTCTACTGTATTTTCTGTTTATTTTCTTCTATCCATTGATTAGAAAACAAACATTCAGTGCCACCTGAAACCAGTTCAAATGTTCTGCTGGAGTTACTGAATTTGAGGACCACCCTCTAGTGGTGGATAAGAGTAACTACAGGAAGCAGCAATGTCGATAAGCTGCTCCCCTCTGTGTGGCTCTCCAAGCTATTAGTTCCAGGTTCAAATCCTAGTCACCCACTTCTTGGATATAAAGATCGGGGGTGCAATGCCCAAACTGTTACAAAAACAGGATGAAATATTTGTTCTAGGCAACTAGTAAAAATGAAACACACATGGTACAGAGATATGATATAGATAAGCAATTCTGTGGTTTCCCCCTATATTTTACATGCTGTAAATTTGGATATATTCTTAATATGCACAGTTTGCACAGCTGAGAAAGTAGCAAATGAGAGATAGCACAGCCTTGTGTACAGAATATTTAGTAGATGTTTAGCAACTTTTGAATGACTTTTTTATTATTAATAGCTCTCAGAATGTTTCAAAGCATTGTAAAATACTGTACACAATAATAACCCTGTGTTTAATTTACTGAGAGTATCTCCATAGAAACACAAACGGTTTTGCATGTATTTGAATAGTTTGTATGGATTTTAATTCAATTTATAGCACTCGGTACAACAGTTGCTTCCAGCTCCACCAATCGCTATTCATGTCTGTTCCACAATGATCACAGTATATCTCTTGGAAAGTATTTATTAGCAAAATAAGCATGCAATAGAGCCTTTTATCTTCCCTGTTGTACCAGTACTGTATTAAAAATGCTGCAGACATTATCCCCAGTTGCATTTATATTTTTCAAATGAATGACTTTGTTGAGAGAATGGAGAAGCTGGCAGGTGATTTATGTGCACAGTGACACCTGAATTAACCAGCTGTTATCAAAAGGAACTAAACCTTTGTGTTCACTTAAGACAGATGATAGTGTGTTCTACAGGTAATTGCATAAAACATCAGCTTTGTAGTAGATATTATTAAGTTCTTTATGGAGGGATCTCTACATGTAAAAATGAGTTCAAATATTTTGGTGGATTCTTTTTAAACCACCTGTAAAAACCAAACATTTACAGGCAATTAGGGTTTAACCATTACATAAATAAATGATACTGCATTAGCATGCATGCCCAATGTAAATGCAATGCTTTTTAGCTATCACTTGCTGATGGCATTCTTAGAAGCTAGTTATAAAAAGTAAGACTTTTTTTGTTGTTTTTCTTCTGACAAATTCAAACCTGCACGTGGATGAACTGAAAGGAATCTTGGCTGAGCTGCACGCCTGACTTATTCTACATACATTCATATCAGACTATATTTGAGATTATGAAGAGGCCAGGAAGTTTGTAAATTTAACAAATTGCATATGGGTTATTCCAGATCAAGTAGACCAATGTGGGATAATCAACCTTATTTTTGTTGGGAAAACATTAAAATATACTTTTAAATCATAATAAGGTCATTACCTATCCTGGAACAATTTTCTTAACCATATGTGGTTTGCGTATCAAACCCAAATGGAGAAAACAGACTTTGCTCCACATGATCTACTAAAGCATGTATGCAATGGAAATCCTATCTACATTATAATATAATAAAACATGCATTGTATCTAATAATGCTTGACCTTTCAGTGTTTGACCATAACCTCGTTTCTGTTTCACATAATTTGTCAATTGAAATAGCAGCGCTTGCTTCTACACATTCTCCTCGCGATCGTCTTGGAAGAGGGTGGAAACGTTCCCGTCCTTCCACTGGATCGTGATGTTGCCTGATTTAGGAGAGTCCGGCGCAGCAGTCTTTGATGGTAGTGTGTGACTGAAAGGGACATGTGTTTGTTTCTCTTGCTCCAGCATCCGTTCCATCTGCAGGGGTTTTTCTGCATTCAATGCTGCCTTGTATTGTGCTGTAACCTTCCTTTTCCTAAACAACGGAATCCAAATGACTACAGGGTAGAGCAGGGGTGCCCTGGAGGGCTATTCCACTCCAGGTTTAACAGCTAACATTATATCATGAACTACTTCAGACTCTGGATGGAGGTTCAATGAAACCATTTAGAACAGGGTTGGAACAAAGACCAGGAGTGGAAGAGCCAGCTCTGGCCGCCCCTCAGGTAGATTCAGTAAATATATATTTTTTTAAATAGCAGTGCTAATTGCCTGTTCTATGATGCTACTCATAGTTATCTTCCCGATATAAGACATTATGTCCTGAAAATGCTACTGTTAACATTCATTAAGACTTTAATTGAAAACAGGCTTCACCCCTGTACATTTTGATTGCATGTTGCATTGATTGAATCCTCCCCCTTTGTATGTTAAGAACAGCAAGGAAACAGGCTATTCAAAGGCAGGGTTTACTATACGACTCTGTGTACACTAGGACAGTTGGGGACAGTTCAGGCTTTTCAACACACTTCGCAATGCATTCTGGTACATTGTACCTGTCTCAGGTACCTTTCACAGCAGGACTACACTTACCAGAATGCATTGGAGTGTGAGTTAAAAGATCTGAACTGACTCACACTGTGCTAGTGTACATGGAGTCATATGCTAACTGACTCATTGGGATTTATTAATCTTTACAGTGCGAAGTCTAACAAGAACGCCCCCTCATCAGCAGGGAGTCAGGCAGAATACTGTGCAACACTTTAAAGCAATTCACAGTTACTTTAATGATTTACTTCAATGTAATATGCATCAGTATATACTGTGTGTTAGACAGTTAGAGGCACTGCAGATTTGAAGGGGTACTTACTTAGCCATTGAGCTGAGTCCCAAGATAAGAAAACCTGACAGCAATGCCACAAAAGACAATGCAAGAATGGCATAATTCCATGGAGACGCTGTAGACAAAATAAAACAGAAAGCAGTTATGAAATCTGAAGAGATATTATTATTATTATTATTATTATTATTATTATTATTATTATTATTATTATTATTATTATTGCACGTACAACAGTTCGTTCAAAGTCAAAGTACAGTATTTGTTATTTTGTAGCTTTATTTTGTGTTTACTATACCTCAGACATTTGACTAAATCGATATGTTTTACACACTGGTAAGTTTAACCCTGATATAAACCCTAATACTTCACCCTCAGGCATAATGTTTGAATAATAAAGGCAGGTGAACACAATGTACAACATTCAATGTATTAGCTTTTCACTGCTTCCATTACATTGTGTCGTTGTTGAACTTGAAAAGTTTACCAATCCTGCCCGATACAACTGTTAGACATACCGCTTTAATCTAAGTCGTGATTTTTTTGTACAGCAGCAGAAAACCTCAAGAATATAAAGTACATACATTCTGAGTGTGTTTGCACAATATTAACACTCTCATAAAAACATCTGAACTGCTCTATAAAAACCTCTGAACTGCATATAAAACTACAGAGCAATAGGCCTACTACAAAGCCAACATTATAAAGAGACATTCAGTTTTATGGCATGATGGTTTGACTCATCCAAATAAAGATAGAAATCACGTCAAGGTCGCATTCTTAGAAATGTAAAATATGTCATGTTGTCATGATTTGCTCAGGTCTGTTTTAAGTTAACTAACTTGTCACACGAGTCCATTTAAAGCTGTTGAGTTTGTGTGCAGTTTATCTTGGCACAAGCACGTATTTGTCAAGCCCTGCACGCAGCGCACATTCAAACAGGCTCAATAGTGATTGTGATCGCTATCACGCCGTTAGGTGGGGGACAGCTATAGAATGCAACAAGAAAACAAAGCAGACACCAAACAAATACAAGGACAGAAGTAGCACATCTGAATACAGACACTGTTTAACCCCTTCCCTGGCGTATTGATTTTAACGATCGTTGGTGCACAAAGCGCCATATTCTGCTATTATTTAGATACGTTTACAAAAAGAATACAATCACATTTATATTCTATATAAGTTTACAGTATATGGTTTATATAGCTACAAACAAATTAGCAGTAAAACTACTATTGTTGTGCGCGAAAGACAACTTATCAAAAAAGTGTTAAAGCTGTCAACCCATCCACAATAAATAATTATCGACTTAGTACTATCTATGCAGTAATTAAGCTTCGAATGTTTTGGCTATAGAAGGTCATTAAAGGAGGCTCTAGTCTAAACTGCTAATGTTTCTATTGAGGTTCTTCCAGCACACAATACTTACGGTCCTCGGTGCGGTACAACCACAGTAACTCTTCCCTTTGCGCGTCAGTCATTACATCTGCCTGCATTTCACCTGCAAGTGAAGCTGGGTCTGGGTGGGCCGTTTTAGAACCAGCTGCGTTTATTGTTGGTCTGTGTGGTTCTGGAATAAATGCTTACATTACAACCAAAGTCAATGCCAAACTGACTATTTTATTGGTGTTTACTGTCATTCTAAGGACGCACAATGGCCTTGGTTTATCTTTTGAAATGGTCTGAAGGACTTTAAGCCCAAATGACAAGAGGAAATATACTGTGAAGTAATTTGTGCAGTGCAAATACATAGACTGTTCTTTAACATTTATTTCATTCAGATCAGACCAGCCCTTTGGTACCCAATTAACCTTAGACGTGGTAATTTAGACATTGTATCTAAGTACTAGTATGTTAAACATGCCACATACCATAAATCAGAAATGTAATGGGCAATCCTGTCAATGAAACTACAGACCTTCAATAAAGAACCCTAGGAAACACTTGAAGCTATGCTTGCTTCAGTTAGATTTCTTTCCTTTACACCCTAGCTGTACTGGGGAACTTCCTCAGAAGACAGCAAGCACCTTGCTGACACTTACCCAGTCTCTCCTTGCAGATGTCAACGTCCCCAGTGGAACCCCTCCACTCTGAATTACTGCTCCTCTTGCTGGAGAGGAAGGCAACCTTGCTCTCGTTGGCTGTCAGATAGTGTGAATTTTCCTTGGAGATAAGTCTCATGTTGTGGCAGTCCCACTGGAGGTGAGCTGCATTTTCACAGGCAGCGGTCTGCACAGAATCTGCCTTGTGGGCTGAGAGACACTTCCCCGTAGCCATGTTGACTAAGAGGAGCCCGTCTTTCCAGAACCATTGCTGAAAGCTGGATTTCAGATTGCATTCCACTAATAGCAGGCTGTCGGACTCCAAGACAGCTTGAAAGCACAGGCTATGGTGAGCATTCTCGATAACAAAGCCTTCTGCACCTACAAGTAAAAAATAATCTTTATCTTACATAGGAGTCATCTAAAAATGTAATTGGCAATTTGTTACAATGTGTCATCATGTCAATTCTGGAGCAAACATTGTACAGTATCCTCATACTGTAATGAACTAACATAACTGTACTGTTTGCTGCCATTGGTACATCAGTATTGAATTGTAACACTATGGTACCATTCTAACAATAGTATTCTTTTCCAGAAACAAGTAAGAACAGTGTATGCAAAAATGAAATGTCAAAGAATTATACAAATATACTACAGGTATAAATGATCAGCATTATCAGTGGTTTGTATTACCATGGAGCAGTGCGCAAAGGATGATCCAGATTCGGTACATTCTCCCCATGAAAATCAATTTCAATTTAAAGGGATTCTGGAGAAAGTAAAAAAATACATTATATTATGAGTTGCTTTTATTCAACAAAAACCCCAAATATATACCTCTTTTTACCATTACAAAATACATCCTAATTAAATATTATTTTTACACAATCAAGACATGTTCCAAATATTTGGCCTAGGAAACATGTCACAGTCATGGTAAAGAAACAGTAAAGCATGTGTTAAGAACTGACATTTCAAGCATCAGGTTTCAAACACCTCAGAGCAGTGTGCTACTAATTCAGAGCATAACCCTGTGAACTCTTATTACAATTAAACACACCACAAACTTCAAACACAGGTTTTCCTGCTTCGAAAACAAATGCGGGACACATCAAGTGGTGGCTTCAGTTGTGTATTTATTATTTATGAGATTAAATTCTCACCTGCGCTCCGTTGATGTTTTTGTCAGAATTGTGCTCCCACAATCAAATACAAGAGTAAACTTCCTGCTGTGGAAAGAGGCTGCTCTGTGTGTGAGTCTAACACGCTGTCCACACTGGAAGGGGCTAGGAGCACATTTTATAGTTCTCAAGCCATCCAAAGTTCATGTGGGAGGAGATCCTAGTCTTGATGCACTTGCTTCTGCTTGGAGCTCACATAGGGAAGCACTTTTATTTTCATGTGCTGTATAATAAAGCCATTGAGTAACATTATAGAATTCACTGTCAATCAGGGATAGACTTCGCTCTCTAATCTAATATTGGCTATGTAAGTACTATTGTTTGATGTAGTTATTCTTACATGGATCCCGGTGGGCTCTCCAATTAATCTAAGGGGAGGCTAGCTAGCAAGATATATAGTCTAATTATTAAAGAATTTAACAATCCTTTGTGGTGCCATCCTCTGAAAATAACATTAAATTTATATGCTATAAGAAATAGTAAGCTATTGATTCCCCTTTGATTCAAGTTCCAGAGGTTTATATATAAAGCAAGCTTGCAATTTAGACTATTCAGTTTGATTAAATAATAAGGATTTATTTGTACAACATGACAAAACAAACAATAATAGCATTGGAGTAGTTTGTCAAAGCAACTTCTATATAATTAAATAGAAGAGATTCTCTCAAAATCACTTAGCTAAAATCTGTAAGTTGCATGCAACAAGAAACAAACATTGAGCTGTGGTTCTTAAAAACGCTGTGCTCCATTCCTGAAATATCTGTTTCCTTATCTAAGATATTCTCCACTAGTGTGTGACAAAATAACTTCTCAGATATCACAGAGAAGAATACCTTCTCTAAGAATGACTTAGCCATGGATCCCTTCAGTTAGACAATTACAACAGGATCTCTTTCACACTTTCCAAGGGACAAATCAAACTGTACTGGATGCAATCAAATGAACAAAAGAAGTACCTTCATTATTTCTAGAACAGTTTTTAAACTAACATTTATACCGGTGGATATGTGTTATCTATTCACATAGATTTCAACTCTAAATCAACTCTCTTTTGAGGTAATCTTAATAAGCAGTAATGTTATGTAGCACTTGCGTGATAGTTGGCATCCTCTCAGGTAAAGCAGTAAGGGTTTCTTGGGCAGCAAGCCTGGGTTCCTCCGTGGAGTAATTTGAAGGCTCTGGTGCAACAATAACAGCTTGGAAGCCATTTTGAAGACACATTTTAGTGGCTAAAGCTCTTGTTTTTATATGATTTTGGAACAAAGGAGGCTAGAGGAGGTTTCTGATTGGCTGGTTCATATCAGAGTTGACACAGCCAAAGGTTAAAGGGGTTAAGCACTGTCTCAGTTGTGTCTGCATGAATTTCAGAACGATGTTCTTAAAATCAGTGCTTCTAACTTTCTAAGGAAATAAAACCTGGCATGTCACTCCTAGATTATATAAGGTCTTATTTCTGTCTTCCTATAAAATGTACCTCTCTTTTGGTATAGAACATGTCATGGTTTGATTGAGGTGGATCTACATGTAGTGTAGCTTGTTTCAGTCTAGTACAAACCCCACTTCATGAAAAGTTTATCACCCATCTCACCCTCCCCCAAAAAGTAAAAACAAATATTAGCTCTCAATTTAACAGATTTCAATTTGAATTACTAATCATTTTTTGGAGGGGGGTGGGGTTACATTAAGAAATTGGAATACTTTAAGAGTTTTACCTCTTGTTTTGCAATTACATGAATGAATTTGTTAATTAAATATTATTTTGCACTGTCAGCACTTGGTAAATATGAAATGTAAAAAACATTTAGGATAGACCATCTAGTTAGCTTGTCCTTGGCACAAACGACAACACTAAAGCCATTTAATAATGCTGTAATTGTACACGTGATTCCACACATTGTAAATGTGCTTCTACAGGACTAGGTATGTACAAACGTGTTTGAAACATGTTATTACTGTGTTATAGCACATGCAAGAACTATCTGTGTAAATACAGTGGCATTAGTGCATGAAGCAGCTCAGTCCAGTCACTAGTGTGGGTTAATGCAGGGTAACAGAATACCCAGTCAAAAGAAAGAATGGTCTCCATGTTAAAGTCTTGTACATCTCCTGTGGAACTGCATACACTGGACCTGTGTTCATTCCAACAGCTGCCTGTCAATTCAGCTCACTTTCAACTGATAAGGAATGCGCCATATCCCTTGAAAATCCATTCCCTCTTGCTTTCATATATTAACTCTACCCTCCTTGCATGACAGTTGTCCTCCATCTCTGGACAACCTCCTTAATGTATTTTCTATTGTCATTGCTTTAAAATGGTTTCTGCTGCTTCAGGCTAAACGACCCAGTTACTGTTTAACCAAGACACGATGAAAGACACATTTGAAGAGTTTAATGACAAAATGTAAATCTCTGAAAAAGAAACCCTTTTTTGTATTTTGTAAACTCAAGCTGCTGTGGACATTAGCATGGCCATGGTTATCATGTAATGATTCCATATAGGGGCAGTTCTACTGAAAAAAGGTTGTTCTGTTAAAAAAAAAAACTGTCTGACATTGACAACACAAAAGCCAATTCTGATTACAGTGAATGAGGTGACACTTCGGTCAATTGCCTTACACACCTTGTGTGTGTGTTGAAATATTTGCACAGTGAATGGGAAAGTGGAGGGGCTTTATAATGAATGTTTTATATGTCATTATACAGTATCTTGGGGGAATGCCAGAACCTGTAAAGGTTAACGACCTAAATGTTAATCGTCCTCGAACAATAAGGGCAGAGAGCAGTGATCGCTAGGCTGTGACACCTCTGCTGTGCTGGGTGCATCATCGTCAGCCTCAGTAATGGCACTTTGGATCTCTCTATAAAGACAGCCCTTGTTCTTGATGCATTAAGAAGGCTATTGAGTTTACTGGGACTGAGGGCAGGTGTGTTATCAGTTATTGCTTGCCTTATATGTATTGACAATGAACTCAATAGGTAACCATATGTTACTACATACATAATATTCCATTTGAGTAAAACTTTACAAATATTGTCTGGATTTTAAATAGAATTGTATAAGGTATTGATTGCAGTGCTTGGCCTGTTTTCTTTTTAGTTCTTTTTACAAACACAGTGGCAATACTTTTTGTTTTGATGTCACAAAACTACAAAAGTAAGCAATTCTTAAATGTTCCTATTTGTAGCAACCTTCGCTTGTTTTGTTATTGTTGAAGTTTAGCCTCACTGTCTAGATTAACCAGCTCCACTGGAAATACACGTATGCAAGAGTAACTGAGGAACGCAGAGCAGGGGGGCTCCTTTCTTCTGGGGACTCTGTTTCGCAGCGAACAGGAAATCGGGGATGCGCAGTGACAAAGATGGCTGCGCCCTGCAGAAGAAGCAGGGTAAACTTGTGATCGCGCAAAAGTGCATTTTGGAGCAAAAATTTATTGCGTATATGAAATCCAACAAGTGGTGCTTGTTCCTGCAAGTCTGTACTAGTTAAATGATTTGAAATACGAGTTAAAACCAAACAATCGAGCATTCGGAATGTGGGTTAATACTAGAATGACCTGTGTGTGTTATTGCTCGCACTGTACTTTGGAGTGACTGATTTCAGTACTAATTCAAGTATAAATGGACAGTTGGGTAACAACAAACGCTTGCTTCGGTACAGTTTTATATCGGACGTGTCATTATTTCAGGAGGGATGACTGTCAATGTATGTGACAATGTGGATTCAATTAAAACACATAGGGTCACAGTGTGTTATTACCCGTGTTTGGCACCAACACAAACTCTTTAGAAACTATGAGTGTCTGTGGCGTGTTTCCAGTCGTTTACGGGTGTTTTCAAATGACTCCAAACGCACGCATGACAGTCCGTGCTCCTTCGCTAGCAACAGTGCTGTTAATGGAAACGGTTTGAGGGAAAGACCTCCATGGAGAATACTATTCTTTGGGACAGACGAATTTGCCGTGGAGTCTTTGAAAGCTCTTACCTTGTCAAGGTAAAGAAGCCCGTGTAATTAAAAAAAAAGAGTATATTCCTTAATCCCATTTGTGTTTAAAGTCCTTTTGGAGGCAAGCCTGATTATGAGTGTTAGGTCTAACAGTTTAAATTTTCCAGTGGTAAATAGGTAACTAATCTTTTAAATAAATTCTATTTGTACTGTACAAAAAAAAGTACCTCTGTAGAATGAGAAATGTTGAAAATGTTTTTAACCTCTGTGTTAATATTATGTCAGTGCAGTTTCTTACAGTGGGCAATACCTGAAAAGTGTAGTGCTTGTTTTTAGTCCTTGCATATGCCTGAGTTGATCGACATTGTTCCCCGTTTCAACAGAGATAGCAGCCCCAAAACAGCTGTGGATACTCTTGAAGTTGTCACGTTGCCAGCTGTCCTCTCTAAAGAACTGCCTGTGAGAAGATTCGCAAGCCAGAATGAGCTTCCCATCCATGACTGGCCACACATTGGCCCATGTGAACAGTTCCATGTGGGTGTGGTGGTGTCATTTGGATGTCTTCTGCCAGAGGATCTCATCCTCAAATTTCCATAGTAAGAATTAAACTTGCAACTCTGAACTATAACCTAGAGGTATTAAATGATACAGTAACGTTATATGTAAAGTACACTGAGATGTGTGGCTGCTTTACATATCCCAAAGAATTTAGGTTTAGTAAAGCGAGGCTGGATGATGACCTTGAGAAGTTTGAGAAAGTTCTATCTGCTTAGATGAGTTAGTAAGAAGTCTTGAGTCGTAACTATTTAACTGCTGGTTCCACAAAATTACCTTTTGTAAGTTGCATTACAAAATGACCTTTTGTAAGTTGCATTTCTTGGGTGAGTAAATGTGTGAATTTCTTTCAGTGGCATATTGAACGTCCATCCCAGTCTTCTTCCGAGGTGGCGTGGACCTGCTCCAGTGTTCCACACTGTTCTAAATGGGGACACTGAGACTGGGGTCACCATCATGCAGATTAGACCGAAAAGGTGCCCATTTTTACTAATGCTTTATTATTAGCTTGTTCAACATTACTGTCAGTAACTGTTTGGAAGATACTAGGATAGTTAATTAAATAACTTCAGTGTCTGCAATTATAACTAAAGATAGGCACATATACATTATTTTTCATGAATATCATACTTTATTTTACTCATGTTTTCATTGTTCATATTCACTTTAGGTTTGATGTGGGTCCAATTCTGATTCAGGACAAGTGCCTGGTTCAGCCACATTGCACAGCCCAGGAGCTTGGGGCAACTCTTGCCAAAATGGGTGCAAAAATGGTAAGTTGGGGGAACTTCAAATATGGCTTTGTTATTCATTGTCATAAACTACCTTTACATCTCAGAATCAACTTCTGCAAATTTGAATCATTCAGCTCTAAAACATACTAATGTAAAGAGCTGTATGCCCCATATGAAAACCCATGGTAGCACTTTCTCGTTTTTGGGTTTATGCTGCCATCTGATGGCACTAAACTCTAACCAACTTTAAAGCTTTAAAATCAGCAGACAATATATAGGCAGGCATATCACAGAAAAGTTTCTGTACAGTTTCATATTTAATTTTAACAATAATATTGTTAAACAGTTAGGCACACTGTTTTTAATCATTCATCTATTGCTTTTACAGCTAATTTCAACTCTGGAAAATTTACCAGAAAGAATACAGAATAAAAAGGAACAGTCAAAGCAAGGGGCAACTTTTGGTAAGTACCCAATTAGTTTGGTTGAGTATTGTTTGCACATTGATATTGCAGTGTTGTTGACTTTTCCTTTTGTCCAGACCTGCCTGTGCAATTTGTGTATCTACTAGTTTACAATTAGGATTGTGATGTCCTCTCCCCTCTCGCCCTATTTGTAGCTCCTAAGATCAGTGTGGATATGAGCTGGGTAAACTGGGAGGACCAATCCTGTGATCAGATTGGACGACTGTTCCAGGCAATCGGATCCAGGGTAAGAACAAGAAATACAGATGAACATGTGATCAACTGAAGATGCTATTGAAGTTAACAAGTTCTGTATCCAGATGTTTTACATTAACCCTAAATTGGTTAAAAGACTCATTTGAAATGTACCTATACTAGAGTATAAATGTCTTGTTAATCCGTTTGTTCATATTATAACTGGGCACTGATGTTTGTGTTTCTACAATAGATCTCATTGAGAACGCAGTGGATGGGAGACACAATAAAACTGCTAGATTTCGTAGGAAAGAATGAAATTCCGGTTGTTTCAGGTACAGTTCCACTGTTGATTTTTTTTGTGCAGCAGTGTTGTGTTCCTTAAATAACCTAATACCACATTTTCTTCTTTATCAGAATCTGAACGGCAAAGACAACCAACCCCTGGGTCCTTATTGTATCACAAGGAGTCAAACACACTACTGGTTTGCTGTAAGGTATAAAATCATAAACTGATATTACTATCAGCACCATTTACCTAATACGAATACATATGGTTGTATAGCAGATACGGCGTGGTTCAGCGTTTGGTGTATAATAACAAAACATAAAGTGAGATCTTGGGTATATTGATTTGATCTAAATGGCTCCAGGAAAATCAAAAAAATATCCAGCAGTGCCTGTTAATCTATTTCTGTCTATAAAATGTGAAAAAAGTGACTATTTTAATGATTTAAATGACAGCAGTATTTAGATCTGCCGCAGATCAATTGAATAGACCTGTTTCTTTGTCTAGGGTTGTTCAGTACTGTGTTTCACTGGTGAATCTGGTACTACAGGAATGTTTCATTTATTTTTCAGGATGGCTGGGTGGGGTTCAGAGCAGTGAAATTGAAGAAGAGGCTTTCAGCAGCAGATTTCTACAATGGCTATCTCCATCAGTATTTTCTAAGAAAATCAGAAAGGCAGCAAAGAGAGTGTGTTTTCCAAACGTACAAACCAGAACCCAAAGACGTGAAAAAAAGAAAGCTGCACCAGCAGGTCTAAAACATGCCACACACCAAGAGGAAGAGCCCTTTAGGAGTGTAGCGTGGGTAAATATGTGTAGTGTTAACTGCTCTGAAAATTAAATATTTTTTCTTACAAAAACACCATTTCTACTTGTTTGTAATACAGATATACAAATCTGAAACACATGCATGTATTAATTATATAAAATTAATTTTTTAATTAAATATTTAGTAGCAACAGACAAAACAAAGAACTTTAAAATGTTCTTGTGATGTAGTTACATTGTGTCAGCCTGTTTTTCTTGGTAACTGTGACAGGACAGCGTCACGGGCAGTGCTGTTTCAACCAGGAAGGGAGACTCAGACACAGAAGATGCAGTTTCAAGCGCTAATGCACACGTTTAATAATAAAACACAAACACTAAACAAAACACATTAACAAATAAAAAGGCACAAGGGTCAAAACAAAAGGTCTACACAAAAACTCATGGACGTGAACACAGAACACAGAACACCACCTTTACTACCAACGTTAATCCTGTCCTTTTTCTAACTAACACCTGTGGCTGGAACCTTAATTATCATTTAATCACTTATTCAATTCACGGCTCCAGCCACAGTCCCACGTGTTTTGACAGGGAGAAATTTAATCCCCTCCCTGCCAACCCAGTATTCCCCACATGAACACATGCACCGGCAGGGAGTACAGTATTAAGAGGCCAATTCTCTTTTAAAACTTAAAACTGACGATTCCTTCTAAAATCCAGAATATACATAATGTCATCTACTTCCCTCTGAAATCCATTTTTCAGTCCTGGATTAACCCGCTGTAGCTAACAAACCACGGCTGCCTGCGGTGAAGAGGTGTCAGGGAAAGGAAGGGTCCTCTTGGCTTGTCTTTGGAAATTGCATATTGATGCTTTCATCCCTTCATGCGTTTCACCCAGAAATCCATTCATACTAAGAAGGCCTCACTAAAGGAAGGTACCACTGAAACGAGAACATCACTTATGAAGAAGCTTGTGTACAATGATTCAGTAACTGCTCTGTACAAAGACGGTATGGAAATGATTACCTCTTCAGTCATCCCTGCGGTTTTTCTTCCCTCACTGTTAAACGGAGGCTTGAGGTAGCCTTTAAAGTGCTGTTTCACCAGATCATGAAATGTAGACACATGGTCCTGGAGACAGAAAACCGATACAGAAATGATAAAGAAAAGCCTTTTGATTTTTAATATGATATTGTTATCATAGACCATATATGAGGTTAATATTGAACTTTGACTCATACTGTACAGTCATAAACGACCAGTATTTCTTTGGGGTTTGTAAGACTGTATAGCAGTGTTGGCAACTCTGGTCCTGGAGGGACGCCACTAGCTTGAACAGGCTGGAGGTTCACTTGGTTCATCAAAGACCTGGTCTGGAAGACATCTGGTTTGTGCGCAGTTTTACTTCTGAAGACCTACCCGCTTCTCCTTAGTACAGATGTAGGTGAACCATCGCAGCCCTGCAGCCACGTGAGTGATTTCATCTCTGTAGATCACCTCCAGAATCTTCACAGAGCTCTCATCACTCTGAGCTGCAAAGCGGGCCAGCGTCTGAGGGTGGACATCAAGACCTCTGCAGGGAGAACATGTGGATCAAACACTCATTCACGTACTGGCTTTTGAGCGTTATTTAAAACAGCACAGCATTCGAGACATAGGACATTGTGTTAGGGGTACTGAGCAACATGCAGTAAGTACGACACACACAAATGGATGGACATACTGACATTTGCAGTACAGGATGCTGAAAAACCTCTTGTAAAAACTACCTGCAAAGTAACAGTGTGTCTCCACAGCCTGTGAAAGTAACTGCAAACTGAACACTAGCTGATGGTTAGAGAGGCATACCTGGCTTCATGTACCATGTGCACTATTGCCAGCCGGGCCATGAGGTCGTGGGAGGTGTCCGCTGCTGACTGCCACAGCCCTGCAAGCACAGAAGAGGAGTATACAGTGAAACCTCTCTACATTCCTCAGAGATCCCTATATTTCACATGTTCTGGTAAAACTTTCATTTATATAGACACTTTGCTGACATACACAGACGGTCTTGAGACGTGTGGATGCTTTGTGGGATTTGGACGACTAGCGCGTCTGTTGCTTGTCTCAATACGAGGCTTGATCTGTTATGACTCGCATGTGACATGGTATTTGCACACGTTGCAGACTACTGAAGCTACATACCATTGTGCACAGGTAGAGATCCGAAGAAGCTGCCTAGCTCTGTGATCCTCTTCTCCAATAACTGGTAATGCTGAACAATAAAACACAGAATCCAAATGAGACCCTGATATTATAAAGAAGGTATACATATATAATACTGTATGTATCCAAGGCTTTCCCTCCAAAGTAGACAGGCTAGTTTTATATTTGAAAAGTGGATGTACTAAGTTCCTTCTGAAAATCCCATATAAACTCAACCAGGAACACCAACCTTGGCCTCATCTCCAGCTACCTTTACAAAGTCATTGAAAAACTCCCGAGGCAGCTGTTCTCCGTTCTGTAACCTCACTGTGGCAAACCTCACAATGACGTCCCATGACAGGTCTATCGCCCACTGCTCGATGTTAGCTAGGGAATGCAGCAAGGCGATTCTACTGGCCTTTAGAAACAAAAACAGGAAAACCCCTTCAGAAAATGCAGAAAAAACTTTCATTGCAATCTAACTAAGCAACAATCACCTGCTTCTACCAGCAAATAAACCCACGACATGCATATTTAATTCTTCTCTGTAAGTGAATGACAGCCTTAAATAGACAGCCACCAATGTTCAGTGCCAGTGGTGACTGGGTAATCCAGGTCTCACTGTAAACATACGGTTCTCCTAAGTAGAACAAGTTCTGTTCTGTCAGAGAGCATTACGAAACACAAAGAGTTTCTAACTGTTCCGTTGCTACTGTTTTCATGGCTCTCTTACCAGCGTGCCCCCTTTCCCTCGTTTGATCCTCCCTGGCTCCCGCACTGTCAGGCTCTCCTCTCTGCTCGGCTGCTCCGGTGCTTCTGCGTGCCCGATTTCGGAAATCTGCCCAGAATTCCACCGCTCCTGAACCTGGTGTGTCAGCGCCACCTTGAGGACACAAAAGAAATGGCACCTGACACACCTGAAGACTACCAGCTATTACAGACCTGTTCGGAATCCTTGTAATTCAATCCTTGCTGCTCAAAGGTGTTTAATAACTTGAAATACAATTCCTTAAATCTACCCAATTGTGCACTTCCATTCCAGGTGTCACTATTGCAATTTGAGTGAAATGCTTTCCCTCATGACATGCTTTGCAGCCAGTCACATGTTCAGACCCTGCTAAAGTGAAATGAATAGAAATGAGCAGTAACAAACTACCAGAAAGTATGTCAAAAGAGATGTTTGCTTTAAATGTTCTTGAACAGATGGCTTTGTGTCAACAGGAATACCGTTTTTTTTTGTTTGTTTGAAAGTGTATTTTACCTATGTAGTATTGTAGGGTTTGTATCCACTACCTGGAATGCAGTAATGATTGCGTTACCTTCTCTTTGGGCTCAGGTGTGCACAGGATTTTAGCTGCCCAGAAACAGAGTGTATCTTCAGAGCAAACAGGTACTGGAAGCCTAGGTGTCAAGCTGTCTAAACAAGATTTGGAGAAGTTAGATAAGGTATAAGAAAAACAAGGTGTGCTGGTGTGTAGGGTTTAGTGTTACACACTTTTTAAACCATGCAACTTGCCTTATTGAACACGCAGAACACAAGATAGTTCTTACCAAAGGGCACAGCTGCCGTCTCGGTTTTAGGACTCAGCGACAACCTGCTTTGTGTTTCAATGTAAATCTTGCCACTGAACTCTCGGACCTCATACACTTGGTTCTGTTAACAGGAACATGGTGTTAAATTGAAAAGTAATAAAATGGTTCAAGCCTTTTAGTCTTGCATTTTATTTGGTTAAAGTCAATATGTTTATTTTCTACTTCTGTGAATATCATTAAACAGGAAAGAGAGACAGATTATTAGCAGGAAAGGAGTTCTAAAAAGATCTGCATTTAGAAGTTACTACAAAATGATTTCCAATGTGTAGCACAGTAACATGTTGCTATTTTCTTGGTCCATGACTAAGCCAGCTTCCGTTGCTCCAAGACTCACCTGAAGTCCGGTGGATGAGCTCCCAGTGTCCAAACAGAAATCAAAGTGATGCCAGGGGCAGATTAATGCCAGCTTCCCATTGCCTACATCTTCAATGTCACCAAGCTCAAGTGGACCCCCTACACACACAAACACACACTCATTCATTCAATTAGTTTATAAGGTTAAAATCAGGGCTTTAATTAACTCCAATTTTTTTTAAAGGTAAAACACCTGTTCATGTTTACATACTAGAACTACACAACTAAGTAACATAATCCCGAGCTTTTTTAAGCATCCAGAAGTTGTTTGGTTATCACAGGAGTTAATTAAAGACTGGGAGAAACGCTTTGAAAATATGGCCCAATCAAGTCAATACGTGATCTGTGGGAATAGCAATATGTTCTTTGGCTCAAAGAACATGTTATATAACATACAGGAAAGTTTTATTCACCCAGTGCAATAGAATACATTTGTTCGACGTTAACATTTTAGAAATGTTATAAACAGATTTATATACAGCACCTTCGTGCGGACATGCAGAATCCATTGCCCAGAATCGACCATCCTCTGAGTGCACAAGAACTACGTGTTCACCATCTTCAGAATACAGTCTGTAAGAACATAGGAAAACGAACAATGTATCTGTCCGTCCTTCTCCTCGCATAAACTATCTATATCATGCAAGGCTACCTTTCTCGCAAAATACCTGTATCCCATGGACACTAAACGGCACTAATAACATTTGAAGTGCAGAAATGCAACAATAAAATAGGCACGGCTAAGAAAAACAGATTTGGTTAATTCTCTCAAAAGGAGAACATTTGTCTCGTATTCTCTATGCTAGTAATCGCAAGTTGCTGATCTGAATAGCTAGCACTAGCACAGAATGATTTCATCAGTGCCTGTCCGTGGCTGTGCTTACAATAAATATTACGAACTCACTTGGTGCAGGGTGAATTAAACATCTCTTTTACTCCCACGTATTGCCAGTTACTATCATTCACAACTTCTTTTAGAGCACAAACTAAATCCCTTTCAAAACCATCCATCGCTATTTGAAGGGATGTTTCTCAGCACTGAAAACTTCCACTGAGAACTACATGTGTCTAACCCGGAAGGTGTTCCATTGAATCGTTCTTGCTCTGAAACCTGGGCTCGGACCAAATCAAAACTTTGACAACCCGCTAATCGCAGTTAACAAAACTGTATTTAATAGCGTTTTCTTTATTTTTTTGTAAGTGTCTTATTTCTTCTACTCACAAAAAGAAAACGTTAAATAGTCACAGTACTCAAAAACACTCAACTCAGTATGTTTGCCGTCAGATCCCATATGAAAAAGGATTGTGCGTATTAGTACAATTATATTTATGAAACACAACCAATATATTTGGCCCAAATAGAGCATGTGGATGTGTGTAAAATATGACAAGTATACTGTATATTTAAGATAATTGGCAATGGTCAAATCTATAGCTAGCCTGCCAAAATGTAATCATACTTACTTTAACCCAATAATAATGGCCACATTATGTTCGTCGATTTCAAAAGGTATCGATGCGTTCTTTTTGCGGCTATATGGAAAAATAAGCCTTTATCATATACAGACCAAGCACTCAATTAAAATATATTTTGTAATAAAAAACGGAATTATCAAAAAGGCTTTGGCAAATGTCTTTTATGAAACTTACACATTGACAAAGACTAAAAACCATTAGTAACACCTGAAGACAGAAAAAAACCAAGCAAGTATAAACAAGTGATTATATTGATTTTATAGATAACAATTGTACAGTTTAAATCATACCTATATTCCACACAGCTCTAAAAACAGAAACAAATTTACAGTATGTTTTCTTACAAAACATTGGAGTTTATTTTAGCATAAGGGTTTTTTTTCTAACATTTACATTTAATAAACTTTTTCCTTTAACAAACACAAATAGCAACCACTTCATTTCAAACGAGACCTTCTTTAGTCAGTCGATCACAACAGTTTTGCTTTTCTAACATAATGTTTGCTATTTACTTTGTTCAATTTATTTCTTGAAGAGCCCATTCATTTTCAGTGTAATCCTAGAGCTACAGAACCAGAAATGTATTTACAGAGATTCTCTAGAAAGCAGAGCCTCTTACATAAATATGAATAGCACTCTACCAGGCAGAAATAGAAAGCTGATGGACAGTCCTCACTACACAGAGAACCCTAAACTATATGTAGCGTATCAAGACCCTCCTGAAATACAAGTTGAAAAGTACAGTATAACATTAGGAATAACTATGACAAGCAAAGCACTATTGTACAGATGTAGTGCCAAGAAATGTGCAAAACTTACATGATTATTAACTTTTAACAGTATATACATAATAAAACTAACAGGTTAAAATTAGTTTAGCAAAGTTCATAAATGTATTTACTATTCATTAACTAAAACATATGAAGAAAAATAAAACTAAAAGCTAGACATAACCAGTACTGGACATTGAAAATAATAAATACATTAAAATAATAATAATAAACAAGGTCAAACTTAACCTTGCATATTCTTTAAAACAGTGTTAATTAGTATTAAGAAAAATAGTGTTGATTATAACAAAGCTTGCTGATTTTAAAACTAGGAGTTAAATATATTCTGGCTGGTTATGCTGCTGTTTGTATATTTTTCTTATAAGTTTACCTTCATTAAAATAAATGCACCCAAAAGCCCACATTTACAAAGTACTCCAAAGGTTTGAAGCCTGCCCTGCTACTTTCCATTTCCAAACGCTGCTGGCTGTCAGGTGCGATGGCTGGTAATAGTAGAGTTTAGGATTCCAGAATCAAACGCTGCTGGCAGTCAGGTGCGATGGCTGGTAATAGTAGAGTTTAGGATTCTAGAATCAAACGCTGCTGGCTGTCAGGTGCGATGGCTGGTAATAGTAGAGTTTAGGATTCTAGAATCAAACGCTGCTGGCTGTCAGGTGCGATGGCTGGTAATAGTAGAGTTTAGGATTCTAGAATCAAACGCTGCTGGCTGTCAGGTGCGATGGCTGGTAATAGTAGAGTTTAGGATTCTAGAGTTGCAGTTAGATTTGGATGCTTTTGAAAGTTCTCGCTGTTGAAACAAAATAAATCATTTGTTGGCTTTAAATACATCTCGACACATTCAGTTAATTCAATTTCAAATCAGATATTGATGTTTAATTGCACCAATTGTAATCATAGACATGTTGCTTTAAGAATCACAGAATCAATAGATACACGTTTATTTTAGCAGGAAGAAAAATAAATACATGATAATTATTTTCTTGAATTCAAAGTTAAAGTAAGACTAGCTGTTTGGTTACAAATGTTTGCTTACCATTACCATTAAATAAGAGCATTTACTTTAGAGATTGTATTACATCTGAGGAACAGTTATTCTCTGTTCTACTTATTGATGCATGTACATTGTGATGCAGCTTATGGAACCATCCCACCAGGATATTATGCATCTCAAGGGTTCTCATCCTGAAACTAAAAACATTACTCTAAAGGTGTTCTACTGGGATTCACTAAAGTACTAATAGTTGAAGATTTAATTTTAAATCAGTGGTTGAACTGGGACTTAAACCCAAGATCACCTCTGCAATAGACAGTAGAGAATACTCATCATGCATCACTTCTATATTAAAACTGCAGCTTCATTTAACAATGACGGTACAGTCAGCCACCATTCCGAATGCAAATTCATTTATTCTTTGATAGTCTAACCTTTGGTTTAAGTTCATATTACTTCTGTATTTCATCATTTGTTTTCCACAGGCAAACCATCTACCAATCCCTGGATAAAATGACTCTAGTTTGCTGATATATGTGGTGTTGTTCTACTTGGACATGCGAGAGGATACAGAGGGAAAGGGAATGAAATTAACTAAAGTTAGTAAATCAACCTAGTTGAAATCAAGCAATACAGAGAAGCAGCCAGAGCACTGAATGTATGACCCAAGATATATAGCAAACACAAACAGAAACATACAGTCAAGTTTTCCTATTTCCTATCCTTCAGGCAGAATGTTTTATACGGTTGACTTTGATCCAGTCGAATGACACTACCATCAGTTTTGGGAAGGGACAGTGGGGAGTGCAATAAAGTGGAGATTAATAAATGCAGGAATTCAAAAAAGTTTCACTAAAGACCTGTACCAATAGCTAAACATGCCAGTAGTAGAGGATGAAGGCTGCGGGGTACAGTAGGATTATGCAGACAAGGACATGGATTTACAGTTCATACAGACCTTGAACTGAGGGCGGTAGAGTCTGTATGGGCAAAATCCTTCTACAAATGCAGAATAGAAATTATACAAATTTACCATGAAACCTAGTCATAAAAGGGATTTGCAGGGGACAATGTTGCTTTCTGGGTCAAATCAAAATATGCATGGCACCTTCTGTATGCAATTACGTTCATAAACCCTTCACATTAATTCAAAGTGTTTAGAACGTGCAAAGTAACAGAATTAAAAGCTACATAGATGAAGGCAAAATCTATTTCCCTTTCTCCCTCCAGGTTAGCCTGCAATCCCTCAGCTATACCCGACTGTGTGTTACTGAAGAGATTGGTAGATGTTTTCAGAAAAGTGAATTACCGCAAACTCAGAATAGGTGCTGGCAACAGAGTTACTGCTGAAGTTACACTGTGGACTAGCTGTGCCCTTGAACGCACCACTCATGGCAGTTCCATTCAACTGGGACACATTCTCCTTGTTCCGCTCCAGCACCCCCATGCGGGGAGGCTTGCTGCGTCCTGGAGTTCGAACCGGCTGGACAGGCTACAAAAAAAAAAATATAGAACTATTTAAAATGATACACATTTAGGTTACAGACAAAAAATCTATTAGATAAATGATATAAATTAAATTCTAAATTATGGAGTAGGATTCCCTCTTTCGCTCCTTGTCCCTTTTCTTGCAAAGAAGTTTGAGTCAGGTATTGTTAGAAAGGGCACTTTCTAACAATACCTGACTCGGGGTACACAGCAGGGTTTATACTTTGCAAGTCATGTTAGTCACAGAATATGCTGAGCGGCTCACTAATATTAACAACAGAGATACCATTCTACTATATGTGTAAGCTATGCTGAAACTGACCTTGCTTCCTGAGAGTGGGGGACGGGACACAGGGGAGTGACAGAGAGTCCCACCGAAGGCAGAACGTACCGTGCTGTTGGGAGTGGCACTAGAGATTGAGGTAGCATTGAGCTGGGGAGAAAAAAAGCAGGGAAAGTTAGTTGCAGGACTGCCTGAAGCCAACAGGTTATTATTTGGAGCACAAGCCAAGCCAATAGAAGGGTAGAATAACCTGACAGAACTTCATGTTTTTTTTTTTTGTTTTTTTTAATTTAGTAGTCTCCAATTTTTTTTTATTAACTGCACCTCCCCCTGGGAGCTCCCGTCCACGGTCGGCAATGGAATAGCCTGGACGTCCAGGCTATAGGGCGCATCCTGCACTCCATGCGGACAGAATTTCATTTTTATTGATTCACCTGCTCCTTTTCTTCTCTCAAAAGTCAGGACCTGTCACAAGCACACTCTTACCTTACGCACTTTTACGGGAGTGTTTGCTCCCAGAAACCTTCGTTTGGATGGAGTTCTTGGAGCAGTGCCATACAGCATCTCCTCTTCTATCTGCTTGGTCTTTTTCATTTGCTGTAAACGGAACAAAGGAGTTAATTGCAAATTAAAGTTAACTAAGCCCAATTTTATAAAGCTCTGTTCAGACAGTGTACAGATTTAATTTATACCACTGCCAATAGCGTTTATGCCATTTAGATAATACAGAAAGTGGATACATGAGCCAATTAAAATACAGTGTCAAATAGAAATGAAAAGCAAAGACTGTGAGGTTACATGTGTCAAACTTATTTGGTGACAAGCTACAATTCAATAACATATTAGTTCACAGTGTGCCACAGCCAAGCACCATCCTATTATTTAGGCAGAATTAGTCAATATACTGTTAAATATCCAATATGCAGGTTGTACACTCTCCCCTTCTAAGGTTCCTCACCCGTTCCTGCTTTTCCCTCTCCTTCTCCAGACGGTGAAGCTCCCACTGCTCTTCCACAAACTGCAGGAACTTCTGTCCGCTCACCAGGAACTCCCGGCCCTGCTCCTGCTCCCAGTCATCGATCTGCGCCTTCAACTTCTTTTCCAGCTGCCGGCACAGCAGGAAAGGGAAATGAATTACAATGTTAACTCCTCACCATGCCAATGTACCTGCTGCATTCCTTTCATCTGTATTCTGAGATTTCAGTCAGATTTCAAGCAGTTTTGAATAACTGTACCGTTCAGTAATTCTCTTACTTTAGGCAAGTTTTTGTGAAGATCTGCTCTCTGCTTCTCTTCCTTCAGAAGGTTCCCTCCCCTGTTTGTAAACCTGGACGGATCTGTTGCTTTTCTCTGTAATGAGAAGTCAGACAGAGAGGAGTGTTAGGGTCGGTGAGCCCACAGTGCTGGTAATATACTTTCTCATCATGCCACACTCTTACGTCAAGCTCCAGATATAGCGTCCAGCTCTCCTGCCATCTGTGTACCCCTTCAAAGAGCTCTCTGTGATCCTCATAGTGCTGTTTCAGATGCAGGATCTCAGCATCGTGCAGACTCAGCAGGTCCTCTGTGTAATCCTCTGTTAAAGGGAACAGACAGCACAATAAAATACACGGGCTCAAGCACAGCTCAATCTACTTATGCACACTACAATGTATTCACAGTAGGTAATAGGTAATCCAGATAAAACTAAGATCAATTATATATCTGTGGTCATGGTAAAGCTTGTAAACAAACCATCATAGTAGGGTGCGAAGGCCTGCCTCTGCTCAGGGCTGTAGAAGCATTTTTCCCAGTAGGCTACCACCTCTGCTCGGATGGCTTGGACTACATTCCGAATGTTCTGTAGCTTCAGCTCATGCAGACGCTCCGCCTCCTCTTGTAACTAGGCCAATCCAGAAGAAAGAGTAACAGTAACTCATGGGAAATAAGCATGTGTTTGTGTTGAGGAGTTCATATTTTAAACGAACCACGGATAGTGCAGTGACTGAGAAGCTGAACGATACGTGTAGACTGGAGGCATACAAGAAATGTATTAATTAAATTAGCAATGTGCTCCCCCAGTGCTTTCTTCAACAGCAATATGTAAGAATCTAAAACATGCTATATTAAAAACCAATAAATCAATAGCTGTGTGAACAGCAACCACATTGATACATTGTCTCAAACGAAACGAACCAGACTGAGTCCGTTTGAAATGGACCCAGTGTGAATGGAGCCTAAAGTAACCCAGTTATCTTCTCTATGTATTGACAAACTCCATATACTGCACTTATACATTTTAGGACAAAATGAATGTCCAAGGTGTTTTTAAATGTCACTTACAGCCTGAATATTACTTGGTCTGGACCCAGCCATGTGAACAGAGAAGGCGTCCCTCTCCTCCTGTGGAACCTGCAGTCTCTCCCATAGCTCCACGATCCTGTCGCGGTAAGAACTGCAAAGGACCTCATTCTGGGACTTGCGCACCTCCAGCTAAAAGTAAGAAACAAAGCTTGAGCCAGCTTTTGAGAACAGCTTCATAGCCTAATTAAAGTAAATTACACCAGGTCCAATTTAAATAGTAAAAATATGTGACAACTTCCCAGTATAAAGATATGCATCATTTGAAATATTTCACCACCTACCTGATTCAGGACCTGATTCAGCATAGCAATGTTCTCTGTGGACAGACAGAAAGCCTCCTCTTCCTCACACACCACATCTCTCTCGAAACTTGTATCTGGTGTGTGGTCTAGCTCCTCCATGCACAAAATAATCTGCCTTTTGATGCCCACAAACTCTCTTCTTCTTCTCTCCTAATCAACAAGCAGCAGAGTTAGAAACAACCTGCACTGTAAAGAACTCCCTATATTGACAGAAAAGCAGTGCTCCAGGAACAAGCTTATGAAAGAAAAATACATTCATTTGTGCCTTAGCCACCATTTATAACAGCCTGTTCATAACACAAAACTGCACTCCCATAGTCTCAGATAGGGATATAGTCTTACCTTTTCTGCGCAGAGACTTGCAATGTGGTGGCGGAACTGGTTCAGTTCCTCCAGGCTGGGGACAGCGTCACTGTCAATGCAGTAAGGCTCAATGCAGAGAATATCACAGAGGTCCTGGTCTTGCTCTTTCAAGGCCTTCAAATCATGCATTCTCTCCTTCTTCTGTTTCATCATCACCTCCAGTCGTGTGCGGATGTCCTTCTCAAGCTGCAGGACTGTGTTTCCCTCCTCTTCCTGCCAATGCAATAAGACTCTTTAGAAATGCAGCCAAGGACCCAACCAGCTCAACATAAGGGATTCTACTGCAGACTTACATTCACAGTACAGACATTCCTTTAGATTTAGTACAACACAATGTAACAGTGTTGCCTCCTTTCCACCACTAGACTTTGGATCCCAATGTTTATCTTGGGGAGAAAACTTTTCCTGTTGCTTACATCACCAAAACCACAGGAAAGGACATTAATAGTCTGGGTTCTAGCCACTCTTAGAAACCTTGTCAGTTTCTAAACAGTTTTAATTTTGACATATTGTTTGTCAATCCCCCTCACCTCAAACGGAGGCAGGCGAAGCTCCATGCACAGGGTGTCCAGCTCCTTGCGACACAAAGCGATGCTATTCAGCAGCCTCTCCCTGAGGCTCTCCTCCTCAGATATCATCATGTCCAGCAGGCCCTAAGGGGATATATCATCATTGCTTCAACATAAGCACTTTTTACACGTTCTTTTTTTCTCAAAGAATTATATTTATTTTAGCATTGCCTGATTGAAATATTTTCAATACTCACTTTAATGTGTTTCTTTACCACATCCGTTCTCTGCAGTCGTTGGTCCTCTGGGATACCAATCTCCTCCCAGATACCCTTTAGGCGGGACAGGGCTTTGTTTAAACATGCCACAGACTCTGCAGCCAACACCTCACTGGCAAGGAAAAGGGATACACAGTTCACTCTCTGAAGAACAGATTCAACTTACATCTGAAGAGCTAAAAGTGTGCTACGGTGCTGATGTAGCAAGGACAAGTTATAGTGATTTACAATATGTGGACACAGAGGAATCTACAGTTGGATTGGATAAAAATGCAATTTTAGGACAAAGCGAGTTACATAACCTCAGTTGGGAAATGGGCAGTCTGCCCTTTCAAACTTTGACAGCGGCTGTGAGACCTTTTTATCAGGTTAAACTACTGCACTGACTGGTTTCAAGTTACTTCAATGTATTGGAATGTTAATCATTTGCAACGGTTTTGTACCCAAGGCTCCTCTCTACTGAATGTGTTTCAGACACACCCAGTCATTAATCAGTCCTTTGATTTAAACAGACACGTTTTAAATTGAAGAAAAAAAAAACATTGCTCACAAGACTTAAGAAATGAGCAAATCAGAATCCTATGTAATTTAGTATTTAGGTAAATACAGTAAGACTCAATTATCTTTTTTTTTGGATAAATCGGCATTACAATACAGTATTGAATATATTGTACTAAGCAGAATTGTTTGGATAATCCAGTTTCACAAATCCAAGGGGAGCTGTGTAGCAGACAAAATTGTGAAAATGTCAGTTCTATTCAAAGTCACTGGAACCTTTTCGGTTTCTAAACTAATTTAAGTGTAAACTCAGAGTTTAAGAGGAGTCTTTGAAGTTCTGAAAGAGAATGTATTGTACAAAATGTTTGGGCACTGGCAGTACTGTGCAAGCTCTTGGTAAATGGACACTTTGGATCTCTGCAGAGTACTGATTGACTTGCACTGATTCTTGCACCAGGGCTTAAACTAGCAAACAAACCAATAAGACATGACTCCATTTTGCTCGCTGTACTGTCCATGCATGGACGAAACAGGTGTTTACTTTTAACTTTTCAATGATCTTTCCTTAGAATTATATCGTACGTATTTTAAAAAATAAAATAAACTGTTGGAAAACACTGCTGCTGTTTACAAAAAAACAAGGTTCACTTTATGCCTTGACTCGGGTGCTAGAAACTCAGGTTCAAGAGGTTCAGGGTTGACTGTGTAAATAGTTTATTCTGAAACAACTGTACTACCTTGCTGCAGTGCTGCAGTGCGCGAATAAACACGATGTGTTGACTATTGTCTCTCTTTCGAAACTCACGGTTTCCAATCCCCAGCCCCCAATCAGTTGTATCACAAATAAATAGCAAAACGTCGCAAGTCTTCCACGCTTGTAGATCGGTTTCGTTGCTCAGGGTTAAGACAAATATAAACACAACAGAAAAGCATGGCATTCTATAGATTTGACTATGCGAACTCTTCTGTACGATTAATGAATAAATTACTTAATATTTTTTTTTTTATCAATTAATACAATATACTATAAAATTAATATACTATGGTATACTTTGTGGTCATACACCAGTATAAAATACAATCGCTAAACGGTTTACGTGGAATCATGTGATGTACTGGGGCTGTTTCCAATCCACTCTTCAGCGACATATAAACGTTTAAATAATTTAAAGTTCTTATCCTCACCTTTTTCTCATGTTAACCGTACCCGGACTCTGATATGCTGGTAAAATCCCGTCGAATAATAGACTTTATTATTAGCGGTGTTATTTTTAATTTCTCTTCCACTCCCAGCTCGCACTGGCAGTTCTATCTCATTTAATTCAAATTTCCCGACTAACTGTACCTTACTCCTATTGGTTTCGAGAACGGGACGTCATGGAAACCATAGCAACTAAACCATTTTTGTTTCGCCATTCTTCATGCGCCTGCGCCTTGTGTCCAGACGAGGTCGTGCTGGAAACGATGAAGTCACCACGCCAAAGTAAAGACTGCTTCTGCGGGTTTTAAAGCGCATGTTGCTAATTTAACATTATAATAATAACCCCGTACTCACCATGACCTTGTAACACACATCCATGATGCATTTCATATTTAGTGAAAGCTGTTCTGAAGAAAATAACCTAGCCGATCAGAACCTAGAATCCTTGCAAAAGTAGTTGCGAAATGTTTTCACTGGAGCACAAACTGGCGACTCAAGTCTGTACAGTTTGGTTTTACATTGGAAGATATTACGAGCGCGGTTGCATTTTCTCAGTAACTCGGTCTCCATGTTCCAATGCAGGTGACAGTAAGGGGTTTTCCCAAGAAAAATAAAAAACAACATTTTACATAACATTAGTAACATTTAACCATAGACCTTTATAATAGAGTATTACATTATTATATATTTTTTTAAAACAGCCCAGACAATGTATGAGGTTTCCTTTTGTTTTTATTGAAATAAAAAAAAAAAATCAATACAATCTGGAAAATCGGAATGTCAACAATAATGCATGCTGAAAAATTATTTTTATTACACTGTTATAAGTAATGGAACTGTCAAGAAACAGGTCTTTTCAGTAGACAATACCGTTTTGACTGGTATGAAATAATTCTGTAACCATTAACCACGTTTTCCTGCTGTTGTAGTTTAGGTTAGGCAGGGTTAAAAAAAAAAAAAAAAATCATTATTCCTGCATGAAAATTGGCTGGCCACACAAATAAGTGAATCTTTTGGGGTAACTAATGCACTAATGCTTCTAGACAGGTGAATATAAAAGAGCCTCAAGAGCAGAAAGTATTTTTGTGAATGTACAGTACTGCTTGCTTGACCTTCAATTCTTATTTGTCGGTTGATTGCTCCTGCAGGAGTCACGACCACATGCAAAACAGTGTTAAACTCATAACGTTTTACAGGAACCACCTCCAGAGGTATTTCCAACATAGACTTACAAGATAACAACTAGAACAGCAGAATCTTTACATGTGTAAAAACCGGTTTTAAAACAGGATTTTAAAATGTAAGCACTTCTTTTTAAGGTTGCACTGGAGAGAACGGGTTCTCTATCTGTCGTCTGTACAATGCATTCACTTACCCTCTGTGAAGATCCCAGTTAAGCGTAAGAGAATATTGGATCACCTCTTTAAGCAGAACTGTTCCTTCAGCTCAAGTGGGTTGATTCTTGTTTTTGATGGGAACAGTCCCAGGTGGATTCAGCACTAGCAAACCCGTCTGTTAACAGTATGTGGTAATCCAGTCGATTGGAGTTTTACAGTTTCCATTTATTTGCTGTAGTTTCAGTAATCCATTCCACAACATATCTTGGACTACCTTACCTGATCTAATGAAAGGTAGACCAATATTTGTGTGGGTCTGTGAAACAAGCAGTTAGTTTAAATAACTGTGTTTTATATAGTAAGGTCACGCACTGGCAAGTTCTGCACAAAAACAAGATTCTCTAACCCAGGTGAGCGGATAGTCTTTTACCACTGGCTGAGATATTTACAGTCACACATTTGGCTAACAATAACTTTGAGCGAAGTCCGATTTTGGCAGAAAGGTCACAAAGCAGAGGAACACACATTGGCTATTTTCCTCGTTCTGTACAGTTCGGCACAATACAGACTGGTTTGCACGCCTGCAGCCAGCTTCACGGTGCCCCCTTTTCACATTCTGTAAAAAGGGTCCACACTCCATCAACCCTGTTCCAGGAAACGACTCCCAGGGTCACACCCGACTGCCCAGCACGGACTCCAGCAGCCTGGCACTGTTGGTGATGGCTGTTGTCACAATGATGAACTTGTAACCTTTATAGATGGAAAAAACAAATTAAGGTCTTTTTCCTGCAATTTGTCTCCAATCAAATACACACTGTACTGTATAACTGGTAATCCACAGTTCTGGCCTTTAACACTGCAGGCTTTTGTTAACTTAATCCCAAATATTCATGTTATACCTGCAGTCCTTTAGATTGACTACAATCTAGTAAAACGAAGCCTGAAGAATAAGACTAGAACCTGTCATACTGACACAATGACTATGCTGTACTGTAGCTGCCCTATCAGTAACATTAACACCTGTACCTATTGCATCACTATGACATCTACAGTACAAGAACCACACGTTTTAAATATTATACTGTGTTGTATGTTCACTACAGTAAGCCTTTTGTGCACTCTTTGAACAGAATGCAGGCCTTGTTTCCATCCTAGTTTAGTTATATTCCACAAAAGAAGTTTGAGCTGCAAGCGCACTGAAATCCGTTTGAAGCCAAAAAGCTGCACAGAGACAAACTAAAGAAATGTCTCAGCCTGGCTGACAAATGTGATTGAGTGTTTAAGGTAGGGGCAAACAGCCACAGTCCTGCAGCAGTAGAAGGCAGCTTTTCTAAAAACTTTTAACACCTGTCCGTCTCTCTGATTCAGCACTACATACCTCTCTCTCTCCCCAGGAATCTCAGGGCTGAAATTTCAGAGAAGGTGCAGCCGCCCAGGAACATGACGAAGACGAGCCGCGGGGAATCGTCCTTGGTTTTCACCTCGCCACCACTGCCACCTGCTGGAGGGAGGAAGCACATGTTTTGTAAGGCAACTGACACTAATAGGGACAGACTACACACATTAACAGTATAGCAGTTCCATCGTTAAGGCAGGAACTTAATTCTGCATTTCTACATTAACGGCATTGTAAATATATGTATATGTATATTTGTTATATAAATTGGTTAACTTATGTTACCTACAGTATAAACGCAGTCAAAGTATATAGATGACCTCACTCACTCAAACCTCTGACTCACTCTCTTACCTGTGACTGCAAACTCATTCCCATTGAGCAGACGAGTCACCTCTTCAAGTCCAGTCCATCCGCGATCAAGAACCTGCAGAGACAAGCAGAGTCACACCAGGGCAGCACTCATCCCAAGTGCTTTTCTCTTGAATTGCTGAGGGACCCCTTCACTCTCGGTCTCTTAATAAAGGGGTTTCCTCGGATTGTTATTTGATAACTCCAATCCCCTGTTTGGTGCCACCTACCTGCTCCACCAGCTTACAGCTCAGAGGCATGTAGGCACCACTGAAGATGTAGGCCATGTCTGGCGGGGTGCGCAGGTCGTACTCTCCATCCACCTTGGGGATCTGAGGACGAGGACACAGTTACACTGGGCAGCACGGCACTTGTTTAATGGAAATGAACCATCGCTGTGCTACTCACCAGAGCCAGCTTCTTGCTCAGTGCTCGGAAATTGCTTTTCTTTGCCAAAGAGTTAAAGGCATCTGTCAGCTTCCCTGAAAAACAGTTTGATTACAAACCAAGGTGAATAGACAGTGTAGGCACTAGCTGAAACATAAAGGGTAAAAATTATGGGATGTCTGCTTACTGCTTTCGGCTGGTCAGAAAGATACTACGGTCTGGCTCAGCCACTGTTGCATATGAGTGGCTGTCTATCTGTCTGTATGACCTCTTCTGTCGGATTGTCTCACCTACAGCCTTGTCGGTGACGAGTTTGCCCACTTTGTTCTCCATGGCGATGATGGTGTCTCCAGGCTGCTGCTCCACCAACAGGCCCAACTTTCGCAGGTTTGCAAAGGTGAGGAGGTGCTCTGTGCCATAGCTCTGAGAGAGAGACACACACACCTCAGACAACCGCACTGCTCTGTGGCATAGCTCTGAGAGAGACACACACATCTTAGACAACCGCCCTTTGACAGGGAGATGAAACACATTCAGCCCACACCACTGGACAGACACCCAGCAGCCTTCGCCGCGCCTTCTGTGCAGGAGTAATGCGATACAGCCTGCTCTCTTAATCCCACAGACACTCTCTCCAAAAACTCACCTGCAGGTACTGAGCTTTCAGGCTTCGATAATCTTTAGGAATTAAACCTAAAAAAAAAAACACACACAAAAGGAAATGATGAAAAATAACTATCAAAAGGCTCAGCATACAGAGTGTAAACTGGCAAATCGCTGCACAGCCTCACCATTCTCCGTGAGGGACAGAAGGCACAGCAGCCGCAGGCTCTCGGTCAAAGAAACCTGTGAATGGAAGCAGGAACACGGTTCATTTACTGAACCGAAAAGGAACTCAAGATGAGACAGTATCGTTGAAAATAGTCAAGCGTGCCCTACATCAAATAAATCTCACATCCCAGTATTAAAATCACATCTACACTCTCAAGAAGGGCTTTAATCCATGTTTCTAACTGCCTGGTACAGTCAGTTCCTTTCTTACGCTGCCCATTTTGGCCAGCGCGTTGCCCTCACTCACCTGTCGGTTGATGTGCTCCTCTATGTAGCTGATGCTCTCTCGTATATTGAACCCTTCCAGTAGACCTGTATGAGTGAACAGAATTAAAGGAGTCACTATTGGTCACCCTTGCAAAAACCCCTTTTGATGAAGAAATATCCCAACGGTCTGTCATTCTGCATTGGAGATAAATGGATAATGTTTGGCGTGGCTTACTAAAATCCTTTGCCTATTTCTTTTAAGAAGGGATGAATACGTATTCAGTGATAAGGGCTCTTAATAGGGTTAATGGGCATTCAATGTCCCACCCATACAGAAGCACAGATTCACTTGTAAACTCAGACACAGATAGACACACATACACACTCACAGTGTTCGGTTTTCAACAGCTCCTGAAAGTCCTGCTTGGTTTTTTTCTTCATGATGGACTCGCAGGCACTGATATCTGAAAAAGAGAAACTGCTAATATCAGAAGGGATAAGGAAAAAAACAGCACATTTTTCATTGCAAAAGAATGCATTTATAAACACAAAAAGGAAAGATTAGTACATTCTGACTTCAATTGAAAATAAGAGAAGAATACGGATCTCGATAAATTAATGCTTACAGAATAATCCACAACTCAGAAACACTGCAAGAAAATGTATTATAAATGCAAACACGTGTTCAGATGCCTAGTGAAGAAAGGAATGTCACGTACGCAGACTCAGCAGACGGTGCTCCTGTTTTAACCCTTTCAACTCCTGAGAGACAAACGTCTTCATCTGTTGGATATCCATTCCACGGCGCTTCTGTAGAGACAGGAGACAGTGTTAGAGAGATGTTAGACTGAATAAGGCGACTCAGTCAAAATGTTTCTTAAGGCACGGAGGCAGGCTCACATCGTAGGCGGTCTGCAGGCTTTTGGCTTTCTGATTCAGGAACCCAAAGACATTGGAGAAATGTTCATTCCGGATCTCATTGAAGACCTGAAATACAGACGCCCTCTCTTTAATATTTAGAACACAGGACCCACGCTGGAAACAGCAGCCACTCGATGCGTTCGCTCACCTTATCACTGGAGTTCAGCATGACTTTCAAACTCTTGTCAGAGGAAGTGACCTCAGGACCAAACTCAACGCTTCCTGCAGAGATGAAAGCCAAAGCAGAGTTAGTTTTGTAGTAAAGAATACCAGCCCCACTAGCCCAAGGGTTTGGATATTCTGTGCTGAGGGGGAATGTTAAAGTACTCGCCACATTTAATCCTGAAAATATCATCGACGAGTCCTTCATATACAACCTGGGAGCACAGCGAAGTCACAAAATCCACATCTGCAAGAGAGAGAAAACTAAATCTTTTATTCCACAGGCTCACCTCCCTTTCAAAAGCTAACAAAGTAATGTTTCAGTATTTAATTACAATAGCAATGCTGAGCCACAGTGCTTATATTGCGCTTTTCTAAGAAGTCCTTATAAACAATGAACTTTGATCTGTGAAAAAGATTCTACTACTGCATTATAAACAGCTGGTGTAAATACTGAGAGCATATTCTTTATTTCATGCTAATGAATCACTGCACTAGAAAAACATATTCAAAGTTTAATTTAAAGTTTGTAAGTCTTTACTAGAACTGCAAAAGTCAACCATATTAAGGTTAAACTGACAGGAAACTCCCCGAACCCCTCCCTGGAAGGCACTCCTTACCTCTGTCAATGAGGAAGACATTCCCAACCTCTGGCTGCCGGGGTCTCTGCTCCCCATCCTCCACAAGCTCCCGCCACATCTCGTAGGTCATCTAAACCAATCAGGAGAGACAGACAGACAGAGTCCTTGACACCTCTGAGCTGACTTTGAGGCTGTGAGACTAGTCACATGACCATAATCAAAGCGTAGTCCTAACATGCTGACAGCTTACCTTGGCACACCTGCCGATCCCATAGACCTTTGAGAAGGGCCCGTAAACTGAGTGCAGGAGGTGCAAGGCTTTGCCTGCTGTGGACACCCAGCGCTGGTCCCCCTCCTGCAGAGAGCAGAGTGGTTATAGAACCAACATGGGGGGAAAAACTGCTCCAGTGAATGTGAAACATCATCCCTTATCAATATTTAAAGACAGATTTAAACAAAAATGAACAAATTAACTCCTCAATTAGCAAAGCTAACAAAGTAAGATCATTGCTTTAGCACGTTAAATAAAGCAAGCTGACAAGCAATGGGTTAGCTGTGGATGCCTGTGTTTCCTTACCAGAAAGTAGTCTCTGAAAAACTCGGGCAACTCTAGACTGATGATGTCATCATCCAGTGGCAAGAGACAGAACTCCCACTTGTCACAGCTCACATCTGAAAGAAGAACGATATCTGTAATTAGGTCCAAAACATCCTAATCCAGTAGACGAAATTCGGTTACAACGACTACCAGACTGATGAGTTGGACCAAGCGTTTAAAAGATATTTGAATTGCTGTGCATCTACCTCCATAGATCCCCTGCTCCTCCAGAATCGTCTCACAGGCGTAGAACTGAAACAGATCAGACAGACTGGGTCAGTCAGAACCAGGCCACTGATTGTCAAGCATGTAACTAGTACACTGACAGATACTTGTCTACAGGAATACTGTAGGTTTACAAGTGCAGTGAGAGATGGGGACAGACACTGTGACAGCGAAGTAGAGTGAAGACAGACTGACAGCTCCTCAGAACTCACCTTCTGTGGGCTAAAGATGATCTTGTACCTTCTAAATCTCCCAGCTGCTTTGTCTGTATTTACAATATCTAGTAAACAAGAAATGGAACAGAATTACACCCCAGCCCTATTTACTAAGGCTACCAGACGCACACGCACATGCACGCACACACACGTTGCCTCCCACTCACCGGCGATCCACTTCACACTGTGTATCCGGGGCCGGATCAGGAAGCACAGCCTGTGGAGACAACAGAGAGAATGTCAGGAATCTTTCTAAACAGATCTAGAAGTGCAAATCCTCTGGGTGGAGAAATGCATCTGAATCTGTGATCAAACGTGGACTGAATTGTGAAGTGTGATGCTTGCAGGTCGTTATGAGCTTTCCCAAATAAATGTACCACCGAACAAAATGTAGACTAATTCAGTACAATGTTAAATGAATATCCTGAATCTCCAGGGGCCCTAGCTGTGAGAAGCCGATAATCCATTTTCTGCAAAGCAGGGGACGCACAGAATGACAAATAATGTGTTACTGATGATGACTGCATGGCTGTCAAATAATCAGAAAGCAGTGCAGTGTGTTATGATACTCACTGGTCACAGGTGCTTACAATAGGCTTGTTCTCTAGTTTGTATAGTTTATCCACTTCATGTTGCTGGAAAGAAAAAAGACACATGATTCTGCAGTATAACAGGGGTGAATGACAAGGATATTGCATATTCCAATGCCAATAAGATGAACGACTCTGAAATACACCCTTCACTGTCATCCAACATCTAAATTGAGGAAGGCAGTTATTTTTGTGCATTGTTGCTGCTTTTTTGTTATGCAACTCACATAATACAGTCACTGATACAGTACAATTGTACATTACTATTTATATTACATACATAGTACACTCATGGCCGTAACTAGCTATGAGGACACAGAGGTGGTGTCCTCGGTTGTTTTTTTGCATCATCAATGTAAAAATTCTGGTAAAGTACAAAAGACTCCTTCATTTTATCTGTTGGTTTGCTGTGTAACATAGATTTGGAGGTTGAACAGTAAATACCAAGCAGTCATCTAAATACTGCCAGCTATAGCTTGAAGAGGTCAATGTACCTTCAGGGTGGAGACATTGGCGATCCGATCCAGGGGGCTCATTAAATCTGCTTCAATAAACAGGTCCTTCTTCCCAGGTAACTGAGAAAAAAAGGGCATATTTACAGTTCTGTGTTTGACACCATCACTGTGAGGATGGGAAAATATCTGCTTCTCTTGTGTGGGGAGCCCTGACATTAACCCAGGCACTAGATACCATCTCAAAGAGAAATAACACTCACTCTGCAGTACCAGTATACTACTCAATAAACCACTTTACTATCCCAGCCCTGTTCACACCTGTTCCAGCAGGTAAATTAGCTGATCCCGGGCCAGCCTCTTGAGGAGTGAGAAGTCAGGAGGTTCGGGGGCGTCCCGCCTGCTGTTCAGAGCCATCGGGACCAGGCAGCTCCACCCCGCGAGGCACAAAACGAGGTCTCAAAGCAGAGGGATGGGTTCGGAGGTAACTATCCCTGCAGAAACATGCACAACGTGCAGATTAAATCACAGGTGACGCCCAGCATAGTTTTGCTTTCTTTAGTCCATTCAAAGTACCGATCTGCGGCTCGTGACAGTTTCAATGGGAAGTCGAGTTGTTTCTTGTCATTTTCATAATATTTTAACGTCAAAAAGGACGGGAAGCCTTTTAAAAAAATCTTGGCGTGTAATTATTTTCACTATATGCAATAATTAATTCAATCAATATTTTCTTTTGTGAAAAAAAAAAAACTAACAATTTCGGGACATAAACATCTGTGTCAGACCCAAATGTGAGAAAACCTTACCTTAAACAAAACCCTCACATCAATCCATGACTCGGCGATACACAGTAGTATTTAATTCAAGTGGGTTTTCTGCCTTGAAAGGATGGGTGTACGTGACAGATCATTTGAAGAATTCAGGAACATCGAGTTCATATCAGGTACAGTAATCTTACCTGCTACCGCTCCCTTCTTGCGGAAGCAACGTTCCTGTGCACTTTGGAGCACGGACACAAAACCAAGGGGTACAACCGCAACAAAGCCAAACGCATGCGCAGATGCTGGAGTACATTTCCATTGCACTTATTATTGACATTGTAAATTGTGCGTTTCTGTGATACTGGTCTGATCTTTTTACCGAAACAAGGGATGAACTTGGAAACTGTCCTGCTGCTCGAGACGGTCAACTTCGCCGCCGAGAAACACAAAACCCAGCGGCGCAAGGACCCCGAGGCCACCCCTTACATCAACCACCCCATCGGTATGGTGTCCCGCGGAATGGTGGTGGCAGCTGCACCCCATCGGTATGGTGTCCCGCGGAATGGTGGTGGCAGCTGCACCCCATCGGTATGGTGTCCAGGGGAATGGTGGTGGCAGCTGCACCCCATCGGTATGGTGTCCAGGGGAATGGTGGTGGCAGCTGCACCCCATCGGTATGGTGTCCAGGGGAATGGTGGTGGCAGCTGCACCCCATCGGTATGGTGTCCAGGGGAATGGTGGTGGCAGCTGCACCCCATCGGTATGGTGTCCAGGGGAATGGTGGTGGCAGCTGCACCCCATCGGTATGGTGTCCCGCGGAATGGTGGTGGCAGCTGCACCCCATCGGTATGGTGTCCAGGGGAATGGTGGTGGCAGCTGCACCCCATCGGTATGGTGTCCAGGGGAATGGTGGTGGCAGCTGCACCCCATCGGTATGGTGTCCAGGGGAATGGTGCTGGCAGCTGCACCCCATCGGTATTGTGCCCAGGGAAATGGTGGTGGCAGCTGCACCCCATCGGTATGGTGCCCAGGGAAATGGTGGTGGCAGGACTGAACTTAATTTGAATGCAACCGAAATAAGTTTGTGAAGGTGACGGGTTTTGTTCTCAGTGTGTGGGGAAATAAAAAAAGGCAGTTGTCGCGGCAAGTTTTAAATTTACGATCTTTACAGTTAATAAAGGTGTCACCTGAGATAATTTAACAACGTTATCACTGATATTATCAGCCTAAACCTGTGTCACATTGCCATTGAGTAGACATAAGATAATCGGTAATTACAATCGCCAAATACACACCTGCGTCACATGTCAGTGAGACCTTTCTGCAGAAATATGCAGTCCAAAAGGTCTGACGTTAAGAAAACTACCGGCTTTTTCTTTTTTTTGTGGTCGTTTCTTGTCGTTCACCATTGTTAAGAGCGTGTGAAAAACATGCTCAATTATCACAGTAGGGTAATTATTGTAAAAGTATTGGCTAAGAAAAATAACATGTTGTAAACATTTTGTATGGCAAAGGGAGTGGGGGAACAGTACATCATAATAAAGCCGGTGAGCTTGGCATTTTGTGCTATTGTTAAAAAGCTGAGCTTGGTGGGTACATTAGAGAAACTTGAAAATGAACATAGCCTGCCTTGTTTATTTCAGGAGTCGCCAGAATTTTAAGTTATGAAGGTGGAATCACAGACATTACAGTCTTGCAGGTACTGTGAATTTACTTGATAAGATTCTTTCTGCAGTATCAGATCTAGTACTGATGTGAATAAGACTCCCATTGCATACAGTTTGAGACGTTCCAAGTTTGAATATGAGCTCAGTTAGGCTATCTGAGCTTGTTGCTAATTTAAGCCAAACTGGAGTGGATCAAACTGCAGCCTTGCCTAAATCCTCAAGAGCAGCATGTAATTGTTTGTAGCATGTTGCTTGTTTAGCGGCTGTAGTCACTGTGCTCTGAAATCGATTTGCTCTGTTAAGTGCTTTGAAATACAGTACTGCAGTGTATGATAAAATGCTAACGAAACTTGATTACCTCCTCTGTATTACTTAATGCTTAGAAAATGACAGTCATGTCTGCTTGAGATGTAACAATGTAAGGCAATTAACTGTGGGTGTATTTCCAAAAATTTGTGTTGATGACCTTTGTCAGCATAAGTTGGCTGATATGAATAATATTGAAATGGTGTATGTGTGTTGATGACCTTTGTCACTGTGTGTATAACTCAGCGGACATGAATAATAGTGAAGCGGTGTATGTGTTTTGCTCCCCTCGCAGGCGGCACTGCTCCACGACACAGTGGAGGACACAGACACCAGCCTCCCCGAGCTGGAAGCTGTGTTCGGGGCCACAGTGGCACGGATCGTTCAGGAAGTGACGGATGACAAGGCGCTGTCCAAACAGGAGAGGAAGCAGCTGCAGGTCGAGCATGCCCCTCACTGCAGCCACCAGGCCAAGCTGGTCAAGCTGGCTGACAAGCTGTACAATCTCAGGGACCTGAACCGCTGCACCCCCTCAGGTGAGACTGCCCGCACGGGCACCCCTGCCGGTGAGACTGCCCGCACGGGCACCCCTGCCGTGCACACCACAGACTCTGCAAAAACCACTTTGTGATTTGTACTGTGTAACTTTCACAAAGTGAGTTAACTCCAATGCTGATATTTTATTGTTTTTTGAGAATGTATTCATATTAACCCTTTCATGCATGGTAACCTCATGTTGGGAACAGAAAAAAAAAAAAAAAAAAACTCTTGTAGTCTTGATATTGGGAAATATGGAAGATGAAAATGCATGAAAGCCTCATATGAGGATGCACATTTTCCCACATATAAAGCAATGGGAAAAAATATTAACAAAAAATATATTTATTATGTGTCCAATACATTTTTTTTTTTCTGCTATATTCAATATTTCATGCAGGAAAGGGTCAAGAGGAACCATTACTATTTAGTAGATTCCATTGTTAATATTATTAGCATTCCGTTATCATGTGCTGAGCCAGTATTGCAAATGTAATGCAGTTTTCCCCTAGACTGCCTCATGAGAATGTAGAACAAAGTGAAGTTACTGTTTTTGGTAAGGAGACATACTGCAGTAGACTTGTATTCCTATGGCAGGCATGTGTAAAATAGAGAGGCTTTGTCACTCTGTATCACTATGTGTGTGTGCTCCCAGCTCTGCCTGATGGAGGTGTTCCTGTGTTTGCTTGTAGGCTGGACTCCGCAGCGTGTTCAGGAGTATTTCACCTGGGCAGCGCAGGTAGTGAAGGGGCTCCGGGGGACAAACGCTGCCTTGGAAGAGAAGCTGTACCAGCTCTTTAAAGAGCGAGGCATTGAGACTTGACCAGCAGAGGGAGCCCGAGAAAATCTGTCAATCAGAACCATGAACAGAACACAACAGAACACACAGCTTTTCTTTCAGGTTGATCAGGGGGATAAAGACTTGGGTTTCGCTTTGGTTTATACATTTATGTGAATAAAAAAAAAAATGATGTGATTTTGTCCTGATGCCTGGTTTAATTAAAGACTTGATCATCTAATTTCATTAAGTAGCTTCCTTGTAGTTTCTCTAAGGTAGAGCTATAAGACTCTAACAGCTGCTTTCACAGAGCCTGTTTACCATTAATGTTTCACACACCCTGATTAACTACTTCATGTTTCCTTATGTAAGGTAGTCTAAGATTAGTGCTAATTGGGGTTGTGAAACCAGTCATAAGTCACGTTAATATTTAGATTTAATTTGCGGGGAGTGCTTCAAGGTTCTATAATAACAGACACAAAAGTCACAAGCTAGTGGCCGGAGGTATTAGAGTGAAGTGAAACCAGTACAAATTGTCTATTTGTCTGTGCAATAAAATGACAGTTCAAAGGCCATACAAAACAGAAATGCATGATCACTGGGGAAGCAGTTCACACATCTGAGGAACTGAAACCCACACCCTATAAGTTTGTATGTTGCTGGGTGGAGTTTACTCTTGTGCAAAATTCAGTTGTGTTTCATTTATGCCAGCTGAACACAGGCTAGTACAGAGAGTACTGTAGTGTCAGTAATGAATGCCTTCTACATCTGTGTGATCCTCAGTTGCTGTGCTGGAGTGAAAGGTAAGGCTGCTAATTCAAATTATTGACTAAAAGAGGAAACTGGTTCTTGGATCAAAAAATAAATAATAGTGATCAGGAGCGGAGATATTCTGTATGGAATAGGCATTGCAGATTTAAATGTTAGCCATGTTTAAAACAGGAATATTGACTGTAGAAGATCATCATGTGTCTTGAACAATAAAAGACTACACACGTTCTAGACGGGATTACTATATTTTGTGATTTAATTGAACAATGGGTCCTGTTATGAAGCTCAGGCATTTTTTGGAGAAGAATGAGATAATTGAAACAGTATAAAACCAAAAAAGACTAACCACAGCAATAATGTATTACTTGGTTTTGTTTGTTACAATCTTTAATCAGCTCTTGTCTTTAATCTACAATCTACACTGCTCTTGTTCACAAACAAGTAAAATAATGAATTATAAAACATATAGTAAAATTTCAGCAATTTCAATCCTAGCTTAATTTTGCACAAATCAATATATACTGTATATATATATATATATAAACAATTATGAACATTATAATTTATTTTTCTATTCTGGAAGATATCGTTAACCCCAGAATGAATTTTCAAGAAGCGATTACATTCTTCTGCAATTTAACTGAAATGTTTGTTTGTTTTAGGTAAAGAGGACTATGGAGGTACTTTGTCGGTAGAAATCTATGGATTTAGTAAGTTTTTCTGCCTATTTAGAAACCTGTTTCTTATAGATGTGTAAATGAAATCAATGAACATGTGTGTATAAAAGTACTATTTGGTAAGGGACAATGTAATGCTGTAGGGAGCAGGACACTTCTTATTCAATCCATGGTATACCTGCATAGATACAACGTGTCAAAGTTGAAATGATAAAAACTACTTGTTGAAAACAATGCCAGCCCTGCTTCTCTTTCTCTTGTGACAGGGATTCCTAGCCCTGTGTACTGGCTCGTGCTGCAGTATGTCTCGCTCTTCAATGGGGTCTGTATAGTTCTGATAGTCATAATGTTATTGGAAATCAGGAGGGCCATGAAGAGACTGGAGATGGCCTGTCTGCCTCGGGCTGGACATCTTATTCCCACCCTGTGAATGGGTGCGCTGGAGAGAGGGAGAAGAGGGACCGACAGAGAGAGATTTGGTTCCAAGCTGCAGAACAGTTCTCCTTTGTGTGTCTTCACTGGAACCAAGCCCATCTATGTGCCCTTCTCCTGGTTCAGGACACTTACTAAATATACTGTACAGTAAATGCAATAGCTGCAACAGGAACAAAAAATACTCTACATGTTCTAGTTCCCCTCTTTATTAAAAAATCGTTTTTTTGTAACTAGTACACCAAAGCAATATACTTTAAAGGATGCATGCGTTGTTCTCCTCTTGTGATAATAGTAAGAATTGAAATGTATGATCTGCATTAGAAAGAAATATACATACTATATATATATACACATACACTGTACAACTAGTTATGTTTTTGTTGGGTTTTTTTTAATACTGTAGTAAAGATTACATGTAAATCAATATTGATTGACTATTTCTTGTATGTGTAGTTTTATTGGTTTTATTTAACTGCTTATATATATATATATATATATATATATATATATATATATATATATATATATATATATATATATATATATATATATGAAAAGAGGACTTTGTCGGTAGAAATCTATGGATTTAGTAAGTTTTCCTGACTATTTAGAAAACCGTTTCTTATAGATGTGTAAATGATATTCAATAAACATTTCATGTGTATACAGATAGAATAATTAGCATTTGCAATAACAGGAAGATCTAAAATGCGTGCTTGCATGTTAGCGTCCGACCGCAGAAAAATGTGTGAATTCACCCTCTGAGAGACCGCCCCTTTCTGACATCATCACCACTCTGTGTGTCCGGGGCAACAACATCCGGTAACTCACTCGCTCGCTCGCTCACTTCCTGTTAGGCACTGCGGAGGAGTTGTGTGTATCGCAGCATTTTAAAAAAAGATAGTGATATTTGTTTTCATTTATATTTTTGGCGTTTCAATTCGGAGAGCCATGTCGGCCCAGAACTCTCTTAACATGAAGCAGCCGCCGATCCAGTCAACGGCCGGAGCCGTGCCGATCCGAAATGAGAAAGGTAAGCGAATCCAGCTCGGGTTAGGTTTAAATCGAGGGCCGGGGATCAGCCTTTGCTATACGGCGTGCACTTGCAGGTTGACAGGGTGGTAAAAAAAAAAAAAAAAAAGTAGCACCGTAGTTTCACACGCTTTTCCACATCAATGGCTGTTTCTGAGAGAACTCGTGTGATGGAGAACCAAGCATATCAATATTCGGTAAGATATCGAGACCGGCGCTGCTTGACCAGGCCTTATCTCCATAAGTATTACTCGCGGATGTAATGAACAGCTTAAAGATTGAAAAACAATGGCGTGCTACCTGGTATTATATCAAGTAATTCAATTTCAAATTAAAATGATGAAATACACATTCACAAACCATAAAAGCTCAGTTTGTTACTTCTGTGTTTATTAGAACAACCCAGCGCATGCTTCGTAGTAACTCTATACTTTTTGCTATATAACTAAACACTAAGTTAACGGTTTTCTTATTTACACTACTGTGTCAACACCTTTCAGGGTCATTATGTGAAAACAATTTTACATGTCAGACTAATACTAATAACAAACCAAGATTATTTTGTAGTGATGGGTCTATCCAAAGTAAACCATTTTGATCATGTCTTGGGTTTGCCAGTAGTCGAATGTAAACAAACGTTATATTTTCATGCAGTGGCCTGGCTGCTGTATGTGGTATTTGAAGTTTAGTGGACATACTTTGGTACTGTAATAAAATGAGGCAAATGTTATATTTTCAAAGCAGTTGTATAACTAAGCTTCTTTCGTGCTATATCGTATGCTTTATTGTGTCAATGTGAGTTGAAGCTATGTTAAGGTGTGTGTGTTGACTCTTAAATCCAAGTTGTAGGTTTTTGTGTGTCAGTAGGTTTATATCCCACAGTGTTTAATCTGTCTGTCGATGTTTCTCTTCCAGGTGAGATTTCTATGGAGAAAGTGAAGGTGAAGCGCTATGTGTCAGGAAAGCGTCCCGATTATGCCCCCATGGAGTCCTCGGATGAAGAAGAGGAGGATTTCCAGTTCATTAAGAAGGGGAAGGATGCTGAGCCAGAGGAGCTGGAAGAGGAGGTGGTCTCGGACCCTCGTCTTAAGCGTCTGCAGAATCGTGTCAGTGAGGATGTGGAGGAGAGGTACAGTACTAGAAAACATTAGTATGTTGCCTCACCATTAGAGATGCAGATTCGCTGCTTCCTTAAATCTCTGACGGGCCTCAAGCTGTATGTACAGTTTGCATATAACCTGTAACTGGTAACTACAATAAAAAAAAAAAATCTTTAGTAGAACATTAACTGAAAAAAAAGATCTTTATCTATACACACACACATTTCCCAAAGCGTCACACTAGAGCTGTTCAATTCCAGATTTGTGAGTAATAATCACCTAATATGAAACATATCGGAGCAATTGATTTTAAAATGACAGACTGTTGTCCGTCTGCCCAACTTCCACAGACTGGCAAGGCACAGGCAGATCGCAGAGCCAGAGGTGGTAATGGAGAGTAGCTCAGAGTCAGAAGAGGAAGGCTGGCTCCCAGACCGAGAGGAGAGCAGTGAGGAGGAAGAGGAAGAAGTGGATGATGAGGTGAGTACTGGCTGGGATAGGCTGTGTTTGGTTGGGTGGTTGGGCAGTAACTGTGGAGGAGGAGATGCTGTAGGTTATGGTTTGCATATTGCCTCTAGTGGAGGTTTGGGGGTTTTGTGATACAGACTGCTCATTCTAATTGTCTACCCCCCCCAAGGAAATCGAACGCCGGCGAGCAATGATGCGCCAGCGTGCTCAAGAACGAAAGAATGAGGACATGGAGATAATGGAGGTGGAGGAGGAAGGTAAATCCGGAGAGGAGTCTGAATCAGAATCAGAGTACGAGGAATACACAGACAGCGAGGATGAGGCTGAGCCCCGTCTCAAACCAGTCTTCATCAGAAAGTAAGAATAAAGTATTATAGTACAATAAGAGGTATAGAGTTAAACCTTCCTGATTGTCATTCCCGTCTTGCAGAGTTCAAATTAAATTTCCTATTATCATGAATATGTGTGGCAAAAGCTTCATTTATTGTGTTGTCTGAAGGGAAGTGATCAAGTTTGGTCAAACTTAGCCTCGGGTACAACCTGGTCCATGTTCTGTAGAAATGCCATCAGTGCTGGTTCTTTAGTTAGCGAGGGTTGTAATGATTAACTTGTATTAATGATGCTTCCCCCTGCAGGAAGGACCGTGCTACAGTAGCTGAGCGTGAGGCAGAGGAGCTGCGTCAGAAGGAGTTGGAGGCAGAGGCAAAGAAGCAGGTGGAAGAGCGAAGGCACTATACACTGAAGATAGTGGAGGAGGAGGCAAAGAAGGAGTTTGAGGAGAACCGACGCACGATCGCTGCACTTGAGGCGCTTGACACAGATGGAGAGAATGAGGAAGAGGAGTACGAGGCCTGGAAGGTCCGAGAGCTCAAACGCATCAAGCGGGACCGGGAAGCTCGTGAAGCGTGAGTATTGAGAGGGTTCTCACTCTTTGATTTTAACTAAGGCTTGATGGTACCCGCCTGTTTCTACATGCTATCTCTGTCCTCCTAGTTTGTAACCTGTGTCCACTCAGTATAGAATTAGCTTTGCATAATGTTGCTGTATAGGTCTGACTGTTTGTTTGTTTTTTGTTCTTTGTGTCCTCAGTATGGAGCGTGAGAAGGCAGAGATTGAAAGATTCCACAATCTCACCGAGGAGGAGCGCAGAGCTGAGCTTCGCTCCAACGGCAAGCTCATCACCAACAAAGCGTCAAAGGGCAAATACAAGTTCCTACAGAAGTACTACCACAGAGGAGCCTTCTTCATGGTGAGTACTGTGCACAGAGTAGGAAGAGCAGAACTGGGTGCAAACTGCAATCCAGAAAACTTCAAAACATGATTCAGAAATGTGCTTGACACATTTAACTTATTAGTTGCTCAAAAAGGGAGACTTGTATGTTTGAACTTGCTTATTGCACATTCGTTTTAGCTTTGTTTTTTTGTTTTTATTTCAAATGGTGCTTTACAAAATAGTACTGTGTTGTCCATCTTTAAAATTTTTTTTTTTTTTTTTTATCTCTTGTGTGATTCCAGAACGAGGAACAGGATGTTTTCAAAAGGGATTTCAGTGCACCCACACTGGAGGACCACTTCAACAAAACCATTCTGCCCAAAGTCATGCAGGTGAGCTGGGTGCAACTGATCTCAGGCTTGACACACAGATAAGATCAGACTGAAGTTCTTTGAGTTTGCTTTTGGGAAGTATAAAGGGACGTTGACTAATTTACTTGGAGAAGTAACGATAGGTTGGAAAGCGGAGCATGTTGACTGAACTCCATTTGAAAGATGGCATGGAAAGTTTGTCTAGACTTGGTACTCAGTGGGGAAGTTGCAGATCGTTGTATGGACAGCTTTATTACAAATTGTTAATATTTTTCTATTTATTTTTAGGTCAAGAATTTTGGCCGTTCCGGGCGCACTAAGTACACCCACCTGGTGGATCAGGACACAACTTCCTTTGACTCTGCCTGGGCTCAGGAGACCGCACAGAACAGCAAGTTCTTCAAGCAGAAGGCTGGGGGCGTGAGGGACGTGTTTGATAGACCTGCTGTCAAGAGGAAGACTTAAGCATCGGAGGAGTGTGTCGGGTTTAAGTTGAAGACTGTCGTGCTGTCAATAGAATCAGATTTCTTGCTGCAGGGCAGTGTGCGTCTCAGACACACCAACTCAAGGATCTGTCCCTCTCCCTCACAAGACTCTGTGAACCAGGCAAGATATCGACTTGGAATACATTTCACTCATGGAAAATGACTTCAATGAAAAAGAGGTTACTTTAAGGAACCCAGGAAAGTCCTTGCTCTGCTGTTTCTGTTTGCTTTGACACTGAGCTACAATGAAGCAGAGACTCTGACAAGATCATACTGCTTTTCCAATGGGACTGAAGTAGCTTTCTTTATCCCCTTATATGATACGTTGAATATTTTCATTGTACTTATGTAGTTTAATTAAAAAAATGACATCAAAATACATGTCTGTTTGCAGTGTGTACTGTAATCTATAGTGGCTGTAGCACAATATATACCCATTATCTGTTGTAAATTTCATGGCCAAGTTAATGTTGTTTGGTTTGGTTTCACAGACCTGAATAAGCATTAATCTTTGATTATCTAATATTGCCTTAGGTTAGGTAGTCCAAGGTCAGTGTAAATTGGAGGCTGTAAACTCACCCTTAAATGTTTTCCACAGGGTACCATCAATAAACCTTGGCTAATGTTAATATTTTTATTTTACACACTTTGTAAAGACCCTTTATTTCCTTAATGATATTTCTTTTGCAAACTAATAATTGCAATGTTTTAAACACGAAGGTCTAAATCCTAAATAAATCAGACTTGCTAATTTTGTGGCAAGTGGAATATTCATTTTGTTTTATTCTGTGTATCTAGGGTGTATTATGAATATTGCTGGTAGAATAGTGAGTAATCTAGTTATTCAGGAAACTGGCAGCCAGATCATATCTTCAAAATATGCACCGAGCCCCATACTTGCATCTAAAGATTACTGATTATTTGTAAACACCTTTGTCTTATGCATTTCTAGATAAGGCGTTTTTAAAACTAAATGCAGCCTTTTTTAGATTTAATTTAGGGAATCAAAAAAGTCTACTGTAAATGTGGTTCAACTTTGCTTAGGTGCTTTAGACATGGTTGCCTACCAGAATTTTATTAATTGGATATTGGACAGGGTAGTACTGCAAGTGAAGATTGCATCATTCTTAAAATCAAATTCACAGCTAAATATGTATCAGATACATTTTTTATTTTGTTTCTTGAAATACAAACATACTCCATTTTTGTCCACGAGCCAGTTAGATCTAATCGAATCATTAAAGTCAGTAAACACCACACTGGTAGAGGAAATGCTGTCCAACAATCAGAGTTTCCTGTCTCCATCCTGCAGAAAAGCAAAACCACCTCAAGACATTTCCTGGTTCTGAATGCTGGGTCCATCTTTGAAAGCAGTTCTCTGGAACCGCAATTGTGTGTCTTGGTATGTGCAGGGGAATCAGTTTGTGAGCGCAATCAGTGCCTCCACCACATTGCCCATGTGTTCCCTCAGACTGCGCTCTGCTACTCCTCGAGGAATCTCCATCTCTGTCATCTGAGAACAGAAGCAGGGTTATGCTTGTTTTCCAAACACTAGATACATAAGAAATACCATCAGTGAACAGGAATGATGGCTTCCACAAACAATCATGATTATCCCTCCCAAGCACTATTCTTTTTGCTATGCCTCCTAAACTCATACTTACAATGAGCTCCACATCATCTTTCTTGATGGTGACCTTGGCCAGCTCTCTCTCTCTGTCAACACAAGTGCAGTTCATTAAAACCTCTTACAGCTGTTAGCATTCACAAACAAAGAAACCCCCATACAGTGCCTGTTACAGTTAGCCTCCAAGTATAGGAGAGATATAACGAGGGCAGCACAGATCAAGATTAAGAAAGACTCCAGCTGTTACTGTGAGGTATTGTTTAGAGATTTAGGTAGAGTTGGGTATAGAGATGCAAACATTTGTACTCGCCTCTCTTGTTTAGCTTTCTGTTCCCTGGACCTTCTGTCTCCGATCACAGACATTGCCTGGAGAAAAGAAATCCAGGAATCTTCAGATAAAGAGCAACTGCTGAGCAGATCATAAATGCAGAGAACAATACTTCTGTGCATATTTGTTAGTTGTATTTCTCATAAAAGGAGCCCAGCATTATTATTATTTTTGTTAATGTTGTATTATTGGAAACTCTTTATTTACACAGCTACTATACAAACACACAATACAACAAACAGTAGTCCCATGGGTTTTTTTTTGGGGGGGGGGGGGGGGGGGGGGGGGGGGGTGTTACTGGTGAAATAAAGAGATTTGTGGTAAATTTGGGAGGTAGTTAACTGTTACATGCTGGAAATGTTAAGAACTACAGTTGAAATTTACTAGATATCTTTTTGTATTCCTCAACTCTGTCTCAGCTGTTTCTCTGTAGTGTCGCTGTAGCAGATTTTTGTTTCCATTCTGGCGTTATATCTATAAACCCCACCTTTTTTTCTCTCTATATAATTATCTAACCGTTTAAAACATTTTTTTTCCTCCACTTGAAATGATCGACACTTCCAGACTTTTGTTCTGGTGTCTATACGTGTTTTATACAGGCAGTAGGCCTCTTCCTCACTCGCCCCGCGTGTCTCCCTGTCTGGCTCATCGCCGGCCTTACCGTTTCCAGGTCAGAACTGGAGATCTCTTTCTCCTCTGCATAATCGGTGACACGCTCCAGATCGGCCGCGCCGCTGTCATGTTTGCGGGGTTTCTCAACCGGTTTTCCCGTGCAGTTCTCGTCGGCTTCCAGTTCTAAATCTACGTCTCCCTCTGCGGCCATGTTTGCAACTATGACTCCGGAACGGAAAAGTGGCGGAACTCTTATTGCATCTTCGGATGGTATTCCAGCGAACACTAGACGTCACGTGATACGAGCGCTGCCCCGGGAACAAACATTACATTGTGTAACATTTCAATTAATGCTTTTCATTGGATGCTCACTTTCTTGATCAACGCACAATATTAATACTAATAAAAATGCATTTGAAAAACATCTCTAAGAATCTGGAATATTGTCCAGTGTGTACAAGAAACATCTGGACGAGTAATGGTTCCTGAAGTCTGTGGTAGAATACCACGTCTAGATATACAGGAGAACATTGCTTCTAGCAACAGGAAAAGCTGATATGTAAGACAAGAAATGTCAGGTTAATGATGCTGTATAGAGCTCAGCACATTATCAGTACTGTTTTTTCTGCAGTGGATGATTTAAGTGCAGTTTCTGCACTGCCTATTCCTGTCTCCTAAGAGGCTTAAGTGGCAGGATTTTTTTTAATCAGGTTCATTTCCTAGAGTTTAGAGGCACAAAGGGTACATCGTGCCCACCATCCTGATAATTGGCTTTGCAATTTGCAGAGACACTTCACTTAAATTATAAGTCAGCTTGAACCCCCGCCCCTACCCCAGATAATTGCTCCCTGGGAACACAGCTCCCACTGTGGCAGCTCCCAGAGGAATGGTGCTAGAGCTGGGGAGACACGTCTGTTTGAAAATCAAGCAGTTCATTTTGGTGTATGATTAACCCCTCTGCCTCTGCTGACCTCTGAACTTCACACCAAATCGTGTCTCAGTCTGGGCTGTGATGCTGTCTCGCTGCATCCGGGTCCAGGTAAGAAGCAGCGCCTCTGTAGACAGGCAGACAGGCAGCATGGGATTGTGTGAACTTTGTGTATTAGTGACATGTGCACACTGGTGAGGGTCATTTCATTGCAACTCTCTCGGGTCCTATTGGTAAGCTTGCTATTGTAGCTAGATGTAGGTTTGTGGATTCTATTGGTGCTTTTTGTATGGTTTGCAATTTGGGTAAGTTTACAGTTTATGTTGTATAGTTTGACAGAAGCAGGTGATCTCTGCTTTGGATGAGAATGAAGTTGGCTTGAAGTCTTTTTTTATTTGATATATTTAATCTGTAAACCACAAGATAAATGGGGAGCGAAAAGTAAAGATGTTTAGTTGTAAAACTCCTTTTTGTCCTTTTTGTCCTGAGTTATGATTCCTGTTATAGTGAGCAGTGATTGTTTAAGATGCACACCTGGTTGTTCATAGTTAGTCCCTACTCCTGCTAAACACTCCCCCCCCCCAGCACTGTGTCCTTACTTAACGAGGGACTCGTGTTATAACGAAGGTGATGGTAATAGGATTTAATTTGTTTGGCGCTAAGGAGCTAGCTCTTTATTTCCACCTGGACAATAGTTTGATGCACTTTGTAAATTCAGCTCACACACTAGTGAGAATTACAACAGGATTTACACATATGGTATGCAATAGATTATTTTATTTGTGATTCAAGTTTCTAGGATTTCAGATGCATGTTTCTAAGTGTTGATGAATTCATTCACCTGTCTCCACTCCAGAGCAGTCAAACCTGGCCTCATGGGAACCGGTTTGCCCAGTAAACTTCTAATTGACTATAACAGGTCAAGCTTAGATTGTGTGGCTCAGAGGAGATTAGGGATCTAAATCAAACAGGCCCACCCTGGATTGACTGGGATTGAACTGGCATAAATCGGATAGTGTGTTTGTGCTTACGCTGTGTGTGACAAGTAATTCTGAACACTGTTTGCACTTGTACTGGGAGCACTAAACTGTGTGGCCCCACTTTAACTGCAATAACAGTGTTATTATAATGACCTGACTAAAACATTCCTATACCCATGATGTTAATGAGTTCTTATAATTATCACGAAAATCTATCTGAGGACTGTGCTGCCTGTTTACTTGACAACAGCAAGATGAGAGCCATTTGCCAGACAAGGGATTAATCACACCCCCCATGGCGTAATCTATCCCTGTTCTATTAAAGCTTCTTTGTTTGGTAACAGGTTGTGATGCTGTTGTTTCCTAACTGCTTGGCTTCACTGAATTCCACACAATATTGTGTATATTATCTGTAATGTGGCTTATGGGCGGTAACCCAAGGAGACTGACCAGGGTTATGTGATTAAGACTGGGAGGCGGTGTAGTCTAGTGTTTAGAGCTGGGGACAAGGTGACAGTGTGGTCTAGTGTTCAAGCTGAGGGACTAGGAAGCAGTGTGGTGTAGTAGTTATAGGTGAGGCATGCAGTGTGCCCGAGTGCAACGGTAGGCATCCTTGGCCCATTCCATTCCAATGTCCTTCATTATTTAATTGATCTTCAGCAGGGTCTAAAGAAATACATGTGAGGAACTTGTTGAAAAGTTCTGCAATGGAATGGACCAGAAGAGTCATGGTTGTCTTAGCTGAGGACTGACAGATCACTGCACCTCGAGTTATAGAAACAAGCAGACATCATCCACGGCTACATAAGAAGGGTTGGCTGCTGTCAAAGCTCATTGGCTGGAGGCATCTGCTGTGATAATTCTAGGTTGCAAATTCTTTCATAACATGCAACCCCCATTTACCACCTTTTCTTTTAATTCAATTTCATGTGTGTGGTTTTCATGTGTGATCTCTTGCACTGGTAGCTAAAGGTTGTTAAAAATGGTGGAGCATTGCGAGTCGTAATATGCAAAATCACTACTTAGATTAATCCGATTAAGTCTAAAGAGAAATCCTGCTGTGCGTCCTGGCCCCTGAGTTGCTGAACCCCTCTCTGATGTGGCTGCAGTGACAGATGGTCTGACACATGGTGCTGTAGTCGGACTAGCTAATCTCCCTGGTTTGAGCACAGAGGCTGGGGGAAGGGGGTGGGCTGGTTAGCTGTCCTGCAGACTCGAATGGGTGCTTCAGGAGGATCTGCAGCAGGTTCAATTCATGGACCGGTCTACATTCTCAAGGTCTGTTTTGCACACGGTTCTTCCAAGCGTCTCGCTCTCTTGGGTTACTCTCAGAAACTGCGTTTTGTCTTTGGATTTGAGAGCCAGCCGCAAAGGAGGCCCACCAGTCGAGCTGTGTCCTGTGGGAGGGGAAGTATCGCTGCATGAACTGGAGACTCCTGGGTGCTGGCAGTGTGTGGCACTCCTGCAGTCAGCTGTGGAATTGGAGGATGTTTTGCCTGCACCTGGGCTGGATTTCAGCAGAGTTTTTCAGTTTTCCCTTGTGAGCGAGGCATTTGAAGAGTTGGAGGACTTTTTTTTCTGGAAGCCTTTAATGATAATCTGAGGGATAATCTCAGCGATTCTCTTCTCTTCATTCACCTGACAAGCTGACAAGCGCTCTCCGGCAGGATGTAGGGTTTTGGAGAGCTTTCTGAAAGTGAGGATCCAGGATGTCCACTGCCCAGGCGCTCCGACGCAGCGGGCTCTGCCGCTACTTCATTAACGCAGTGGCCTATCAGGTGAGAGAGGAAAACCCTGTTCCGTATTTAAATTGGTGCTGACATGCTGGGGAGTGTTAGGGTACGGTCAGGAGTGTGGGTTCAGTGTAGTAAGTAGAGTGGAAAAACGATCATACCTTGTCCTTATATGTTGATGTTATATAAGTTAGCTGTATACATTGGAACAGGTTAGAAGGTGGCCAGCAGACCTGAGGTCAATCACAATTATAATTATTATTAATTAGTCATTTAGCAGGCGCTTTTATCCAAAGTGACTTATAGAGACTCAGGGTTGAATTTACAATAGGACCTTGGTTTTACATCTCATCCGAATAAATACAATCACAATTACAGCCTGCCTTCCTCACTGATAGACTCCCAGCATCAGCAGGGAATTGATTTGATGCCCAGTGTTATCTAAATAATCTCCTGACTCAGACAGCAAGAACTTTAATTCAGACAACACAAACCCAGACTAGATGACTCCTGTTGCTGAAAGGATTCTAGTTCTCATGCCAGCCCGGCGCGTTAGCCACAAGGTGCTGCTTTATGTTTTTGTTTTTTTTAATGGCTTTATTAAAACACATATATGATAAGGGTCACCAGTGACTCACCTACTAAGGCACTGCTGTGTTGGGTGACTCATGTAAACAGGAGCTTGACGGTTCGAATCCTGGACGCGTTGAGTTGCTGGGGGCCCTTTGCATTCCCACAGGCTAAGGAAGGAAAACTGTGTGGGTTGGTCTACCACACTGCACCACAGCGACCCTACTGGTTAGTCTCCAGACATGACCAGCATGTGGTTTTTATTCCATGAAGTGCCTGGCTCAGTGTCTTCCTACAATGTGGCACTAGGGTTGTTGCAGTTCAGTTTCTTGTAATATCTGCTAATATTCTTTGAGCTTGCTAGTGCAGAGCTGTGGTGGACACCAAGGTGCACTGCAATAGGCAGCCATATATATAACCATATATTCTAGTGTTTACATACAGTGACACTGTGTTTCCATCCTTGTCCAGGTATGTTGCTGCTGTGGCCCTGCCCCATGCTCCCTGTGCTGTTCTTGCTGTCCGTCCATTAAAGCGTCCTCCGGAACACGGGTCATGTACACTCTGTTCCACATCTTGGCCTGTGCTGTCAGCTGTCTCATGCTGTCCAGGACTGTCTCAGAGGCAGTGCGAGAAAATGTGAGCAAAATCACCTCCTCCATTCCCTGTGTGTGGTTATGTATCTGTGGGAGTGCTTGTGTTTGACATTGTGTGCATTTGTAAGGAACAATGGAGAGTGCTCCGAGACAGCAGGCGACAAGAATGAGGAGCTCTGTTTGTAAGTGCACTGTGCATTATTATTAATAGTTGCATGATGAAAAGTATGAACATATTAAAATGAGTGGCATCTCAGCAGTCTCTTACTCAGGTAAATCAGTAAGGAGAGATATTCAGGCAGTGTTAGTGTGCTGGAGCCTGTGTCATAGTGTTCTTGCAATGTTAGTGTGCTGGAGCCTGTGTCATAGTGTTCTTGCAATGTTAGTGTGCTGGAGCCTGTGTCATAGTGTTCTTGCAATGTTAGTGTGCTGGAGCCTGTGTCATAGTGTTCTTGCAGTGTTAGTGTGCTGGAGCCTGTGTCATAGTGTTCTTGCAGTGTTAGTGTGCTGGAGCCTGTGTCATAGTGTTCTTGCAGTGTTAGTGTGCTGGAGCCTGTGTCATAGTGTTAGTCCTCTGTGTTCCAGGTGCCTTTCTACTCCTTGATCTGTGAGCACATGCAGGGCACTCAGGACTGTGACATTCTCGTTGGCTACTCGGCTGTGTACCGGGTCTGCTTCGGAACCGCCTGCTTCTATCTGCTGCTGGCCGTCTTCCTCATCAACGTCAAGTCCAGCCAGGACTACCGGGCCCTCATACAAAACGGGTCAGTGCCGGAACACGTCCTGCCGCTCATTAAACTGTGCTTAGACGCTGAAGTTACAGGGTAACTGCACAAGCACACATGTACTGATTTCTTCAGCAGTTACTACCCGATTTACAAGAATAAGTCCTCATTCATTTGTGACTGGGTGCAATTAATTAAGCAACAGCAGAAGTGCAATGCACTGCAGGTAAGACTCTATTCATTTGCATTGCCAAGCAGGCAGTATTGTGTATTTCACTAATAAAGTGGAGGATGGATTCATAAAGGATTAGATGATTCCATGACAGAGCCACTTCAAAGCTCTTCACAATAAAACCTTTTTTTAAAAGCCAGTAAAACTATTAACAGATAAATATATATATATAAAAAAATACATGTAAAAGATAAAGTGAATGAGTAGCAATAATCATTTTGATTTGATGAACACATTATGTATTACTATTAATTGTACTTGAAATAGTTTCAAATTGAATCTGTTTATTGCACACATGGTTGATTTTCCTTAAACATTATTTCCTAGCTGTAAGTTAAATAAATGATCTCATATTGTTAAACGTGCACTTTTCTGTTTGTCTTATGTCTGATGGAGCTGGTTATGATCATGTAAGGGGAGAATATATCCGTTACTGTCCTTGATTGTGCTCTCAATCTCTGCAGTTAACATGTTTCAGGATCTGCAGCACGTCACCTGATAAGTGTGACCCACGCTGAAAACCTATTCTCTGTTTAAGAGCATTGAAAGAAATTCTGCCATGTAGAGGTTCTAGGGCGTGTCCCGTCTCTCCAGGAGGAGAGCTTCATGAGTCAGGGTCTCGCTGTGCTCTCAGAGCAGCATGTGTTGCGATGGTCAGTCTCCGCTCAGCATTCTCTCTGCCTGTCTCTGTGCTGCAGGTTCTGGTTTCTGAAGCTGCTTATGCTGATTGGGATGTGCGGTGCTGCCTTCTTCATCCCCACCGAATCCTTCCTCCACGGTGAGAATGCATTATCTAACAAACTACCCTTTTAAAAGATGAGCACTCCTATCAATTCAATATAAAGTCATGTATTCCGATTTTGGGACAGTTATTCTTACTAGTTTCAATTTATACCACGTTTACCTGTGCCGGTGCTAAGCATTAGCATGCTTTTTCCCATGCTTTGCAAACACGGAGGGAAGAAAACTATAGTTTGAGTTGTTTGACTATTAAACAAAATCATTTAGTTTTTTTAATGTTCTTGTAATTAAGGAATTTTACATGGTGCACAAGGTCCCCTTGTGGCTACATACTGTAACTGCTCATGTATTAAGGAATTTTTATTTAAAGTGAATGTAAAATTACTTTTTCACTGCAACAGTCAGAGTAGTTTGCCAAATAACAGATTTATTGTGGTCAAGTGATTTTACCCAGAAACCTACAGTGAAATGAGATGGCTGCTTAAACTAGCACACTTCTTATACTCGAGCACCAGGGGGCAGCAGAGCTGTAACCTACACCTACAGTATGAGAGCTATGGTATTTTTTTCTCTGCCTGATCCTCATACTCACTGTATCTGTCTGTTTCAATGTGTTTCTGCTCCCACATTTGAATACAGTGATACAAGCAAGGGGCAAACTCTGCCCTGAGTTTGTAAAGTGCTCATACTGTTGGGACAGATTTGTAAACTCCATCCAAGTCATCAGTTTTTTTTTTGTTTTTTTTTTTGGTATCCCCTAGCCTGGCACTATGTTGGCGTTGCTGGTGGATTTTCCTTCATCCTCATCCAGCTGGTCCTGATCACAGCGTTCGCTCACACCTGGAACAAGAACTGGTGAGGGGGCTTCTCTGAATTACGAGCGTGGACCCATCCTTTGGGTTTGCTTCATTTCACAGCATATTGGGGAGTGATCAGGGGTTCCTCTGTCACAGGAGTGCCACTCAGTGAGATTGTACTTCGACTGCAGTTTAACTGCATTATAACAGCAGACAACGAGAAAGCAGGGCCGGCACCAAGTGGGGGCTTGAGGGGGTCCCCCAGTTTAGATCTAGTGCCCCCCCTCCCCCAGTTCAGATCCCAGATTGAGATAAAAATATATGACAAGTCATTCATAAAAGTGAAGTTAAACACAAAAATCTAACTGTAATGTGTGCTATTTTGTGGACAGTTTCTAAGGCTGTGTAGTTTTTGTAATTTTAGTACCAGTATACCAGTATACTCCCCATTAGCAACCCCCTCTGCAGCCGGGCCTGCGAGAAAGTGAACTGAAGTTTCATAGCTACTGATAGACATCCTCAGGCTATCTCACCCTGCCCTTTACAATGCAGTGTTTGCAGTTGGTTTTGATGAAGTGAGGAATGGCTGCTGTTGATTTACAAGGGAAGGGGAAAAAGAAAAATCACAGCATCGTAACTGAATCATTCATACCATTGTTTGTCAAGGCTGTCTGACGTCATCCATAAAATAAAATCTGCAAAGCCTTTGTTCGATTTAAATACTCTGTCAACGGCTCACAAACAACCAGTAATACATTACAGGTGTATAGCTGTTCTAAAAAGCCTTTGGAAGCGCTATGTGGTTGAATCTCCTTTCAACTGAGAGCCAAGAAGATGATTCTTTAATCTTGAAAGACAGCACAGTCATCAATCACAGGTGCAACAGAGGCCCTGTATCCACATAGGAGTGGAGATTCCATAGAAATAATAACTGTTGTTTCATTGTAAATACTATAGTATATTTTAGGATATTGTAGCACCAGGTTTAATAGATACAATCAATTGATTAGGTAGGACGTGATCATGGCTTTAATAGGCTGGTTCAATTTAGTAACAAAGGGAATGGTTGGACTGCAACGTGCTAAACCGGTACTTTAGCAAAATGGAGCCAGTCCATGTGATCCTTGAGCCTCATTGTGCATTAAGAACTCAGTGATGTTGGATGTTGCCATGACGAATAACTCAGGCGTTCCACGTGTGAAAGAACACTCTGACCTCACTTGGTAATGTGCTGTACAGAACCAGTACAGATCTTCTTTAAGTTCCATAGAGACGGCCATCTCATCCCACTCTCTGCTCGCTACCCCTCCCGGCCAGGCACCTTGCAGCCAGATATTCCCCATAAACATCAGCACACTGCAGACCCTTTCCCACTGCAAGAATCTCAGTACATATTTTACAGCTCCTGGCAGCTTAAAATGTTCCAAGCGCAGCAGGCTTTCAAGGTGATTTGGAGTGCTTCCAACTAAAACAAACTTTGTAAGGGATCCCTGTGCTGTACTGCTACCAGCCAGACACCAGCCTGAGAGAGACTGGCCTTTACTGTTACTGCGTGTCAGTTGCTTGGTGGTTAGGTGCTGGGCTGCAGTGTTGGAGATCGTGGGTTTGAGTAGCTCAGTGGTTAGAGAACTGGGCTGCAGCGTGGAAGGTAGTGGGTTTGAGTAGCTCATTAACTAGTGAAATGGGCTGCAGGTTGGAAGGTAGTCTAAACTGTTTTTCTCTTTCCCTGTAGGCTGACTGGCGCAGCAGAAGACAAGCGGTGGTACTTGGCGGTTCTTTGCGCCACCCTGATGTTTTACATCATCGCCTCGTCAGCCTTCTCCTTCATGTACAAATACTACACCCACCCTGCCGGCTGCCAGCTCAACAAGGCCCTGCTGATTACCAACCTGGGCCTGTGCATGTTCATGTCCTTCATCGCGGTCACCCCCTGCGTGCAGCTCAGTGAGTCTCCCATACTGCAGCGAGGGGCGAGGGCATGAGGGTGGGATCTGAACCTCAATAAAGGTTTTCTTTCAACCAGTTTCCACTTTTCAAAACACTACAATAAGTGTTGGAATTCAAATGTCATTTTGTTCTATTTGAGCTCAGATATAAGTGGGTTCTAGAAATCAAGGTGCTGTACTTTGGGCTGCTCCTCAGGCTAGTGGTCAGGAGTCACAGTGCTTTAATGGGAATGGAATAGTCAGGCTAGTAGTACCTTGGGGTAGCGTTTTCTTCCTGGGTCATGCTCCACCTTCCCACCATGAAATCTTAACTACAAGGGCGGTTATTTCTTGTGCAGAGACCTGTCACAGCTGACACTAAACTGATTTATTGCGGTAATTTCAAAAGGGGGTTTGCAAGACATTTCTTGCCTGAAACAGCAGGCTGGGAGGCGATGCCGTGCCTTTCAGGCATCCATAGCAGAGCAATTGTTAATTGTCTTTGTATCAAAGCGCAGACACGGCAAAACCTGTTTTGTGATTTCAGAACAGCCACGGTCTGGACTGCTGCAGGCGTCCATCATCAGCTGTTACGTCATGTACCTGACGTTCTCCGCACTGTCCAGCCGGCCTCCAGAGAGAGGTACGTAACTGAAACCTGTCAATGTCACCCCCCCCCCCTCCCCCCCACACCTTCAACACACCGGTACCTGTCACTGTCTCACCTGGAATTTCAAACACAGCAATTGCTTTGAAATGTATTTCACGTAATGATGTTAATAATGGCAACCGTAACAGTTTGATGAAATCAGTTTAATAATGTGAAAAATGTGCCCCTCCCAAGCCTGTGGGCAATAGAACTCATTTCCCAGCATTCTCGATTTATGATCCGTTGAAGAAATTCCTCCTGTTTTTTTTCTGTCAACATGTACTGCACTCATAAAAAGAGTTTGCAGGGTGATGAGCCCAGGTCCATTTTTATGAGACCTGTTATTGCATGATATTCCTGCCACAGCACTGAGATGATAAAGCAATGCATTACCAGTGTGTAGTGTTAGTTAATACCATTGATACCAGTACATCAAAATATGAAACTATTCTTCCAGTGGCAAATCTCATTTGTAGAGGACCATCGGGTCAGGGGGCATCGGTGCAGAAAAACGGGCCATGATTTTCAGTGACGGGCCAGTTTAGAGAAGTCTAATACTGAGCATAACACTTAAATAACCCCTAACCGTAATCTTAATTAAGGTCAGGGTTAGGGTTAGGGTTAGAGATAGGGCAATGGCTCAAAGAGAATGTTTCACATGGAGTACAGTTTTACACTGGCCTGTGTTTGTGCACCAGGTACAGAGTATGGCCCGTCTTTCTGCACTTATTCCAGGATAGGGATTACTGCAGAGCAGGCAGAGAGCAGTGACCCTGTATCATGACCTGATTTACCCACCTCCGTGGGGACAGGGCCTCTTTTTCAGGGGAGTCTTTTCATCAGTAGGAGTCTCTTGCAGTCGGGAGATAGGGCTGTTCCTGACAGAGAAGACTGTAATTGTGTCTGCTGTCCTCGGGGAGTTTGGGTAGATGCACTGACTTGTTACAGAAACAAAATGTAAAGTTATTACTGCGGCTTACCAAGGTTCAGTCTTACCCGACTGCCATCTCTCCAGGTCATCTCTAAGGTGGCAGCCTTACTCCTTATCTCTTTTGCGCTCCTTGCTGTTGAGTGGAATGACTCTTGTGGGGTGAAGGTGACAGGTTTATCCCGCTGTGCCATTGCAGTCCCTCGCTGTGCCATCGCAGTCCCTCGCTGTGCCATCGCAGTCCCTCACTGTGCCATCGCAGTCCCTCGCTGTGCCATCGCAGTCCCTCACTGTGCCATCGCAGTCCCTCGCTGTGCCATCGCAGTCCCTCGCTGTGCCATTGCAGTCCCTCGCTGTGCCATCGCAGTCCCTCGCTGTGCCATCATAGTCCCTCGCTGTGCTGCTGCCCACTGCTTACGATGGTTGGATCCGAATTCCTGCGTTGCGTGTCAAGGCTGCTGATAAACCCCTATAATTAGCTCATGTTTTCATTTGCAGGACTTGCTCTTTTCAAACTGCGCAGGAATGCCCTGATATGCGTTTTATTATTGCTAGTTTACAGTACAGTACATTTATTTTATTATTGCTAGTTTACAGTACAGTACATTTGGCCTTTCTAGGAAAAACTTATTTAGTTTAATTTCTTCTCAATGACAGTTTTGCTTGCACTACCATTTGACTTCTCATTGAAGGAACCAAGGCAAGAAATAAACCATTATGCAAGTTCTACCTTAATGTTTATTTGAACTGGTAGCATAATGTTCTATATCACTGTATGAGGATGTAGTAGCTCTGATGTTGTTTGGTACCCTAGCAGTAGTGTAAAAATGAAATAAGCTATGCATTGGCACATCCTAGAGCATTATTTGAAGCAGTAATATTGTTGGTGATTTGAATTGCAGTGGAGCACCAGGGCCGGAACATGAGTGTGTGTTTCCCGATCGTCAGTAAAGACGGGCAGCAGACTGAGGACAATGTAGTGGCCATCATAGGAGCCACCATCATGTACTGCTGCGTGCTCTTCGCATGGTAGGTAATGTAGTGGCCATCATAGGAGCCACCATCATGTACTGCTGCATGCTCTTCGCATGGTAGGTAATGTAGTGGCCATCATAGGAGCCACCATCATGTACTGCTGCGTGCTCTTCGCATGGTAGGTAATGTAGTGGCCATCATAGGAGCCACCATCATGTACTGCTGCGTGCTCTTCGCATGGTAGGTAATGTAGTGGCCATCATAGGAGCCACCATCGTGTACTGCTGCGTGCTCTTCGCATGGTAGGTAATGTAGTGGCCATCATAGGAGCCACCATCATGTACTGCTGCATGCTCTTCGCATGGTAGGTAATGCGGCCGATGGCTGGCTAATTTCTAGTATCATTTTGAATGGGGTCTGGTTGAAAGCAATGGACTTTATTTCTCTGTGTCTATTCTTTTTTTTAATTCCTCTCCTCTCCCGGCAGCAATGAAGCCTCTTACTTGGCCGAGATGTTTGGACCTTTCTGGATGATTAAAGTTTATAGATACGAGTTCCAGGTAAGAGAGGGTCACGCTGCAGTGTTTTTGTCCTAGCTGAGATTTGGCACAGTGCTTAGAGATGCTGAATGGCTATGTATTGCAGTTGCTGTTTGTTGTTGGGAAAGTTAAAACTGAATGTCTTTGCACACCACTAATTCTGTTTAGAGTAATCTCTCTCTCTTTCTCTCTCTCTCTCCAGAAAGCCAGCTGCTGTTTCTGCTGCCCCGAGGAAGATGAAGGTGAGTAGTTAGAGAGGAGAGTGTCAGTTTGAACGCTGTCTTTACAGTAGTGGTCTGGGAGGCCTGAGTCTTTTCCCTGCTATAGAGCCCGGTGTAGGGCCCTAATCTAATCTGAAAATATCAACTCAGTGGTTGTTATTTGTAAAGTGTTTTTGAAAAATAAATATCTTTCATTTCTGCTTCCTATACATTTTTGGGGGTGCCACTTATACACACTGCTGTTAGACAAGGGGTCTGTGTGTGACGCTGTTTTTCTCTTGCCCCAGAGCAAGTGTTTGAGGTGGACGAAGACAACAAGGGCGGTCAGAAGGTGATCCACAACGAGACGGACCGCGTGGCCTACAGCTACTCCTTCTTCCACTTCGTCTTCTTCCTCGCCTCGCTCTACGTCATGATGACCCTCACCAACTGGTTCAGGTAAAAGGCACCCTGTTGGAAATAAGACTCCTACTGCATAGCTGCATCACCCATTCCAGGTTTTACTGTAAGCAGGTAAGCTTGTGTGGTCTATTAAACTCCCAGGGATCAGGAAGGGGTCAAACTGCAATGCAATGGGAGTTTTACTTCCATCCCTGCACTCACTCTAATGATAGGGTAGGTCCTAAATGTTTAAACTGGTGTGTCAAAATACTGATTGAGCGAGAAGCATTCTTCTCAGAAGTGTTTGAAATGCGCACCGCCCCTTGTCTAAAGCACATGAAGTCATTTTTTATTCTGAGTGTCTAAATAGAGGCAGGTTCGTTTGTTGCTGCTCTAGCCAGGGGTCATAACTACACAGGATACAAGTCCTGAGTCGGGTCAAAGGTTGAAAGCTGTTTGTCATCAAGGTGTCTGACCAGGGAAATGGTGTGACCTCCAGGGAGCAGCGGCCCTTTGATTCCAGTCCGCTCCTGTCCGAGTCCCTTGCAAATGAAAAATTCAAAATACCATATGAGTGATTACCAGAGAAACAGGGGTATTACATCCACTGTTTAGATCACCAGCTACCCCTCCCCATGTCTCTCTTATAGAACCAGGTTGAGATATTATACACATCTTTCATGTTTCTGTACATCTTTCTTAATATCTGTCTTGGTTTTCCTAATCCAGTCTTCCCGTCTTGTTTGGAATTTCATCTGGGGTGTGTTTTCTCCCTTTCTCAGCTGCAGGGCTAGGATTTAAGGAAGACACATTATTGGAAGACAGGAAAGTGTAACTAGAATTAAAATGTGCTAACGTGTTTTAAATCTCCTCTGCATGTGTAGTTAGGCCATTTGAATTGTGGTTAATCAGAACCACACTTCACCAGCAGGAGTTTGTCTCCCTCTCAGTAATCCCAGTTTACAGTACAGTCCAATAAGACAGCTGTGTGTTTGTCACTCCCCTCTGATTCCAGCTACGAGACGGCCGTGCTGGAGACCACGTTCACCCACGGCAGCTGGTCCACGTTCTGGGTGAAGATGTCATCGTGCTGGGCCTGCGTGGTGCTCTACCTGTGGATCCTGCTGGCCCCGCTGTGCCGCTCGGAGCCCGAGACTCGGCCCAAACGCACCCGGATCAAGGTCAGGCGCTCCACCAGCCCATCTCGAGGCACCAGGGAGGACTGCTCTGTCTTTACCAGCCACAGCCTGTGAAGCCAAAGAGAAGCAAATACACCACCAGGGACTGAAGCAAATTCCCATTTGAATTCCACTTTAAGATCCTTGCGAAAAGAAACCGCAGTTCCAGTCGGTCGTGCACGCTTTAAAACAACAGTGCAATTACAAGACTCGGTTATCGTAAGCAGGATAATGAGGGGGGATAATGAGAAGGGAATCACTTTCATCAGCTCTTTCTTCAAAGCTGCCCTCTCTTACGGTTTTGTGGTTTTGTTTTGGTTTTTTTAATGAATAAATTCATTTTTTAAAATCACTCAACACACAATGTTGATGGGTTTTTTGTGGGGTTTTCTTTGTTTAATTGAACCAAAAACAAATGTGCATTTCAGAGTAACCCCCGGTTTATCTATTAAAAGGAATGCAGCTACAGCAAAGGGTTTACATGAATGTTTGTTTGTACAGTTTTACCCTTTTAAATACCTGAACATTTTAAAGTAAAGATACACCTGCCCAAGGGGGACTGGCTATTGAATGGATGACTATTGAGGGTTAGTGAACTATGTCAAATCTGTACAGTTATAGATTAGACTTTACTGTGTGTAAAATGCATTGTTATAGTGCAATATTTCTACAGAATGCACTTTTTTAAACATTTCAGATCCTTAGAAAATGTATTGTAATAGTTGTGACAGAATCTAAAGTTGTTGTTTTTTTTTGTAAAATTTTAAATACATTTTTTTTTTAAATTACAAATAATGGCTTGTGTGGTGGAACCCATAACCCGATCCTGCCAGAATTTCATATCCTGTTTCAGCCACAGGTCTTTAGCCTGTTTAATCCATGTTGCTTCAGCATAAACCTTTATTAAAAATAATATTCTGTCAAGAAGTAGAGTTTTACATCTTTTATATATATATATATATATATATATATATATATATATATATATATATATATATATATATATATATATATATATATATATATATATATTAATAATAATAATACACTTTTGTTGATTAAGTGACAGTAATAAAGACACATAATAATACAGGTACATGATTATAAATGTATATAATGCAAAACAAAATGTTATACACAAGTGATCTTTGGTGTCGTGCTGAGTTCTTTATAAATTATAAAACATTACCCAGGATCACACTCCAGTTCAGAAGGTCTGAATTGGGTGTGGGTGGGGGGGATAGAATATAGGGGTTAGACACACGCTCTCCCAAGGGTATTCTTTCACAAACCCCACCAGGGTAGGTTTGTACTCCAGACAACAGTTCACCGCTGAAGGGGTGTATTCAAACCCTGAATTACTGCTTCAGGAGCGGGTTGGCAGAGATTACAATGTGATGAGATTACATTGTCATTAAGGTCCCTGATGGGCTACATGTTGTGGGTGGGTTCTGTTTCTAGTGAACAAAAGTAATATTCACCTTTGGTACTGACTGTCTAAGTCCTTTCTCTCCTGGTCAGTTAATTTTCAAGTGACTTTCCCAAACTCTGGGAATTGAGGAAAGAGAATTGAGACTGACTAAATGAAATGACCCCAAATGTGAACTAATATTGCAACTTTTTGGTCAAAAAAAAAAAAAAGATCTAGGCAGATTTTTACATTTCAGATGTTCATCTGCAAATGAGATCTCTCTTTGTTCCATTTGCTGGCTCTCGGATCCCTAGTTCTGAGTTCTCTGTATAGAATTGGCTGGACCCTGGTGATCTCCAGTTCCCTGCTTCTGAACCATCCCCACCGTTCCTTACTCTTCTCATTTTCAAAACAAGCGCACAAGCTTCCTTGGGCTGCGGGCAGAGCGGTGTGAGCAGCGGTGTGAGAGTGTGTCGGTGTTCTCTCCAGGGTGGGGTGTCTCCAGCTCCTCTGATCAGGCCGTGGGAGGATAGCTCTGCTTCAGGCACTCCGGCTCCAGGGAGCGCAGCAGCTCATCCTCCCGGGGGCGGTAATCCCGCACGTAGCTGTCGGTCTCCAGCAGGATGCGGTTCAGCGTGCGCTCGTAGTTGACGTGCCGCCGCGCCATCATCACGTACTGGCGGCCCTCCTCCAGCTGGGGGCAGTCACACACGTTGGGCACCCACATGAACTCGCGGCGCACCAGCGGGAAGCGGTTGCGGTAGGTGTGGATCACCTGCATGTCGTAGCGCGTCTCCTGACCCCTGTACTGCTTCCCCAGCACCTTGCCACGGAACACTGCGGGATAGAGACGCATGCGGCCATCACTGGAGCTCTGAGGAACACTTTACCTTTCAATCTCTCTCTCGCTTCAGACAGCTTCTACCCCCGGACTGCACACATACAGACTCGTCCGCTCATTTATAAAAGCCTGAGACATGTTTTATTGGGTATTTTTGTCTCTCACTGCGAAATGTTTGTCAGCCCAATTTTTGTTTCATTGGTAACCAGGGTAAACAATTAAAAACATATGCTAGGTACCTCTCCAAATCTGAATCATGCATTAGAATAACTAATATGTTGCAGTTTTATTTATTCTTATCTGGAGTGGCAGACCATTGCATGCAAATTCACACACACACACACTCTCTCACTCTCTCACTCTCACTCTCACACACACACTCACCGAAGTCCTTCTGGCAGTACTGTCTGACGCGGTTTCCTTTCCCTCTAACCCTCCTGCACTTCCCACAGTGACCTGAAAAAGTGACAGACATTGAGGCAGGGAGCAGGCTTTCCAAATACCGATTATGTCTTCGAAATACAGGCAGAATAGTTCACAGTGTGAAACCCGTTTGTGAAACCAGCTAATGAACCTATTTCAACATCCTCACAGCTTACTAAAACTTCAAACAATGCTTCCAGTGATTCTGTAGCTAAAATGTGTTTTCTGAAGACATTCAGCTTGAATTTTAAAACAAAACCTCCATCTTACAGCTTATTTTGGTCAACCTTTGCCCCAGTGTGTGTGTGTGTGTGTGTGTGACGCAAATACATATTTGAAATATTTGATTGACCTTGATACAATCAAGAACTCTCACTGAGACCCCCCCCCCCCAGAGATATGCTGTTTAGCAGCAACATGAGTTGCATTACCCAGATTTCATAGTAATGCATGGTCATTATCAGTTTATACAGTCTAATAATTCATAAAAGCTGGGCTTAGAAATGGCTTTATGCTGCATGACCATCTTGTTGCGTCGGAGGGAGAGCAAGAGAGAAGATTGATTTCCCAGTGCTCAAGCCTCTCTGAGAACAGTCAGTCAGTCAGTCAGTCAGTCAGTCAGTCAGTCAGTCAGCAGGTGAAGCTGCTTTGCTAATGCTAAACAAGCCTTACTGTCCCTCTCCCTCCACACACACCCCCTGGATTAGAGGCTGGCACAGAGCCAGACTGGGACCCCCACATTCCAGAGCTAATCATAGATCAGGAGGGCACGCACTGCCACACACAGTGACCCACACTCTGTTCATAAAACAACTCAGGTAAATATTCTTTTAAGCATTTCAGTAAACAATACAATATATAAACCACTCCAAGAAAGCTTTGTGAATGGGAAGATTTACAATGATTGGAAAAGCTTTATGAATTCATACACAGTGTGATACGCTTGCCTGTGTAAAAGACCCCACTGTACTGTCCTGTACAGCACTGGGAGCAGGGCAGTACTGACCGGGTCTGTGGTGCTGAGGGATCTGGTTGCTCCAGTTCTCGTCTCGCTCCAGGCGTGCCTGCGGCTGGTTGTTTTGATGCCGAGACGGATTGTGTCCTGCAGGAGCTGAGGGAGACAAGAAACCGTTCCACTCTACTGAGCTACATAGCAACCCGGCACTGAGATAACCCTACAAAAATATAAAACTCAGTTAAAAATGACCGTGACTCAGAGCTACTAAACTCATAAAACTCTTTGTGGCCATGAACTACAGATACTCATGGAGGGACATCTCAGGTAATAATTAATTGTATTTATATACAACTAAAACAAATGAGCTGCTCTCACCCCAGGCTGGGGTAGTGGTGGTGGTAGTAGTTGAGGGAGGCCTGGCTGTTGTTGTGCTAGTAGTTGCCAGTGTTGTTGTGGTGCTGGTTGGACGTTGCCATGGCGAGAAGGTTGCCGATTGATGTGGCTGGTGCAGCTGGCTCCTCCCCCCATGGTAGAGCGCGTAACGGTCGCGTGGCAGCCAGTACTCATACTCGATCCCAGAGTTCCTGTCAGTGGACAGCACCTGCATGAGGGTACGAGAGAGTGAGATCAGGGGACTGGGGAAGCTGTGTGAGCCAGTGAGACTCAGAGAGACAGAAAGAGAAAGAATAGGAGGACAGAGAGAGAGAGAGATGTACTATGAAGGGAAGAAGGAGGTAAGTGTGGGGTCAGGGTGAGTGGGATGGGGGTGTGTGGGGCCTCACCATGATGTGCAGGTCCTCTTGGGTGGGTCCTGAAGCCTCAAAGCTCTCTCGGTTGTCTGCTGAGCGCTTGTACACCAGCTTGGTCCCAGCGACGCTGTACTCCCCCGGCCAGTCGATCTCCCAGTTACCATTGATGACATACTGGGAGCGCCCGTTCTGTAGTGCTGGGGACACAGGCAACGAAGGGTTAATAACAGACGTATCTTTCAACATTCCTGAAACGGAATGAGTTACAGTTTGCTCCCTCGTGAATTTCCATCATCACTTTTGGTCAATTCTGTGTAATTTCTGGGAACAATAAGTCTATCACTGTTAAAAAAAGAAACGGTCAAAATAACTTGGGTGCAGTGAAGATTGAATGCTTAATCTCTCTCCATACTCAGGAAGCCTGATTGTTTGTTGTATTGTCAAAACATAGAATTGAATTGTTCTGCCAAATTTTCCAAATGACTGCTGAATAGGATATTAGGAAATGAGGTACAGAAGAGGCACTTTCACTAGTAACAGCAGGTAAACGGTCCAACTGTGTGGCCATGTGCCATCCTTGGGTGTGCTAGCAGACTCTCTCCACTAGAGGGTGTCTAAGAGCAGCCCTGCAGTGAGAGGGGAGGAGAGAGGGAGCTGTTGTGGTGTGTGTTCATATCTCAAGATATTTCTGTCTCTAGCTGACAGCGGAACGATAGCTATAATGAATCTATTTTTAATGACGGATCCCACCCAACACAGCTGGGCCAGGCAAGTGAGCAAGGGGCACAACAGCTAAGAAGTGGTGATAATTATAATTTCACCAACCGGGTCGGTTTTACAGAGATTCCTCGCAGTGGTGTCACAGATTATATTTATCTATGATAGCTGCAGCAGGCTTGCTCTCAGTGAGTCTGGTCTTTGTCAGAACCTATAAAACCACCAGCAGGTAAAGCTGAATGACCGGGAGGCATTGTCTCCTATTGGATATGGCAGAGCAGGAGGACATGAGACATTGTGGCTTGTTAAGAGAGCGACCCCCTTCTGACTTGAGTCCTAGAAAGACTAGAGGGGTGCTGTGTGAGCTGAGCAGAGCAGAGGGAATGGAGCCCTTACCCAGGTAGTTCTTGCTGTTGTCAGTCACCCGGATGTGCGTGGCTCCAGCGGGAATCATTGTGACTTCATTATATCCAAAGGTACCTGAGACAGAGTGAGAAGGCAGTGAATCGAGAGGGATTTGATTGTGCAACCTTGGCAGCGCTGTTGATCAAATTCTCTTGTTAATGTATAAAGTAAAAAAGAAACTTTTATAAACAAGTGCTCCAGGATTGTCCATCTTTTTTGTGGCTCTGCCTTACCTGTTCTGGTCTAGTCACCAGAAACATGATCCTTTGCTACCGTTGCCTTTTTATTTATCAAGAAGTTTGGCTCCCTCCCTGCCTGCCTCCCTCCCTCCTTGCCTCCCTGCCTCCCTGCCTCCCTGCCTGCCTCCCTGCTTACCTCCCTCCCTGCCTGCCTCCCTGCCTGCCTGCCCTTCTCAGTTTTTGGACACTTGCACTACGTTGCCTTTATTTAAAAAAAAATAAAAATAAAGTCCCAGTAAACTAACTGCAACACATTTTCTGAAGCCAAAACAAAGCAAGTATTATGACTGCTTTTGTTTTTCCCACACATGCACTGAATTATGCAAAATATTCTCACTCTGCCTGCATCCCCATAATGGGGTTTCTGTTTAAACAGTGCTGATCCCATTCACTCATTCGTGTCCTGGGTGTTTTTGTTTTATATCCATAATCAGATCAATAGGCTTTCCTAGTTTCACAGCACAGAGTTTCAGGGACTGCCCCTCCGCTCTGTGTGCAATGCTGGGAGCTCACCGACAGCCTGGCTGGGGCTCTGGTATACACTGCGATGGAGCAGGCAGGTGGTGTTGCGCCCCCCACACACCATGCAGGCATCCTGCTGCTGCTCCGAGCCCAGGATCAGGTCACAGCCGGGCCGCTGCGGGGAGACACAAGAACACAGGCATCACCCTCACACTCTCAAGCAACAAAACAAACACACATTACTGTGTTTAAAGAAAGGGGTTTAAAGAATGGTGTTCAAGTAATTACTGCTGTAATCCTGAGAGGATGTTTCAGGGGACTGGGGTGTAGTCTAAGAGAGAGACAGAAAGAGTATCCCATGTCTGCTTTGTCTCCACTGCCACTGCTTTCTTGTAAAGGTAATGACCTTTGACCCAGGTTGAAAATGATATCATCATTACACTCAGTAAGGAGTATTTCTCCAATCCCTGGTCAGGACCTTCAAAGTGAAGCCCTAGTTTTCTGCACAGTCCCGGCACTCACTCACCAAACAGCGTCCGTTAATGCAGACCCCACCCAGTTCAGTCTGGCAGGGCGTCCCGTCCAGCACTCGTCCGAAGTTATAGTAGAAATTGTGCCCCAGTGCCAAGCAGCTGAGATCACAGGGGGTTGAACCTGCAGCCGACAGAAACAGGGAGTGGGTGTGGAGGGTATGCCAACAATTAGAAAAGAGACTGACTGTAAATATTGACACAAGCACAGACAGACAAGTACACACACACACACACACACAGACACACACAGAGACACTCGCTTTTGCCTCCCTGGAAGCACAGACACACACACACACACACACACACACACTCACTCTCACCTCCTTGGAAGGTTGTCCACTTGTATCTCCCGCTGCCCATCAAGGGTTTATCATTATAGGCGGCACACTGCAGCTCCCGGAACCCGAGCGCCCCTGTTGGACAGTCCTGCACACAAAGGGTTAAGTGTGGTTACACCCCATCAGTCCCAGCATGCACTGTGCCCCACTTACACAACAGCACAGCACTGAGGACTCTCTGCACGCTCCCCGGCTCCATGACTGCTCACTTCTCAAACATGCCATGATCAAATACCAGCCCTTATTAACGCCTTCTGAGTCAGCAGCAGTTTGCAGATATTTACACACACACACATACATGCCCTACGTTCTTTATGCAATCCACAACAACCATGTACAATTTATGAGCTCCCCGTCACAGGGATGAATAACTAATTTGTCTTTTTTTTGTGAGGTTGCTACTGTGGATTAAGCATGCATTGTAGCACGATAAGATAGGAAAGCCATCATGGGTTATAAAGGGAGGTCCTTTAGTAGACGCCTCTAGGTGCATTAACCGTTCAGCATGAACTCCTGCTTAGTAGTCTTAGCTTTAGCATCGACAGCACATTATAGCTCCCTGGTACTGAAGCGGCTTAGCTGAACAGATCAGCTCTTCCAGGAGAACACTACTGAAGTTATCAGTTTGTTCCAGGGCTTTCTTTCGAGTAGAAATGTTTGAAGGAAGCTGGGCACCTGCATGTTCTTACCTGGATGTTGCAGATCTTATACTGCCTGGGCTCTCCGGTGCACGGCCCCCCCTGCAGGTTCCTAGTGGGAGAGCGCAACAAGTGAGGAGTGTAGAAAATTACAATTGGACTTTCCTTTAAACTTGTAACATAACAGATCAGTTATAAAATTCTGCATCAGAAAAAACAAAACAAAACAGTGAAATAAAATACTGGAGCGAGTTTCACTTGCAACCACAAAACAAACCCTGAGCATTTCCAGATTAGAACGCTTATCTTTTGTGTGAAAAGCTCTATAGATAAGCCAAGTTCCCTGGAAAATAAGGGGAAAACCTATGATAAAAACACTCTCTTTATATGGGTGTTAGAGCTCTGTAAATGAGACAGAGGTAAGACAAATATGCGATGGTAGATAAAGACAAACCCAAACAAAAAAGCCAGGTTGACAAACATCTTGGTTTATGCCTTTATCGATGTAATGTTGGTAACTAAAGCATTAGCCAAAATATCTGTAAATATCTGAATAGCACAGCTGACTGCTAGGCCAAGGCCTACCCACTGGATGTACATTTCATCATGTTTTCTTTTCTTATTGTTTACTTGTCGTTTGTTTGTTGATGTATTCATGTTTAACCAAGCGCGTAGAAGCACTACAGCTGGAAGTTTGGCAACAGACGGAAATAAAACACGGAACAGATAATCGGTTGCTTAGCACAGATTTGTCAAGGTCTAAGCCAAAGTTCAATTTGCAACATCTTTTGGAAGGGAAATAAAACAGCTTCAGCTGTAAACTCTTCTATAGTTTTTTGTTGATTGATACTAGTTTTGTTAAATGAACAGTTTTCTTTTCCTTGCACAAACACGATGCAAATTGCACTTTGGAGATAACCAGAGAGGGGCGGTACCTACCTGGTGATGCAGGTGCGACTTCGAACGGAGGCCCCTCCTCCGCAGGTGCGTGAACAGGCGGACCAGCCAATCCAGGAGCTCCACTCGTTACCGAATCGCAGCTGCCGGCGGGCGCGACTCAGGGGCGGGGCTTCACCCCACAGGGAGCCCCAAGGGGTCTGAGGGAGACAGACAATCCTCAGCTCTACAGGGGCCACAGAGGCTCCCTGATCACACTGCCACAACTGGGCCAAAAGCTAAAAAAATATTCAAAACCTCACTAATATCCACTTTTCTGCTCTATTCCAAATGTGGACAGTAACAATTGCCCTGGCTTATGAAAGCAGTCAGTTTACAAAAATCATATTTTTATAGTTCATCAACAAAATCTATAGGCCTAGCAGTACAAATGTTACTCACGTCAATGGAAAACAATGAAATAAATAAATAACCACAGTAACAAATACCACTTGAGCTCATACTTTTGGGCCCTTAAATGAAGCTTCCGACTTGTTTGTCAATTGTTAACAGTTTTAGAAACCAAAATATTTCACATCCCATTAAATACCTTGATATCTGTCACCACGTGAGGAGAAAACTTGAAAGCACTGTTATACATTAGAAACTGACCCAACAATGTAAGCACTGAGTTTTAAATGTATTCCTTCCACTTGCTCTAAAGGTGGATTTAACTGACAGAGCACCCACCCATCTTCCATAGAACAGAGCTGTCAGATTAAGGTAACGTTCAGAGGTATAAAAAGGACTGCAATGCATGTAAAAGCTCACTAATGCATCACTGTGCAGTGATGTCCGACATGAGATTGCCCTCATTAACGCAAAGAAGGAACTCTAATCCTCTCAAATGAGTGTTCATATCATCTGACGAGGGCAAGACATCTGATGCAGTGGTACACTAGCCTTTCACTTCTGGAGGCCTAGGCTATTATTAGCAAATTCTGGTCACAGCATGAACTTGAAATGGTAGCTTCTGGAAGTGAAAATGTCAGCTGTGGACTTCTAATGGGTAGTTTTGTTGAAACAGATGACGGATGCACAGCTACAGTATAGAGGATAGTCAGTCTGTAGATGTGAGTCTTAGGACAACCTAAAAATAATTGGATATTCTAAATTGGGAGAAAATACTAAAAATAATTGGCGACTGCTAAATTAAAAAAACAAAAAACAAAAAAAACAGGCTTTTTGGCAAGCAGGTTTCAACCCAGTGAAGAATGACTTCGTTCTCCAGGAAAAAGAAATCGTTAAGACAAAGAAGCCAAGCAAAGAGAAGGAACAGTCAACAGTCAACAGTCTTGGCCTTGGAACTGCGTTGCTAAGCTGGAAACAATTCAAACAATGAGTGATAGTGTACTGATGGATGCAGAAGGACACTGTTAAGAACAAAGGCAATCCTTCAGTCATCCATTTAGCTTTGAATCATCTTTGTTTTTGGTACTGCCATTCTTAACTCTTTGGCCACAGCTGTATAGGTAACCTGAGAGAGTGCCCCTGATGCTTCTGATTGGCTGTGGGAAACTATTTCAGCTGAATGGAATCTAAAGTGAAAGTGCGGCTAACATAAATGTCGCCTCTTTGTCTCGGGGCAGCTGACTATCTCTCTGGGGGGGGTTGGTGCTGATGTCTGATGTTCCCCCTCTCCTCACCCCTGATGCTAACTTTATCCCCCTCCACACTAAGAGGAGCAAGCAGCGGGCCCTCTCCGCTGACAGCCATGGGAGCAGCGATGAGAGACTGCACTCACTCATGATCACTGAGCCTCCAGTTTAAGGTGGGCTTGGTTGATGAGGGGAGTTATAGGGTGCCCACAGTCCCAAAATCTCTGACGCTCACCTGTTAACTACAGAAAGTCTGGTACATTTGCATGCATTGCGACCTATTTTTATTAAGACAAATGAAAAAAAAGAAAAGTATATGAATCTTGTACTTAATGGTATGCCATGATTCAGGACTGCAGTAATGATACTAAAACCATTCACACAGCAAGTTATAAACCCGAGCACTTCACCAAGTCAGTTCTGGTTAAAATGCCAGTAATGCTATGCTACTGTAATGTGATTTGTTCTGATGTTTTACGACTATCAATGCACATTCCTGTATGTGTCATGTTACAGATAACAATGTCAGCTCATGACTGAGTGTTTATGACAGGAGTGTTTTAAGTTGTGACATTGCTGTTCTTCCATGACAGAATAAGCTAAGCCTGTGTAATTGTCATCTGTCCATGACCTCCACTTAGGAGATTTCTGAATTAAGCCAAAGAACAAACATTTCTGCCTTAAATGAACATGGTGAGCTTGAATTCCATGGCAGGCGTCCATGAGGTCTAAAGGTTGTGTAAACTCACATGGGGGGAAGACAGACAGACTGGAGAGAGCAGCAGAGTGAGGAAGGTCACAGCCACGCATTGAGACAGCCTCCTAGAAACAGCAAGGAGACAAAATAAACACTGTCATTCAATTATACATCAACCCCTGTGGGATTTAATCAGAGGGGGGCAGAGAAAGGCAGGCACTGACAGCTCACACAGCACAAGCAACCCTGGCCCTGGGGTCACAGGGCAGTCATTAATAACAACAAATAGCCTAGCCAGACTTGTCATGAACAGCGAGGCTCCCCGCAGACAGAATCCGAGGTCAGGTCTGAATTCCCCTGCATATCTGTCTGTTCTGCAGGGGTTCAGAGAGCTAGGCTTTAGAGAAAACATGGGCCCAATCCATCTACCACAAAGCTAGGAGGCACTGATTGACCCAAGACTGACTGACCACCATCATCCTTCCAGCCATTTAGTGTTGACGTCTCCAGCACTAAAGGCCCCTCTTTAGTCAAATCAAATACATGTATTTATTTAACCAGGTTTAACATGCTCAGAACTGATTCTCCTCCATACTGGTAACCTGGACAGGAGGGAGGGTTAAAATAAATAAAGATATACAATAGTTAGGTTAGGGTGATATAGCAAGGGCAGAATTGTATTGACTTGTATTGGTATTTAGCCAGGACTGTTACTGTCAACAGAGTAATAGGCAGGACCTAGCTCTAAGGTCTCACCTGAAAGACTGCCCAGTACCACCCAACACTGTGCTGGAGCACTGGCTTAGAGAGAAGCCTCCCACCCTTATCCCCAACCCCTAACCCCAAACCCCCACCCCCATCTCCAACCCCTAACCCCTAACCCTCACTCCCATCTCCAAACCCTAACCCCTAACCCCTAACCCCAATCCCTAACCCCAACCCTCTCCCACCCCCATCCACATCCCCATCCCCATCCCCAACCCCTAACCCCAACCCTTAACCCCAACCCCTAACCCCAATGCAAAACCCCAAACAGCGAACTGACTGGATGAAATGAAGTTTGTTAGGGTGTGCACTTTCCTTTCTTAATACCCTATATATTTTTCAATCTGTGATTTGTCTCTATTTAAAGACGCTTCTGACGCTGTGTGTATTATAAATACTACAAAGCTACAGAGCTCTCCATTGGTCTGCCAGAATAGAAACAGGAGCTGGGCTGCAACTGCTTTGGTTTCCCCCAGAAAATCTTGAAGGAGAACTTACAAACAACTTTGTTTTTCTAATTCAGTTAAACTAATAAAAAAAGAAATGTCCCTGAAGTGCAGGCGCTTATTCAAATGCTGTAACCATTAATCACACAAGCAAAACATGTCAGGATCCCCCCAGGCACTCACTCCGAGGGAATCAGCGACTTCCTGGGAAAAAACACAACTTCAAGACAGGAGCAGCGAACACACTCCACTTAAGGGCCCGGGCGACTGACAGCAGGATAGATCCACGAACACGAAATTATTTCTGCAGGTCAGGTCTGCTGAGTAACAGTGCATTTCCAGGGAAGAGCTGACTGATTAGAAGGAAGGGGTGTTAAGCTATGGCCAGGCTGTTGTTAGCGAGGATAGAGTGATTACCTCTTAACAAAATCCACCAACATAATGTCCTTCAGCACAGTTTTTAGTGCGAACCTGAGCTTGGTTGTGGAATGGCTGCAGGTGATGGCTCTTTATATAACCTGCAGGTGAGAATGTGACCTTTCAACTCTGTTGCCTTCCATGCAGGTACATGAAATCACTTTCAACATCTGTCCAGAACCAAGTAAAAACAATAAAACGCTATATTTTTTGGACCTCATACAGTGCCCCCCATAGTTGCCACTAGGTACAATATGGGTTATATTTACAAATCTTCTTTTCTTCTCCAGTGTAAGGAACAAGGTTCCTGAGAGATAGACAGATGGATAGATAGATAGCTAGATAGATAGATAGATAGATAGATAGATAGATAGATAGATAGATAGATAGAGTCAGTGGTGCACACATTGAGGAAAAGGCTATGTACACCAGAACACTAACGTAACGGGTTAATCTAGATACTTGTGTACACTGTGAAAAGTACACCCTGTACAGCAGGGCTACTCAACCCTGGTCCTGGAGGGCCGCCGTCCTTCTGGTTTTTGTTCTAACTGTTGGACCAATTAAGCTTCTAATAAGCACTTAATTGGTCCAATAAGTAATTTAGAGTACACAGTTAGAAGAAAAACCAGGCAGGACAGCGGCCCTCCAGGACCAGGGTTGAGTAGCCGTGCTGTACAGTGTACACCAGGGGTCTTCAACCTTGGTCCTGGAGAGCTACTGTGGCTGCTGGTTTTCATTTCAACCAGTCTCTCAGTTACTTAAGTGAACCAATTATTGGCTTAATTAGTCCAGATTAACATGTGTTCCAGATCTTTAGCCACTGATGATGTAAAGACACTTATAAAACCTGCTGGATAGGGGCTCTCCAGGACCAGGGTTGGAGACGCCTGGTGTACCCCCTACCAAAAAAATGCTTTTAGAAAACATGACCTCATACTATGAAAAGAATGCGTTAATATAGGAGGCTGTGTGGTCCAGTGGTTCAAGAAAAGGGCTTATAACCAGGAGGTCCCCGGTTCAAATCCCACCTCAGCCACTGACTCATTGTGTGACTCTGAGCAAGTCACTTAACCTCCTTGTGCTCCATCTTTTGGGTGAGATGTAATTGTAAGTGACTCTGCAGCTGATGCATAGTTCACACACTCTAGTCTCTGTAAGTCGACTTGGATAAAGGCGTCTGCTAAATAAACAAATAATAATAATAATAATATGCTCCATTACCTTACCTGATTTTTGAAAGCGACATATTCTTTGGCGACGAAAGGGTTAAGAACATTTCCAAGTTTCAATATACATATTTAAGCTATCCCGTGAGGATGTGGCGGTTTAAAAAGAATTCACAACAAAGTCAGACAGAGTTTCTGCTGCAACTTGACTGCAGTTCGCACCCATTGCTGCGGGATCCGTGGGGAGATGATCACCCCATTGGAACTACAAAGTCGAGGAAATTGTCCGTTTGAAAGTGATTGTTATTTTGTATATTAGATTTTCTACATACACTTACAAAAATCGCCCATTTAACGTATTAGCGCTGATCCAAGTGAATCCGCCTGGCGCCCGACAGACATCCCCTCGGGCTGGCTGACACACAGGGATGGGACCCGAACCTAGCGCCTTCTCAGAGGTGCTTGTCTAAGATATAATTATACTTTAATTAATCACTTTACTTTTTTTGTTTTTGCTGTGAGTGTGCCACATCACTTTATCAGGAAACGAGCCCGGACAGATCTCTCATTAAACCTCTACCTGGTGGGAGATTATAAATACGGTGTGTGCAAACCTTAGAAACGATTTCTCAGAAGACAACAATCTGGTCATATGTATATACAAACGATGTTAATTCCCTTTGTAGATGATCAGAAAGCAATCGGCAATCATTTTACACTCCGCTACAATAACCTAGTGCGTCCTTTCAGGTTCTAGCCAGTTACAATAAAACGCAGCTGTGCGCGGTCGGCTCGGTAGCTCTCAGGTGTTCACGTCATACAGCGCTTGCTTTGATTTCCTTCTCGGCAGCTGTGTAACGCGTGGTTCTCAGGAATGCGGTGTGACAGAATACGGGGGGGGGGGGGGGGGGTTGACTTAAGAGGTGTTTAATAGAATTCCTTCTTCTTTTTGCCCACTGGTATTTAAATGAATTCAGGCGTTCTTTTTTATTTCTGTTTCTGATTTAATGAATGCACCCTCGGCCCCCACCATTTGAGTTTCGGTTAAGTCTCTTGAACCATTGACAGGGGATGCGACACGGGGGGATTGCCAACAGGTGACTGTCAACCACTACAGCAATTTGGCTAAAGGCGTTTTGAAATATACATAAGAGGAGATAGTTCTGAAATCGGAGCTTCCTCTTCCCAGACAGGCACACACAGCAATCTGGCTGCGCCCCCTGCTTTATACAGATCAACTCAGAGAACCGGGAGTTAATGTCACTGTCTCTCTGTTCCTCCGGGTGGTAGTAGTAGTAGCGACGGGTAGGTATTTCTGCCACTCTCTGCTTTCAATAGTGGCAAACAGATATGCCCATTCCCTTCACTCCAAACACATTATCTCCACACCGCTGTTCCAGATATTCCCTGGTTCCAGGTGAGTGCCCCATATTCCCTGGTTCCAGGTGCGTGCTCTCCCCTTTTTCCACACGTCTTTAAATGTTCTGGAGCGGTTAGCAGCGGACCCTGGTCAGTATATCCTAGCTGGTACGGCGAGGTGCTTGTTATTCCCCGTATAACACAACCACTTCAGTATAATCACCGAGTATCACCAGACGCCGTTCTGCGCTTCTCACTCCCTCGCATGTTTCAGACTTCGGGTCTCGCCGCAAGAAATGGGCACACCTGAACCCCGCCCCTACATCTCGACTGACCAACCAGCGATCAAAAACAACCTCCCTTTAGCGAATCAGCGAAGGGCTCCTCCCACACCGCTCACAGACCGATAACATTGAAATTGATGCGAGGAACGCATTGAGTTGAGTGCTTTCTCTTAATGTTTTAAATAATTTAGGGGTGCATGTGAAAGTTGAGAAAGCTGCAGACCGCGCGGGGGACTGAAGCCGCCTGTCCTTGATGTCTGTCGTCTTGTTCTGTTACATTTCAAAGAACTTGATCAAATTTGATGTTAAAACTCCTTATTTAGTTTTTTTTTTCTTCCATCTGGACCAGTTCACTACAATTACTTTAGAGCAATGCCTTTTTTGAATGTGTGATTTGTTATTGTATATCACCAGTCTGCCCGTATTGCTGGGTGACAATGTGTGTCTCAGAATGAATGGCTGTGATCGCAGGGTCCACATTCTCCCCAATGGGATTCGTTGAGCCCCCATAGGTGGCCCGACCTTCACTGGTTATGTTTTTATTTTTAAGTAGTTTAGAGTGTAAGTTATATTTTGCTTTGTTTAAATATCCTAAAGGTAGGTTTAGCTATCGGGTCGTAAACTTCGCCCCCTGTATTTGCTTGCTACAATATCACTTTGTGCATCAAATAAATTGTTCGGCAGCTACTTACAGCAACAGGAGGTTATAGATGACATCTGCAAACTCTGCTATGGTTCAGAAAGCAAAGTGAACATGATAATATTTTTTTTTGTATAGGAAACACATACGTTAATATTTTGAACTTGTTTATGCACCTTTAAGTCTCAGTTGCTGTTTTCAGGAAAATATAATTAAACTATATTGAATAACAAAGTTTCCACTCAGCTGCAGACGCCTTTTTATTTAGACCTGGCCGTACTGATAAAGGGAGCACAGTAATTAAAAACACCGGATCTAGACGCATGAAAGGGAATTGTACAGTAACTGTACAAGACTCGCAGAGCATACCTGATGAAGTAATTAGATCTATTAAAGAAAACAGCAGTACTAGATCTTAATTAGTTTAATTTTCAAGGCATTATTTTACCTTTGGCGCGTGTGAACGTCCTGCAACAAGATCGTTTTCATGTCCAAGTATTAAGACCCATCTGAGCCCCACACTCACTTGCAGCAAATTGATTCGACTATATGCGTGGTGCACATGTCGTGAGTCCAGAAAATTATGGTGTTGGGGTAGGTTAAATAGATTTCAACGAAAATAAAGACTTGTAAATGAAAGATGATACACAGAAGTTGTCATGCTAAGAACGTGTTTTTCAAATATTTGGTTGTTAAACGATTAATACACAATTACGTTATTATTTTGTAGAGTTAATTTCATAGTTTGTCAGCTAAACCTGGGCCTCCAGGGAAATCCCATTGCATTGAGCATCACACATGACAGAGCCTTTGTCTGCAGCCTCCACCCCGGTCAGCCCAAACTCATTATCTGGTAATCTGCACTTTTAAACACAGTGTAGCACAAACAGCATGTTCAAACAGTAACACCGCTATTCCGCTAAATGCTGTGATTCATTCCATGTTGATATGACTCACATGAGGATGTCTAGATCAGGAGAAAGATTCGTAGAGCACACATAAAAAGGTGCTACTTGGTATTGAAAAAAACACTATCACAATAGTGCTGCTGTTTTACTAGAATGTAGTCATGGTCACAAAGGCGTATTAATGCCAAGTTTATTAAGTGGTAAGGCACTTCTAAATTCTACCGCATTTGCTATAGCAGAACAAAAAAGAATTAGGGGGGAGACGATTGAAGCCTTTAACATAGTTAAGCGTAACCATTATTAAGTGCTGTACAGAAACCAGGACCAGAGAACACAGCTGGGAATTAGACAGAACTTAGGACAGAGGAAAGTAGAGACATCTTCACACACAGAGTGGTGAGGGGATGGAATGGGCTAGCTGGTCATGTTGATGAGGCAGAAACACTGGGATCCTTTAAGACCCGACCTGACAAAGTTTTGAGACCAATCAGTTACTAGAAACTAAACAAGCTCAGATGGGCCGAACAGCCTCCTTTCGTTTGTAAATGTTCTTATGTTCTAATAATCTGAAGCCAATAGTAAAGTATTTACTGCTGGTAGTTGTGTGGTATATCAGTGGCCATCCCAAGAGTGTTCTTTTAAATATATTTTGGTTGTTGAAGTTTTGCTTGAATACTAAAATTAAAGTAATCTTGAATTGATGCTTTTTGAAGAAGGAATTTTGATTTACGTAGAAATGACAGGTAAAAGTTCCTTATCGAACACATACCCTGTTGTAGCACTTTGAGATACAGTGTACAGTGCCACACACCCTGTTGTAGCACTTTGAGATACAGTGTACAGTGCCACACACCCTGTTGTAGCACTTTGAGATACAGTGTACAGTGCCACACACCCTGTTGTAGCACTTTGAGATACAGTGTACAGTGCCACACACCCTGTTGTAGCACTTTGAGATACAGTGTACAGTGCCACACACCCTGTTGTAGCACTTTGAGATACAGTGTACAGTGCCACACACCCTGTTGTAGCACTTTGAGATACAGTGTACAGTGCCACACACCCTGTTGTAGCACTTTGAGATACAGTGTACAGTGCCACACACCCTGTTGTAGCACTTTGAGATACAGTGTACAGTGCCACACACCCTGTTGTAGCACTTTGAGATACAGTGTACAGTGCCACACACCCTGTTGTAGCACTTTGAGATACAGTGTACAGTGCCACACACCCTGTTGTAGCACTTTGAGATACAGTGTACCGTGCCACACACCCTGTTGTAGCACTTTGAGATACAGTGTACAGTGCCACACACCCTGTTGTAGCACTTTGAGATACAGTGTACAGTGCCACACACCCTGTTGTAGCACTTTGAGATACAGTGTACAGTGCCACACACCCTGTTGTAGCACTTTGAGATACAGTGTACCGTGCCACACACCCTGTTGTAGCACTTTGAGATACAGTGTACAGTGCCACACACCCTGTTGTAGCACTTTGAGATACAGTGTACAGTGCCACACACCCTGTTGTAGCACTTTGAGATACAGTGTACAGTGCCACACACCCTGTTGTAGCACTTTGAGATACAGTGTACAGTGCCACACACCCTGTTGTAGCACTTTGAGATACAGTGTACAGTGCCACACACCCTGTTGTAGCACTTTGAGATACAGTGTACAGTGCCACACACCCTGTTGTAGCACTTTGAGATACAGTGTACAGTGCCACACACCCTGTTGTAGCACTTTGAGATACAGTGTACAGTGCCACACACCCTGTTGTAGCACTTTGAGATACAGTGTACAGTGCCACACACCCTGTTGTAGCACTTTGAGATACAGTGTACAGTGCCACACACTCTGTTGCTCTATACTGGTTCTGTAGTTTCCACTGTCCTGTAATGATGAGGCATGACTTATTCAATTTAGCAAGAGTAAAAAAAGTATGCTATAATCACTCTTTCTGTAATAATACTTGCCTATATTCTTCCAGTGAGTGAGGGGTAGAAACACAGCATGCTTGTTAGGTCATGCCTAGTAGGTATATATATATATATATATATATATATATATATATATATATATATATATATATATATATATATATATATTCAAATGTCCTCCTCTCTCTATCACAATGATATATACAGAATATAATATATTTATTAAGCAGATTAACTTTAAATCAAGGTACTATTTGATAATATATTTACCAGCTCAACACTGGAATCCTAAATCCTAAATCCAAGGACAGGAACTTGTAACTTATTTTACTCATTAACCCTTTAACCTCTAACCATTTATTAACTATCAATCAACTAAGCAGCAGAAACATTAGTTTTAGATTTTAAAATAACATTATACCTATACAGGTGAGCCAAACAGCAGTTCTGCTAAGCTAAGCTCTTTTCTGGACACTTTATCACACACTATAGAGCAGTAAGCCTGTCCTGCATTTGTAGCCTTTTTGTTTGAGAGTTATTCTTGAAAGAGGCAAAGTAACTTTTTCAACAAGCACAAAGCTGGCGATTCTCACCCCATGACCTGTCCAGTCCACACAGCCAAACATTGTGAACCTTGTTTGTTTGTGTGGAGCGAGCAGAGCTGTCTGTCTGGTTAATGTGATGAATGCTGAGGCTGCCTCTGGCTTGTGTCACTCTGATACACAACAGTGCTTCAGGCACCACTACAGCTTCACAGAGGAACTGGGGAGGAAGAGTTTATTGCCTTTGAAAAGCGAGGGGGTCATTGCACTAGAGACTGTCGAAACCATATAGCTAACAATTCCAACAAGCAGAAACGAAAGACCTAAAAACACTTTGGATCCTTTTTTATTTCAGTCATCACTTCCTGGTGACTTTTTAAAACCCAGCAGTTTTAAGTTCCCCCTGTGGCCTCAATGGAGTTCTCCGAATGAAATCCCTCCAAGTACATCAGGAACACCAGGGGGTATCCATTTACCTTCCGATCTGGAGCAAATGTAAACAATACCTCTGTAAGAAATAGTACTTAAAATAAATGTGGTTATTGCATACATCCACTAGGGGTAGCTTGTTGCAGGGGAACAGGTTAATGGTTACACTCTGGTGTACAACATGTACTTGGAGAGGGCAGACATGATTCAGAGATTTATATGAAGCAGCAGCATGACTGTACTATCTCTGCAGCTACAGGGCGCTATAACAGAGATCTAAGATGTTCAGCGTTGCTCTAATAAAGTGTAACTGCACTTTAAACTTCCGAGGAGCTCTTCTGAGCACAGAGCTCTCAGGAGTGTTATTCCTGAAGGAATGCCCTCCAAGAGTTGAAAGGTTAAGGCGGAGTAATTGCTCGACACTTGAACAGGTAGGACTGATAAGGAACTTATATAACCGATCCTGGAGCAAGAGGAAGGAAACAGGGAGAGGAAGAGGAGGGAAATAAAACAACACTTTGCATATGCAAGTCGTACAATTTCATCTCGAGGATACAGAACTACCTTCACCAGCTATTTTAAAACAGGCACAAAAAATATGAATGATCTGCTACGTTATCACAGTTTACATTCACAGTGTTTTTCTGCCACTAATAACATTACTACTACAAACTAAATGATACAGCTACTACCACAGGGTTACAAGAAATATCAGCATAGGTTTTTTTTCTAACCTCACCACAAGGATTTTTTTTTCCACCCACAGAGACAGTGTATTTTGTTGACCTTTCAATTCCCAGCTTAACTCTCCCCAAACCTGCCTCCCTCAGACAGCTCCCTTCACTCTGACACTGGAAAGGGTGTGCGTGTGCGTGCGTGTGTGCGCTTGTTTTTACCAATCAGACTGGGGCCTTGGAAACACCTCCAAAGGGAAAGCCTGTTTCAGCGTTTCACTTTGTTTTCACAGTAACACAGAATTGTCATTATTGAAAGAACACTGGGACACTAAATTGTGTTAATAAATATGCAGTCACAGCTTTTAATATTGATAGGAATACCTGAGGTAGGGGACTCCTACAGTATGGTATTTAGCAAATACATGTGTGCTTACACATAATTCCACTCTAAACCCAACCCTAACCCTTTCTGATACAATTGTCTACTTACATGTATCGTGCAAAAAGATTTACACATTAAGCACTTTGTAACTATATGTAATAACATTGGAATTATGAGTAAGTAACTTCAATGTAAATACACAGTAATTAGAGACACTTAATGTTACCATGATTTGAAAAGGTTTAATAAAAACTTAAATAATGTCTTTGCCTATGCTCTTGTTTCAAGACCCAATATCATTATACTCTCCCTGTAAACTCCTCTTAAGGTTATTACAGGATCCACAGTTCTACACCCACCTTCTATAACACAGTCCTATAAAGGAGTATACAGGACTATAGAATGTAAAAGCATTGGCTTTGGTGTGTGTCTGGGCTTGTCTGACTCTCATACCAAGATCCTGTAGATCTGGAGCATGAAAACACATTTAGAGTTTCAGGAATCAAGGTGCATCTCTGGCAGAATCAGCACTGTAGAAACTCATTAGCAGCATTAGTTACCACTCCATTCCCATAGCTGCTGCAGAACAAAGAACACTGATTAATCCCAAGCAGTATCTGTGCTGCTGGACCACCCAGCCTTATAACCTGTTACAAAACCCATATCTGTCTCTCCTAGATCGTGAACATCGCTGGATTGGCCAACTTGGAGCCAAAGTGTGTGCCTCTCCCATAAACATGCGTGTTTTTATCTCTCTCTCTCGCTCTTATTCTTCGCTCAGCACTCCGAGATGCAAGCTGACCGCCTCCTGGTTTAAATCATGCAATCTGTCTTGATCTTTATCTCAGCGTGCAGTAACCTGCCACCCACTGGACTGCTCCTCTGGGCAGGTTCATCTCATTCCTGGAAACATTCAGGGCTTATCCCCCCTGCGTCAGTGAGGCGTGACACTGAAAGCAGGAAAGCGCAGCTCTTACCTCACACCAGTGTGGTGATTGAAGTCAGTAGAGCCATTGGGACCTGTTCACAAAGACTTACAAGGGTTTCAAACCTCCTCTCAGCACTGGCAATACTATCATCGGTCCCCTGTTACTTCTGGTGAAGATCCAATAATTATAATACCATGTAAGCTTAAGGCTGTAATTCCATTGAGGGCTTCTGCCGACATGATAAATCGTTGTCGTGAAGCTCAGATTTGTACAGTACATTTTTTTCAGAGACCTGTGGGTTTGCTGTGTTATTACCTGCATGTTTCACATTGTTCAGGGCATGATGAGATGATGATAATAATAACTAATAAAACCACTGATCCACGCCACCCCTCCATGGAAACAGAACTTCTTTCTGTTCCAGCTGTGCAACATCTGGCTGGATAAACAGAGGCCAGGCAGCTCCTGTGCAGGATGATGACATGTGAAGAGATACATGTAAGTAAGCATCCCGGTATTATAACACCCATTAATTATTTGGGCATATCCAGGATGCGAGGCAGGTTGAAACCCAGCACTCCCTTAGGATAGTAGAAAGAAATGCTGTACTGAAATAGTACAATTAAATGAATGGCAGTCAGAAAGGAGATTTCCAGGAGCGGAATCCAATTCCAGGATATAGTTGGACATGAGATCTCAATGGGTTCCCATCCTGGTTACACAATAAAGAATTGAAAAGAACTGGAAGCACAGTTATCTCTTCCAGAACCTCCCACAACATTACAGATAAGGACAAGTCATAAATCAGAGAGAAAGAAGAACAACCATTCATACTGTAGGCTGCGTCTACCTGATTTGATCTAACACTTCTCTTTCCTCATATTGGCATGCATACCTATCAACCCGTTGTTAACCCTTTCATCATGCATTTCCATGAACCACAGGTTATTACTATTTACACTGTGAGTTTCTTGTGTTGTTACATGCAAACAAAATTGACATCCTCATATGAGAGCTTTATTTAGGACGGTGTTACCTTTCCTACATAATATGAGGATGCCAATATAAGGCCATCGCAGTGAATTACATCAAAAAGATTCAGGGGCAAAGTCAGTCTGGCCGAAACATTTACTATCTGCTGTCCTCATATGAGGTTACCTTGCATTTGAATGAAATACATATTTAACCCTGAAGCAGGGTTAAAGAGCTGTGCCACTAGCATCACTATTAATTATTAGTGTAAGGACCACAACTGGCATACTGACCACTGCAGTGTGACATCCAGAGTGATCATATTGGACTCTGGGATCAGGTGAGGATTGCAGGGTACTGACAGGATAGACCATACACTGGGCTGGAACTGAACACTGGAGAGCTATGAATGGAGTTTATTAATGCTACAAGGTGACAGCACTGGAGAGCCCAGGAAAGAATGCCTTTCATACAGCTTTCAAAACGTCCAGTGTTCATTAATAAGGTCTGGGGTAATCACAGTGCTGGAGGGTTGAGAATGGAGAATTGTACTCGTTAGTATTGGAATGCAGGGTAACAGCATGCTGCATTAGAAGTGATGAATAGATTGTTTTAGTTCAGCTTGACCCTCAGTAACAAACATCACTAACTCAGGACTCCCAGGTATCACTAACAAAGAGACAAGTAAAACAGCACTATTGGATTGATTTGTCCTTTGGAGGTGGCATTTGCAGCAGTGAAGTTTGAAACCCTCAAGGTTCATGGATTAGTCGGAGTGCTGCATTCGAAGTGATTACTATTTCAGGTTCCTAAATTTAGGAAGGGAGTATGGGGAGGGCGGCAGCTTCTATAATCCCAGTCCCTCTGGGATAAACGGGATTTAAATAGAGATGGGAGGTGGAAAGTTTTTGTTTTGTTTTAATTTTCCAGGAAGGTTTGCCAAAGGCCTTGTGTTTTCCGAAGCTAATTCAGGAGACGACAGGCAGGAGATAATGCAGGATTAGAGTGAAGGGGAGAGGCAGGCTGGCAGACTGAGCTCAGGTTTACTGGGAGAGCCGCTTCGTAACACACACACACACTGCTCTCTGTAAACAACAACACGCTCGTAAAACCAGCAAGTGGGCTTTCTGTTTTCATGTTCCAGCAGGACAAGTCGCTTTTTTTTTTTTTTTTTAAATCTATCAGATAAACGTGTCTGCTTTTTTTTTTTTAAAAAAAACAGCCTGCGTTTAAAACAGAAACAAGCTCTGTATTTTGAGGACGGTTTTATTGTCTGCTTGTAAATGTAATTCTAGAACGTGTGGCTCAGATTGAATGTTAGTAGTGGGACTCGGGTTGGGGTTGTTATTGCTATCTTCTCAAATTCTAAGTTGGAACCTGCTTCTAAATATACGAGTGGACGATAATGCTTGTTTTTATTGGATTGAAGCACTTGTATAATGTTTAGATGATGTGATATTCCAGTTTATCCCAGACTGTTTGGATAATGGGACGTGAGTCCGGGAGCAGTATCTCAGATGATTAACGACCCAGGAATGTGGATTCAAATATGTCGAGAAAGAAATAGCAGCCATAATTTATGGAGCAGGAGACAGTCACAGTGTGTAGTGTGAGCATGTTGCAGTAATTCCACTATGGTTTACACTACAATGTTCTACCCAAGTACCTTCAGCTTCCTTTTCACTGCTCCCCTTATGTACAGAAGAACATAAGAAAGTTTACAAACGAGAGGAGGCCATTCGGCCCATCTTGCTCGTTTGGTTGTTAGTAGCTTATTGATCCCAGAATCTCATCAAGCAGCTTCTTGAAGGATCCCATGGTGTCAGCTTCAACAACATTACTGGGGAGTTGGTTCAAGACCCTCCCAATTCTCTGTGTAAAAAAGTGCCTCCTATTTACTGTTCTGAATGTCCCTTTATCTAATCTCCATTTGTGACCCCTAGTCCTTGTTTCTTTTTTCAGGTCGAAAAAGTCCCCCGGGTCGACATTGTCTATACCTTTTAGAATTTTGAATGCTTGAATCAGATTGCCACGTATTCTTCTTTGTTTAAGACTGAATAGATTCAGTTCTTTTAGCCTGTCTGCATATGACATGCCTTTTAAACCCGGAATAATTCTGGTCGCTCTTCTTTCTAGAGCAGCAATATCCTTTTTGTAGCGAGGTGACCAGAAATGAACACAATATTCTAGGTGAGGTCTTCCTAATGCATTGTAAACTTTTAACATTACTTCCCTTGATTTAAATTCAACACTTTTCACAATATATCCGAGCATCTTGTTGGCGTTTTTTATAGCTTCCCCACATTGTCTAGATGAAGACATTTCTGAGTCAACATAAACTCCTAGGACTTTTTCATAGATTCCTTCTTCAATTTCAATATCTGCCATATGCTATTTTTATTGCCTGCGTGTAGTACCTTACACTTTTCTCTATTAAATGTCATTTGTCATGTGTCTGCCCAGTTCTGAATGTTGTCTATATAATTTCGAATGACCTTTGCTGCTGCAACAGTGTTTTTTAGTTTTAGTTCAATACATTTTCTTAAGTGTATTAAGAAACTGCAAGGAGACAATTGTTTTTATAAGAAACTACCTTTCCAGGGGAACTCTCTGCTCCAATTATATTAAGTAGTACAGTTCTTATACTGCAGTTACGACTTATGGAAGGTGCCTTACTATCTGAAATTTAATAGCAGTAGTTAAGTAATACAGCAGTGTCTTTCCAGTAATATCCAACTCATTGAAGTGTAACTAAAGTCTGCTTATGTGCAAATGCATGGCTTAGGTTTATTACTTTTGAACTTCTGGGTGGCAGTCCTTAGTAAAACTTAAATAAGTTCTTGGTCTAGTGGAAAAGTGACTTGACAAGCGTCTTTCAACATCTGAAGATGCTGGTGGTACAAACGGGTAACAAAGCTTTAGTTCTAATAAGAAACGTATATCAAGAAAGACATGTGACAAAGTCACAGACAATAAATAGTTGAATTTGTCTAACCTTTTTAGTTTACTGACTTACTCAAATAAGCCTGACAATTTGTGACACCAGCTCTGTCAGTCCGGAAAACCAAGGAGCTCAGAGTGACCCGAGTTCAATAGGCTAAGAATATACCTGCATCAGTGAGCTCCCTGCCTGTTTATACCACAGCCAGCGCAGCAATCAGGAACATTGAAACTGCTAAACCAAGAATGTAAACAGTGCAGGGAGGGACAGAGGGAGGGTGAAACCAAGGGGGGAGAGATACTGAAGAGGCTTAGCTCTGTTTACTTTCCAAATACTATCTCAGAATTGGGAATCGTAAATGCAGTATTTAAAATTCCAGAGATACTCAGAATTGTGTAGATGGCATTCCTCAACTGTGCCCCAAATACATAAAGAAACAGCCGCATATACAAACACAGTATCCCCTTACAGAACACTTTGAAATAGAACACCAGTGTAGTACGCTGAAGGAACCCTGGTTAACAGAACACAAATATACTGATTTGGTACATGATAATACCACAGATTATCAGCGTGTTTGTGTTCATACAAATATAAAAATGTTTGGTATTCTAAATAACCGCATTCAGATAAAGTAGTATTGATGCTGGTCATTTTTGCATGGAAACACACTGCATGAGAAAGAGCAGTGAGAGAGAGAAGATGAAGATAAAGCGAGGGAGTGAAAGAAGCTCACGAAACATTAATTCAATTAGCCCTCTGCTGGACCCCCTGCTGAATGAACGCCAGGGGTTTGAAGTGAGTTAACGAGCAGAGTGGGATTGAGGGAGCAGGCTGGAACTGCCAAAGCTGTTTGAGGATAGAGAGCTGCCAGCGCCGTGCAGGAAGGCTCCTTAGAGCATGCTATCTATCATTCTTTACCTGGGCAGTGATGTTCTGTGTGAGCCTCCACTGCTTTCAACGGTCACGGTTTTGAATTGCATAAGGCGCACGCATTTAGGGTAGTGTTCAGTGTCCATTGCATGCAACAGCAGCACTAAACTTATAATTAGATTCGATAACACTTTATTTTGAGTGTCATAAATATTTAATTAATTAACCATTTGCTGTTCATTCCATGTTAATGAACAGTCAATGGATATACATGCATGTGTGTATCATTAGACATACAAAGACTGGTATGTGGCGTTACCGATATTATTCCATATGCTAGCCACACTAATAATGCGCATTTAAACCACATCATTGCCATTCACAATCTCATTTCAAACTGTGATGATCATGTGAATAGGGTATTAGTAGCTTTGCATACCAGTCTTTGCTGGAGCAGGAAACTACCTCAAAAAAACATACTCAACATACATATGAAATATGAGTTCAAATGGCAGTCTAATCATAGATACATGCATGGCATATCTATTGACTGGTTATTAGCCTGTAACTAAATTTCAGCAAAAGGTTAATCGCATATTAACTAAATACTTATGCCACTCAGATTAAAGCGTGACCCTAAAATTCATTCAACAGTAGTGGATCAATTACTGACAAACACAGCTCTGTGTACAGTTGTGGAGCGATGGTGGACATGAGCTCTAAAACAAGCCGGGCTTGAGAAGCTTGGAAGTTTCTCTTCCCAGACTTGGACGTTTCTGTAGGATTGGGATTTTTTGTTGCGCACTCTCAGGTGCGGTCACCCTGAACCTTAATAATGATCACTGGAACTGTGGCCATGTGTGAAGATCACATGAAAAGCTTGAAGAGAGACTTTAAAATGAGGTTCCTGTAAGCTCTGGACTGTCAGACAGAGTTGTGATCAAATTTTTAACAATCTTAAAAAAAAAAAAAAAAAAGTAATGCTTTTGAAATACCCAAAGAAGGGCATTGCCTGGGAACACTAATCCCCATTACTCCCTCCCTCTCCATCTGGGCCAAGTTTACTAATCTCGAGCACCTCTGCAAGTCTGAATTTTTTTCCTAAACTCTACGTTTTTACAGCTAACAAAATCCTTTTATAAATATTCCGTCATACACTTCCATATGTTTTGAAGAAGCACATATTATAGTATTAAAAGAGGTTGAAGGCATTTTACTCTCCAGGTAAAATTATCTAGGAAGTGCAAGCATCACAGACCACCTGAAAGACATATACACTGCTAAGAGCGAATAGGTTTGTAAATTGTGGCTGCCTATCCTCTCTTGGTTGTAATGAAGGAGTTCTCAAGTCTCCAGAGGTGAAAGACTAGTGCACTGACCCTCCAAGTATCCTAGTTTTAAAAGATGAAGAGGTTTTGTAATCAGAGAGTCTTAGCTCCCATTAACATTACATTCCTCAGGTCTCTTGTCTATTTTTCCTGTCGGTTGCTTAGTTTCCTGATCCTACCTGAATTCTATGAGCAGTAAAGGGAGTGCCAAGCAGGGGGGCCCTAATACCTGCTGCACAGGAAGTACAGCTACAGTGTGGCAGCAGGTTGGACAGACTTCACCAGAATCAAAAGTGATAATAAACACTGTAGAACTAAATGATAGAATGACAACTAACTTGCAAGAGGTTTTTTTTTTTTTTTTTTAATTATATGATAAGAGAGGAAATGGACCTTCCTTTAAATCACATCACAGTTGCTGGAGTTACTAAATCTACAAAAGCTACTCGGAGGTACTCATGTTAAGCAAGCTGTCAGAAAACAATCCTCATTTCTTTTTTTTAAGTTAATTGTATCTTGACAGATGGCATTATTTAAACAAAAAAAAAAAATTCTCAGCAAAAATAAACCCAGAAATACAGAGCAGCCTACAATAGGGCAGTCAAGTTAAGAGCTGCTGGATGTAATTAAAGTATATCATTGTGACATAATTCCTCTGCTAATTGCGTAGCAAATACTACCCTCGATCACGCTCTCATTAAAACTGAGGGGGAAGAATAAAAGCAATACTTTTATTTATATATATATACCGTGAAGGGTAGAGAAGTGGTTTAGAAATGGCGGGCACAGTTAATTAAGCATTAATACAATGGTGTGTTGCACAGCACAGATAGAAAGTTGTCAGCCAGACTTTTCTCTTCAGGCAGCTGTGAGGCAACAATGCTCTCTGTTGGTGACTTTGTAGTACTGCACAGAGAGAACTGCTGCCTTCAGTGGCTTGGCTCCAGCTCTTCATAATGGAGCAATAACCCTAGTATTTGAAACATTTCCAAATCTTGCTACGGCTCCCAGCATAGCAGTCACATTATGAGAGATTCAATTAAAAGGTGTGGCTTGCAGTCTGTAAAGGGATGTTCTCTCACAGAACTTTGTGCAATTTTCTTCGGACTCATATCTGTCAACATTGCAAATCAGTAAGAGTAAAACTTTATGAACTATGTTATTTTTTTTTTGCATTTAGAAGAATCTACAAAGTATTTATTATTGAAGAACAAAATACTTGCCAGCATCTCTAACATTAAATCAACTATCAAAACACGCAGCACAGCAGTGCAAGATGAAAGTGTTTTAGTGTGTGCGTGTTCTCATCTACAATACCGGCTCTAAAAAACACAGACCAAAAGCATTCCTGTGTAGTAAAATTTTAATATCCGAAAAGAAAGATTTAAAAATGCCATATTACAAATAAAAAATAAATGTTAACACTAGTGGACAAGAAACATCTCTCTTTAAATAGAACTGTACATTGTTTAAACAAAAACAAAAACCATAGTAACAAGACTTTAAAAAAAAAAAAGAAAAGTTGAATTCCTTCTACGATAAATTGATAACATTAGTAATCATAATAAATCATAAAATAGAGATACACACAGAATTAAGTAGAAAAGAATTTGGGTGACACATATTTGATTGTGAGGTGTGAGAGGGTTGTTAGAATAAGGCAATAGTTGAAAGGACCAAACCACACCTAACAGGAGGGGTGTTAGCAATCTCCACCTCACAGTCAAGACCAGACCAACAGTAGAAGGGGGGGGGGGGGGGGGGGGGTGTTACAATAACTTTTCAATTTACTGGTTACAAAAAACAGGTTACAAACAGTCAGACATTTCGAAGGAGTAATTGTTTAGCAGTTGTATTCCCCTCCTCTGAATTGTGGGTGCTTGGTAAGGAGGTTTGTAAGCAGACAAGAGGGTATCAACTTTAAATGAACTTTGAGCCCAAGCTTTTTTATTGTTATTATTATAATATAGCTGCAAAAATATCCTCCTAAAAAAATAAACTCTTGTTTTACAAACGCTCCGTAGAATAGAATCAACTTGTGCCAGAAACAAAACTAGGAGGATGGCCAGTAAAACTAGAAAAATGAAAGTGAATCAGTAATAATTTTGACACAGTTTTAATACCACTTTATAAACACTTTGTAAAGTGGTGATATTTGAGGTAATAATTTCTGAACTTTTACCCATCTTGCACTTCACTTCACAATCTGTCTTTAATCAACCAGCTGCTTCTCCCAGTCACTGGCATGCTTTACAAAGGCACTGCTGAGGTGCTGTGACCTCGGAAGAAAACTACCTAAATAACTTTAACCTAATATAGTACCAGAAATCATTTTGCTCTATTAGTTGACCTATATAGTGAAGGGAAGTATGTGACAGATGATTTACTGCAGTATTACAATCGCTTACAAAGGTACATTACAGAACTTACACAAACTTATGTATTTATTGTGTACTGTATGTGTAATTTATAAAAGATCCACTTTCACATTCCTAGTTCTTTCTTCTGGTCTCTGAATTGTTAGACAACATGTTTGTCAAACACCCTTTAGCTAGGCCCAGGCCTTCTACTGGGGGCAGAAATCTGCTGTAAATGGGTTTGTTCCTAAAAACAAACAGATTCAGCAGCTCACAGCTCAGCTTAGCCCAGTTGGGTTTTCTTTTCCTTGAGACTGCTTGTTTACTACTCCACAGCACCCCCTGGTGGGATTCCGAGCTAGGACAAGTTCTACTGCTAGTAAACCACATTGGTATTCAAAACATACAAAACTACTCATTAACGATGACAACAAACAAAAAGACTTTTGCAACATTATAGAGAAAAGGTACTGATACTGAAATCTGCCCCAGAAACAATTCTACTCCCGCCCCTCTCCTCCAACTAGACGGTTTACTGGAAACCAGCTCAAGATTAGTGACTGCATTGCTATTCATTAAAAAATAAAACCATCATATATGATGGTCACTGCTCCCTTTATCACTGTGCAATCGAGCTTTTAATGTCTGAGCCTCAGATTCACTTCTTCAGGTACATATTGGATTCCTGTTCCACAGGTATTAGTCTCTCTCCCCCCACAGTACAGTTAGTCAACACACAGAAACAGAAACCTCGCTTAAAAACAACATCTCTGCCTTAACTTACCAAAAGATTTCGTATTTAATTAAAAAAGAAATTCACATGGAAAAAAGTCTGATTACTCATTCCCTTAAAAGAAAGAATGATTTTTTTTTTTTTTTTTTAAATAACACAATTACAATATGCAACAACAAGAGGTACTGTGCACTATGTAAAAATTCAGCTTAAATTAAAAGGTATATAAAAATAGCAATTTAAAAAAGGGGAAGTCATTTTGGCCACAAAAACTTATTCAAAGCAATGTCCTTCCCTTTTTACTCCTCCTGGTGGCTGCATGTTGTAACTGTGAGATTTCACAGAACCGCATTGAATGCGTTGAAAATGTCCCACCAAACCTTGATTAGCTGTTCAATCTCTGCAGTGTTTGGGTGGGAAATGTCCATTTGACAAAAATACTTGCTTAGATGCACTTTTAGGGTTTCTCCATCACAGATCTCCTCAGTTAAACTCTACATATATAAAATACAGTTTTCACAATACAGGTGTGTTACTCGAACAGTGCTGGTGGTGTCCGATTACAAGAACAGATGCATTTAGCATCTATAGAGAAAGAAACCAGTTTACAAAGAATGTGATTCTCCAAGCTCTGAAGACCCTCATTCTATTTCCTTTATTTTATTTCTTCTATTTTTTGCCCTTTTGTTTTTAATGCATTAAAAAAAAAAAAAAAATCTGCGTCAAACGACTTTGTACAAAAAAAAAAAAAGCTAAATACATTTTTTAAATATAAACACTGGATTTAAAAAAATCTCTCCCCTCTTGTGTTTAATTCTGCCAGATTTTCAGGTTATCGTGGAGTTTGACTGAGGAGAAACTCCATTATAGATATGTTTTTAATTTACAGTACAGGTCGGGCACAGGCCTGCCTTGGAAGGGTTTGGTCAGGTTTTAATCCTGCAGAAGACAGACAGCAGGTTATTGGGGTACATGGATACTATAGTGATGGTATGATGCAGGGTATTTTACAGATTTTAAACTGTGCTCTGGTGTTCCAGAACAGGACCAGGGGCCACACAATCTTTGCTGGCGGTATAGAAGATGGCTAACCCTTCCACATTGCAGGTTGTGTGTTTTAGAACAGACACAGCTATCGATATCACACTGTCTTTGCAGATATTGGGATAGGAAAAGAATAAAAACCTAAATAAAAAAGTGGCTGGATGGTAAACGGGTCTGCTCTGTGGCTCTACAGGATCCAAAGCCCCCATTCCCTGTGTGTGTATGCGTGTGTGTGTGTGTGTGTGTGATGCATGTGTGTATGTATGTGTGTGTGTAGGGGGTGATATCCACATTACAAAGCATCCTCTTCCCCTACTCCATCTCCCTAGAGTCTGTCACTGCGGAAGCTGTCCTCCACAGAGGGGTCAGGTAGGACCATGTCGGGGTCACTCAGCATGCTCAGTCCGTCCAGGCTGAGGGGTTCGATTCGCAACTCGTTGCCCAGGAACTCCCCCTCCGAGTCAAAGCACTCCGGCACCCCTGCCAGCGCGCTGCTGATATCCTTGGACAGGCTCGGGTTCGACTCGTCTGAGAAGGAAGAAGAAATCACCTATTCAGTACAGTCACGCAGGTCACAGGCAGAGGGTCACCATCCAAGTCCTGATCAGGCCAAGCCCTACTGAGCTTCAAAGATGTGACCCGATCACAATCCAAAGTGCATGGTTGACCTGGCACTACTGGGACACCATCACCTGTTGCTTACCTGTTAGAATGATGTTGGGGATGCCTCCCCCGCAGTTTGAGAAGAACATGTTCTGCCGCAACTGCAGTGACTCCTGCAGGTCCCCGTGGCTCCCACCCAACCCCATCAGTGACGCCTGGGAGTAGCAGAGGTTGGACCCCGGGTCAAAGCAGCTTCCCCCCGGCAGTGAACTCATGGAGTTCTCCAACATGTTGAACTGGTCGAGCTGCTAGAGAACACAGCATGGTTAGAAAAGGTGTGCATTCAAAATGGAAGAATCAGCGCGGCACACTCAAGAATCCTCATTTCTTAACAGCCAAGCTTCTCTTGCAGCTGAACAAAATGAAACAGGGTGTCAGAATAGTTAGTGCATCGTGAATGTCACTCTTTTACCTGGTAAGACAGGGACTTGGACTGCCTGCCCGAGAGCTGGGTGTCCATGAAGGGATCATAGAAGAACGCCCCCAATGAGTTGTGCTGCAGAAAAGGAAACGGGAGAGGAGATGAGCACGTAAATATACATTCCGTAAGGTAACAGCATTACAACATGAATTTAGTATTAACACAAACTACAAATAATAACGGTTCCATTAGTATCTGCTGCCCGGTACTCACATTGGCATTGGAGTTCAGATCCATATGAAGGTTGTGGAGGGAAGCCACTGGCTGCTGCTGAAGCTGCTGTTGCTGCTGCTGCTGCTGAAGCTGCTGCTGTTGCTGTTGCTGTTGCTGCTGTTGCCCCGAGGAACGCTGGGAGCTCTGCTGTATTGGCTGGTGGGACTGCTGCTGCTGCTGCTGCTGCTGCTGTTGTTGCAAAGACTGCTGGGACTGCTGGTACAGGTGGTAGGGAGGGGGCGGCTCCATTGGCAGACTGCTGGTGTCCAAGGAAACGCCCTGAAAACAGGCAAACTGAAAGTCGTTAATTACAGCACACCGTTTATTATTCTTCTCATCATCACAACAACAACAACAACAACAACAACAACAATAACAACGACGCAAATGTCATGTTAAGTCAAGGTAAATTTGTCCAAGGGTAATAGTTATTAACACTAAATGTTTAGATCTTTATAACATTAACAGGGCTGGCATTTGAGTGAGCGATCCTGAGAACCCAACAGCTTTTAAATGGATTTTCCTGTTGCATGAAGAGAAGTCACTGCCTCGAAGAAGAAATTTAAAATTTCCTAAAATGGAAAATCAAAGCACTTTTTCCAGTGCCTCGCCATGTCTCGACAGCACATTGCTATTTATGTATTTTCATAACTGAATGAGCATGATGGGTGCAAACTGTACAAATTCACTTCTGGAAGTTTTACGTCATAATTGACAGTCAAGAAGTGTTGACCAGTGTGATCGACAATGCAGTAAAGTTACAGCACAGGTGTGTCTGTGCGCAGTGGTACAGGTGTGTCAGTGTATGTGTGATCTGCGACTGCCCAGGTGTGCGGATACCAGATGCTCACCTGTAACAAGGGACAGACAGCACAGCTGTGTGATTGCTCTACCAGCCCTTTGAGGACTTGATAGTAACTCCACAAAAACCTATAATGTTTCGCAACAAGTTTGCTTCAAAATAAGCTTTACTAAATAGAAGGGAAAAAAAACAGTACTGAAGTCTTTATAATACCCAAGAGCAAAGAGCCAAGGAATGTTATGAGTCTATGATAAAATACTGGAAAAATATTTAGACTGGAAAGAAACCATGTGCAGTGTGACAGGCAGAGGGACACGATCAACATAATAGCATACTGGGAGTCAACGTAAAGCATGCGTGTGTGCCCGTGGTGCTTACCTGTGTGATGGGGGACAGAGACGGGGACATGGTAGGGGAGAGCTGCATGCCGAGGCCCCTGCGCTGCTCGGCCCCGGGAGACAGGGTCAGGGGGCTGACGGGGGTGTGGCGCCGGCGCGGCGTGTTGCTGAGGGCCCCCTGTTGTGGGTTGGACAGAGAGGACAGGCGCAGAGACGAGTGGATGGAGGGGTTGCTGAGCGATGAGTGCAGCTGAGAGTTGTTGAGGGTAGCCTGGATGGACGGGTTACTCAGGGAGGAGGAGAGTCCTGTGGGAAAGAGAGATGTTGGTATCAAGAACCGATCAACAGCACTATAAATAGAGGTTAATTAAAGCTGGGACTGACAAGTCCAGTTGGCAAGCGAACTAGATGATCATTTAATCTGTTTGGTTGTTTTTGGTATACAGGTCTTCTACTGCGAGAATATCTCCTATAAACCTCATACAGCAAAGTAACTAAGTGGCAGCTATCAGGCAACTGCACCTTGCGAGTTCCCAATGCCCAGGTGCATCATGGCAGCGGGCAGGTTTCCTGTGCTGCTCCCTCCACTCAGGCTGGGGTACCCTCCATCTTCAGGGTCCAGCGGGGTGGGCAGTGGAGAGGGGAAGTGCAGGTTGGTCAGGTCTGGCAGTGATCCGCCTGTGTTCAACGTCCCCTGGAAATGGGAGAGCCCAGCATTCTGTTCCGGGGACGGGAAAATACTGGCAGAGGAAACGTTACAAATGTTTATAAATCATGTTGTTGTTTTTTATATCTTTTTAAAGCAGTGCAACCACATGTGCACTCACATACAAACAATGAAGACATGTACCAACGCACAGTAAAATAGCCACAGTAACACAAATAAACAGTCTGCCTCACACTCTTTTTGACAGATAACACAATACCTTTGCAGACGGAGTAAAATTAAATGTAGTCTTGTTTCCTATACAAATGAGGTGCAACTCACTTGATTCCAGGCACTTCACATGATTTGGGGCGTGAGGACAGAGACTGCACCTGCATCAAGGGAAAGGAATGAAAGAACTTCAGCATTTTGTTCTCCCCCCCCCCCCCCAAAAAAAAAGATGCAGAGTCCCATGTTTCCTTAAGGCACACATTTTTGGGGGTTTGTGCTTTTCCTGTGAAATACACAACCTTCTCCCACCCTTCCTTTTGCCCTGCAATGTCTTAGCCACAATCTATTCCACAGGCTGCTGAAAACAGGCAGACATGCATTTCCTCAATGATATAGTGACCCCTGCTGGGATCTTAAGGAGCTTATCCAGGGTTGGAGATATAAACACATAAAGACACACCTTAATGCCAAATTCCTTCAACAGTTCTGACATCCTGTTGTGTAACTAACCTTCCTCATCTCACATTATGAGCTGTTTAAGAGGCCGAGTTGTATTACCCTGAGAGTGTAATGTTATTCTATCAAGACGGTTACTTCTTGACATGCCCTTTTCCCCACTCACCTTCTTGGCCTCCCACAGCTGTTTGGGGAGTGGCTTGCTGACACCCATCAGACTCTCCTCGTTTGCCAAGGCTGGGAACGAGAACACTGGACAAGACAAACAAGAGTTACTTTCCAGAGCAGCATTACCAGGAAATACAGTACTGTGCATGCAAAGCACAGAGCGACCAGCAGCATGGACAGACATAACTCCAGTCTAAACACATCATTGGAACAAAACAGCAGAGCTAACTGGGAGGGAGAGAAAGGAAAAAAAAAATCAATCAAATCAAGATAATAGCAAAGGTACAGTGTACCAACAGGATTTTCAGGATATGCAAATAAACCAGCGAAACGGCAGCAGAACACTACAGCAGCTCACTGGGATGGGCTGCTTTGTCAGAGCACAGCAGTCCCCTGGTACGCATCTGACCAGCAGGTGTTTAAAGGATGTTTTGCACTTTGTTGTGTTTCCTTGGCAACAGGAAACCTGTTTGAGTTGAGATGCACGCTGGGGCTTTTCTCACCAAGGACGTAAAATGGAAATGAATAATTCTACCTAAATATGACGTAGAACAAACACTGTCAGGAGAAAAACGAACAGTTGCCAAACAGGAAATGATGAAACGATTAACATACTATTCATTCAAAAAACGTGGAATAGCAGATATGCATGAGGGCATCTGTATAATGACAAGTGGTGAAATCATACACAGTGCTGCAGTAACTCCCATGCAAGGACTGTAAGCATTACATTCAGTCTTAGAAAGGAAGTAATAGTGTAAAACAAAAAGGAATCGAAGAAACAAATCTAAAAAACGGGCCCCGGGGGAAGGCTGGCCTCCTTACAGGACAGCCTCCCTTTAATACTGGGAGAGCGTGGCACAGCATCATAGTGGATTAACCCACTGCAACACCCAGCAGGGATGCATGCTTAACACAGAGATCAAACTCAAGACAGCAAAGAAAAGGGGGAGTTACTGTGGGCATGTCGACACAAGGACAAGCCAAAAGGATGGAGGGACGCAATCAGGCAATCAGACAAGGAGGATGACAAACAAATATTAAGAAGAAAACATGTCGTTAAATACGACATAGAAAGTCTGGCACTGAAGACAGGCATACATGTCTTGCACGTTTAGATTTACTGACGCAATCAAAGGCTGATCTGGAAACGCCTGCTGCAGACGAATTCAAGTCTTTCATTATCAAGTCTGGCTGCATTTCACAGAGGTCACCCTCCTGGATATTGCAAAACCCTTTCTCTTGTTCAGTAACCACTCACCATCTCCCATCCCGTCGATCTCGGCTTCATTAACGCTGACTGTGGAAAAATGACAAAATGAAATGGTAGTCAGTAAAACTCCCAGGCTAGACCAGCTGCACTCATCCCTAGCTCCCTCACATGCTCTGCACTGGCAGTGTATCATCAGGTGGTGTTCAATTCAATCTGAATATGCAGAAGCTTTAGCAATTTAGAAACAGCAATTGGTCTCTAAACTTTGCTCTGTCGTGTCTCTTTTTTGGCTTTATATGAAAGTCGACTCTGTGGATGTACTAAAACTGGACTCTGCAGCTTTAAACCTCTTCTGCCTTTCCTCTGAATGAGGCATCAGGAATGAGTAAAAATAAACATTGAAACCAGAGCCCCAGGGGACTAGGAAATAAGAACAGCATTGTTTTAAACAAGAGTTCTTAACGTTCCATAAATAAGGGTCTTTAGTTGTAATCACCACATCTAATTGCAGCTGTTAGACAATGTATCATTAAATAATCTGGTGAAGAATTGTATGCCTTAAAACAGTGATGCCCAATTCAAGCGGGATTGCCGTGAATAACTGGATAACATATCTAATTATTAATAAAGGAGGGCATGCCGTGGGGCCTCTCGCAAGGACTTTGTCCCAAGAAAGATAAGGGGCCGACAAGCAGCAAGAATGTCTGCGTATGTGTATCAGAGACAAGGTTTTCTTTTACCCCAGACTCCGATCCAACTGCTTGCTCAAGACAATCCTTTCACTTCTTTAGCTCTGTCAGCCTCCACAAACATGTGTATTAAACCACCCTATTCACAGCATAGGAGAAAGGGAGGATGTTTTGCAAATCCCTCCCAGAGACTGAGCTTGTGACCTTATTTGTGTCCAGATGGCCATGTTCATGCCCTTTATTGTGGCACTGCCTCTCCTATCACAAGCCACTCCTCAGGTCACAGCTAATTATCCCGGGGCCAAAAACCTACAGGCATCAGTCAGCCTGGTCCACCCTCTCCCTGTCTCTCAAGACGCTCTCCAAAACGAGATCTGAGACTGGAGAATTTATTTTAATAAAACAAAATAGATAAAAAGGAAAGGAAAAAGGGAAGAAATTCTTTCTTCCCGAAATAAATAAATGAACAAATAAATCCCCCCCTCCATGCTTCCTGTGTGCAGACCTTCCTCTGATCTTGAAATAGATACAGATAGAAACCGATCATCCCTTTGAAAGTGACGATGAAAAAGGAAGGTTGCGACTGGCTCACCGTTGCGTTGAGGGGGCGCTCTCGACATCTGCTGGTTCATACCCACAAAGGGGTCCTGGGGATTGGGGTTCAAGGCACTCGTGTGCAGAGCAGAGTCGGAATTTGTCCTGTTCGAGGGAGAGGGGTGGGGGGCGGGGGTATATGAGTTAGAAACCACAGAGACACTGAAGGTCAAGCTGCACACTGCTCATTTACACTGCTGTCGCTGTGAACAGATATTTACACCAGGGTGATTCTTTCCCTGTGTTGGCTTGAAGATACACATTCACTCATTAATTTTTTTTTTTTACCAGGTGGTGGTCCCCTTGCTGGTGGTTTGGCAAATTGATACAGTAAGCCTGTTTACTGGCCAGTTAGAAGTTAGAAGAATAAAAGAACATGTTAATAATTAGAAAATACCATTTGGCCAACAGTAACAAAAAGTACAGTTATAATGACAAACTTCATTACTCGGAATCTGAAAGATAAATTTCTGTTGGATATGAAATAAATTAAATATATACATTTAATACATGTACAACGGTACACAATATTTTGATCTACAAGCGACCCCATAAGAGTTGTCAAAAAATAAGTAAGACACACTTTGTGCAACAGATTAATTGATTATGCAAACGGAAGACAAGACACATATTCTGCAATACATAAAAGCTGCATCTCTCTGCTGAGAGTCACTTTCAGACCACTGATCAGACATACTTTGAAATAGGGGACAGACTGAAGGAGATTGGTTGGAAGGTGCTTCCAAATACCTCCACCCTGAACTATTTAAACACTTTGCAGACTGTTTTGTGGTCCGTGTTTCTGGTTTTTGTGTCCAACCCGGGTATGCACACCTTTCCGTTTGCAGAACCTTGGCTAAAACATTGTTTTGTTTTATTCCCAAGAGAACGACAGTGAGATTTAGATAAAGACGGACAGGAGGAGAAGAAAGTAAAGATGAAAATGAATCTAGGGCTGATTCCTCTGTGAGGAATCAGGGTCAGGGTTCACCTGTTGAGCTGGGATAATAATCTAAATCCGGGCCGTTTCTCTTCGCTCCAGGATGGCTGCTCCCTTTAGAGATGGAAACATTACAGATTACAATCCTGAATCACACCTTGCTTGGCGCTCATCGTGGTTAGTAGGCGTGTGGCAGAGGGCGTCAATGTGTAAAGGAGCAGCAAGGAGGAGATAGATGGCAGGCTGCTGTTTAGTGAGTGAGCAAAGATCAAGATTGAAGGTCTAAGAGTAAGCAAACCAGAAGCTAAAAAAGGTAGAAATAAGATGTTTATGTTGCATCTACTGGTGCCACCATTTACTTCACAAGATATCTTTCTATGTTGACTGTACAGAGGTACAGTATCACACCATTGTAGCAAACTGCAAACAAAATACACAGGACTAGATAATTCCATAACAGCACCCTAAAATACATCTAGGAGGCATGTCGCCCGTTTATTAGGAATAGAGTGTTACTAACACAACAGAGTCAAGAAACAAGGTTTCTCTATCCCCCCCCCCCCCCCCCTCTCATACTCATGAACAAGACAGCATACTGTAAAATACAGGACTAGGTCATGTAACAATTTACAAACTGCCTGCCTAACAGAACAGGAAAAATCGTAATTGTCTTCTTTTATCAGTACACAAGTGTTCCTTTCTTCACTATAAAATACCCCATCAGCTCAATAGCATGTTGTATCTAAAGCTTGCTGTTCCTTCATCTGCTTGCTGGGGGCGATGCCCTGCTGAAAATAGAGAGGACTGACAAAGCATGTGCAAGCTTTGAGAGACCCGAATCACATGCTGCTGCCCACAAATATCTAGAATTCAACAGAAACATTCTGCGATTGATTTATGTGGAATCTGTTGTGGTTTCAAGTTTAAATCCCACCTTCCTCACAGCTCCTTTTATGAGGGACTTTATCTTTACAGTTAAATAACAGTACTATCTTTATTTATGGAACATAACAAGGGGAGGATTATGAAGCAGCAATCTTCAGGAAAAGCCTTGCATTACACGGTTGCTTTACCCTTGCTTTGACTCACCTGCCACATAGAAGGGCAAACAAAACTCTCATTTGAAACGTATCTGAGCATCACAGCCTTTAAGAAACAAGGCTGTATATTAAACAGGGATTTACAAAAAAGGACTCAGGAGCAGTAACAAGAAACTGCATTAGAAATTGAATATTTTATGATGAGAGTGTTCCGAGTTATGGATGAACGACCTACATATAAAATATTGTATGCAATTGGGGTTCACAATGTTGCAGGTTGACCAATGAAGATGGAGAGCTGGCAAGCCTCCAAACAGACTTAACTTGATTAAAAGCATGCAGAAAACCTCTGTTTCTCCAGTTCATCTCTGGACCATTTATCAGTATGTTTACCCACATGTTCATGTTGCACTGATCACTCATTAACACACTACAGACCCAGCCAGCAGGCAGTATAATCTCTCAACTTTGGCTCCAGGCCACAAGCCTGGTGTTGTGAACATTGGAAACAAAAATGGGATCTTAAGGGTTAATGCCTCACTAGTCCAGCAGAGGGGGTTAGCTGGGAAAAGGTGAGTTTGTGTGTAGGGAGAGCGTGAGACTTGAGAGGCAGTGACCCCTACTGCTGACCCTGGGCCAGCTGGACTCTTGAAGAGCTCCGCAGGGACAGACTGACATCTCTACCCAAACACAGCAATACCCAATATCTCTGCTCAGCAAAAACCCACAGGGACCACTGCACTGCCCCAACATGGATCTGCAAACAAACAGTCTCCCGAGACCATAGCAGCACTGCCCAGAAACAGACTGTGCCACATCTGTACCGCTCTGCTGGGACATACAGCATTGCACAAACAAAAACAGACACTCGCATCTCCCGGTCAAGAACTCCCAGGCAAACCAAACTGTCTCTATACTACTGCTTTCATGCTGTACTTTGTTCTTTGCTGTATTTATTGATTGGTGTCAGAAGAGCTTCCCCTCACACACTCAAATATACTAACTTGTATGGTTGTTTGTGATGCGGATTAATGTTCACTTGGAACTAAACAACCCATTGGCACTGTGCCCTGGGAGACAGGGAAGGACCCTGTATTTGAGACGTGTTCAGATTATGGTATGCCTACATCTGTGCGAGATACTCTGTTTAGAATAGTAAGTTATTTATGCTTCTGTCTTGTACTGTCCTTGTTGTGTTTCCATTAGCAGTAATCACTTTTATAAAAATGCAGTTAAACTGAATTGAAAGTGCACTAAACTGGTAAAAAACTACAGCAAGGATTGGCCATTTACCTGTCCTGTATTAAAATATTTTTAGGGTGATCTTAAACAGCACCTGCAGCTTAATACTGCCTGTAGCAATTTTGTACATTTTCTCAGCATTTGTTTTTGATATAAGACAGTAAAATTGGGCTGCTACTTGAGGAATCCCTGTTGGGGTATATTCAGTAAATGTCTAAACCCGTTTCAGACAGGCAGAGCACTGCTTCTTGGCAGCCTGTGCATGGTTGAAAAGCTAACTGGCTCTTCTCCAAGCCAGCCTGCAGTAATGTGCTGCAGATGTGTGTGTGCTGTAAACATTCTCTGCAGAGCTTGCCTCTTCAGATTTCAAGCAGCATCTGTCTCACAGTCGGCCCAGACAGAGACTCCAAATCGTTAGCATGCACAGCACTAACGAGCCAGGCATGGGAGGTTGCCACCAATTACCTGCTGGTCACCTAGCTTCATCACACACTCTGTCCTGCCTGGCTCAGTAAAGTACAGACTACAGAGCGAAGGCCATACATCTGTTGCACTTTTACACACAAAACAGATTCTTTCAGGACACTACCAGGTAAGGATACCAGTTATCGGGTATTTACTTCCCATTATTATCTTATCTTGACCACTCGTTGTCTCTAGAAAGCCAGACAAACAGAGTGGAGAGAGCAACAAAAAACAGAACCAGAGAAGTTCCGAAAGGAAAAAAAATGATATGTGCCATTTTGAAAGCTGTTGTGGTTAGTATTGCACTGTATGTGTGTTCTGGAGTTCAAACCTGAATAAAAAAGGCAGGTTAGAACTAGAGAGAATATGATGCTGGTTAGTACTTGGAGAATCTGCAGGGTTGTAAGACAGCACTTCAAACATACAACATTTTAGAAGAAAAAAGGTATTAATTTTAAATATACAATTCAATAAGCCTTTAAATAAATCATGTTTATTTTTTTTAGACTATAGGATTTAGAGAAAAAACTAAAAGCATTTGAATAGCAAAACATATAATAAAATATTTTTACTTTTATTATATATATATATATATATATATAAAAGTTGATTTTTTATATACATATATATATATATATATATTATATATATATACACACACATATATACATACACACACACACACACACACACACACACCCCAATGTAAACAATGTGGTTTTTAAGGGTTAGCCTGCAAGGTTTACAGGTAAACGTGTTTATGTGGGACTTTATCTTTAGGTTATAACTGAAAACAAAAGCCGGTGCTCACCTTCTCCAGCTGTTATCCGGGGGCGGAGACAGATACACAGATCCATACGGAGAGCTCTCGACGTTCCCGAGTCAAGGAATACCACTCCCAACACAATTCAACCTTGACACAGCTTATCAACGTAGAAATCCAACAAGATAAAAATGACATTACACGCAAACGTTGTGTAGAAATTCACACACAAAAGGAAGGTGCTTTGTTATAAAGAAACACTAGAGCACTTCGCATGCACTTGTGGTTATGCAGTGTGGTTCAAACTGAAGGATTGGGAGGCAGTGTGGCCTAGTGGTTAGGGAGGTAAGGTAACATGTCAGGTTGACCCTCACGGTTTTATATAACAAATAATAAAAAAAGAAATCCCAGATTATATAAAATTCAAACCCAGGCCCAGCATGACCAAACAGAACAATAACGCTGCCTTGATCAAAGGTCAGTGAAACAATGGCAACATTATCAAACACTAGCAAACTGTCAACACTAAGTTCCTTGCATTGTCAAACAGTGCAATTATGGAGAGAAAAAAAAAATACCATTCCTGGCAGTTACACAGTCAAACATCTGTCTGTGTTCGAGCTTGGGATACACAATACTTTCTTATATCTTATATCAAGGAGTATCACCACTGAGATCCTTAAGCATCTTGATTACATTCATCATAAGGAAACAGAACACACAACTCCTATGGAAGAGAAAGCCTGGCACACATTTTTCAGGTATTCTTACTGTCAAGCCATAAGAGATGCACTAAAAGAAAGAGCTTTCTTCAGTTTTAAATCAGCCTTGAGTTGTTAATGCCGTGGGATGGGCAGATAGCCAACAACTCCTCTGAGACCATCAAGCCACAAAGACAGTACTACACTAATGGGGGCTTACACTGTAGAAACAATCCACACTCACCCTAATACCATCAAATAGTCCGGAGGAACAGTTACTCAATCCCCTGGATTTTGACCTCTTGCACTTGTTTTGACAGATGCTTTAAAACATTTGTGGAAAACAAGACTTTAAAACAGAAAGCAGTGTGTAATACACAATGAAATGATTACAAACAATAAATAAAATGTATGAAAGTAGAACATTTCTGAGAAAGCAAAAGTCAGACGTCTATACCGAAAACAAAGTTCAACCTCTGATCTACTGTAGTGTGTCACCAGCAATTTACCTCTAGTTTGAACTCTTGCATAACAGTTTGTGCCGTTTCTGGTTTTACAGAAAGCAATGTTTGCACCAAGACTATTGAGCTAAGTCTAAGCCATGTACTTATATGCATTTTATTTTCTAGTTTAAATTTTTTTTTTTAAATGCATCTTATTTTTCTTTCAGTTAAGGTAGAATATGATGCTTAAGGAAGCTTAAACAAAATAATGTCTTACTACTCTAACTGTTCAGAATTTATTCAGGAGGTGATACTCAATAAAAGGTGTCAAGTTTTGAAATTCTGTCCACAAATTGTGTGCATTCTTTTTTAAAAGACGCATTAAGATTAAAGCAAGCCCTGGAACAACCCTTGATCCAAGTAGAGCACTGCGCTCGGATGTTTGCACTACCACTGTTTTACTGCAGGTGTCTAACATGGGAGGACGAGAGCTACTGTAGCAGGGCAGTAGGACAGAGAGGATCTGTTTCAGGTAGAAGGAGAAGGAGCTGCCAGATCACACAACTGCAGAATCCTGACAGAGGTAACTCACTGCCTGAGATTACAGAAAGCAAGCGTGTCACGTCAAGACATTGGACTGCTTACATAAACCTGCTGCCTCCCTGACAGCATTTCACATACATTGGCTGTTTAAGGGCTTAGTGATTAACCCTATAATAAAGACCATGCTTTTTTTAATTCAACACTAATCAAGTCTTAAATATTTTTGTTTATGGTTTCCTGCTCAAAAAACCTTCTTTCAACCACAAACAACAAACTAATGTAGATACGTAAATACATACTCGTAGCGTGGTTTTGAAAGAGTCAATGAAAAGAGAGTGGGTAAAGAATGAATCAAAATACTGAATACTCAGCCTTGGCCTGCCCTCACTCCCTCTATCTCTCTCCCCTTGAAGGTGAAACCGGATCTGAACAGAACACTTTCCCTCCTCCTCACAGCCCCTAATCCTCTTGAGTTCAAAAAACAAACAATAAACCAGCTAGCGGACAGGTACCTCCCAAATGTATTCATTCTCTCTCTCAAAAGGACAGAAACACGAAGACAAACAATCAGGGGCTCAGAAGTGCGCTAGTCTATTCAATCACAGCAGGGGCCCTTTGTGTGCAATAGTTAAAACAACATCTAGATGCAGGGGTGTGCACTTTCATTTTGGTTTTTCAGGATGGGCCTTCCTTCCACGGTATGTACATCCCCTACCATTTATAGACCCCACCTACAACCCATAAGTGTGCACAAAAACGTACTGTGTTTAACTAAATAAGAACACACACGCCCAGCATAAACACACACACACACACATATATATAGTATATATTATATATACTGTATACATACACACACCCATACAAACATGCTCCCACAGTTGTGCTTAATTGCCCTCTATACGCTGGGTTGAGGGAATAAACATTAATCATGACATTATACTATGTAGCTGCTGTTTTTAAAAGGGCTGATGTCCTCGCTTGAGAAGACACAGGCCTTGCCTGCAGGCCTCCTATTAAACCAAAATTAATCTCTCCTGTTGGTTAAGTGGAGCTGTTGGAAGGCTCTGGGTCTCAAAGAAAAATAACCCAGGTTATCAATTAACAGCACAGGTGCAGAGCTGGCTCACTGGATCCCTAAACAGTACAGCATCACCACACTTCATGCAGTACTATTCTGATGGAGCAGATGCTGTTGGCTAGACTAGGAGTGCTCAGTACAAAGCTGCTGATCCCAGCCCTGCCTATTCAGGCTTCTTAATTGCAAATATCCTCTCGCTCTCTCTCGCTCCCTCACTTAGGGATGCTACAAGAACAGAGCCAAACATAAACAACCTGACACTCCTAATGTAAGCGACGGCTGCTACTCCGAGTCAGCAGAGCATCACCGGGTCAGTAAAGGATATCTGGCGTCCGAGCTTGTCTGCAAGTCGCCGGTGTGGAGAGTTGAGTCGGCTGCGGTCTCGACTGACACGCTCTACCAGCCCGTGGTGCCGAGTGCCGCGCATGCTGTCCAATCCTGGTGTAAACGAGCCCTGCATGGGAAAAGGATTGGAAATGGATATTCCATAGCCATACCGATCCACATTAGAAAATGCTAGTTAGCTGAAAATCGTATATTTGCACACAAATTTGGGGAGGTACAGTGCAGTATATATTGTATAATTTCTTTTGAGGAGCTACCAATAACTTTATCACATGGATCACTTTATCTCAAAAGGAACACATGGCTGAATTTGGAGATGAGACAAATTAAACTCTGGTGATCAGCCTCCTTGGTTCGCCAGACATTTGCCTGACTAGGCTAGAAATCGACCTCAGCAATGGTTGAAGCAGCCTTTTTTACACACACTCAAACTATAAGGTTTCCTTTGAGTAAGGGGAAAATGTAAATGGATCATCCTTCGGGAAGAGCATGCTAACCATTTTCAACACCCTAATGATCCTTAGAAGAATTTTGCCTAAGGCTAGAATGGCTCATGCAGTCTTTTGATTCAAGTTGAGGTTAAAGTTCAAAAATGCAAATACGTGCAAACATTGTGTTTCAACGGTTTTACAAACTACATGTAGACCAGGATAGATGTTTTTTTTATTTTTAATCCCCAAAAATGCTGCAAACCGTCAATGCAGCTGTATGTCAGAGAAGAGAGTGGGAATTTCAGAACTGTGTCTTGCTGCTCACCTGAAAGTCTGCACTAGTGTTGCCGATCTGATTGACGTTTGGCAGAGAGCCGCCATAGTACTGCGCCCGGGTTTGTGTTAGCTGCAGCTGCTGAACCTTCTGGAACTGCACCTGCCAAGAAAGAAACACAGCAGTCAGCCCCTGCACTGAGACGGGGGCAGGCAGGGGAAACGACAAGGGCTGAGGAGCCAGGGATGCGTTCAACTAAGAAAAGGATTTTGGACTTTCTGTCATTTGTTCGTGGCTAGAGTTTGCTAACAGAGGCGAACGATCTGGAGAGGTTGCGCAGTGGAACAAAAAAGGCTACTGAGGAGATTAGTTTGACTCTGGGTGATGGACATGTTTTTTATTTTTTTTATTTATATGGACCCAGAGGAAGCTCAACAAATTATTTCAGGTATATTATATATTTAACTGCAATTTATTGATTGCAAAAAAAAAAAAATTATAATAATAATAAAAGTATTATTATTATTAAAAAATATGTATAATTAAAAATGTTCGTGGAGCACAGAAGTGTTCTACTAACGTTCTCTTAATTGAACGCACCCCAGCAGGCAGCAAAGCCCCTTGGCCTGAGGTAGGGACCGAGAAGCACAATGGCCTTATGGTTCGAGAAGAAGGATTCAAAGGCATTCTGTTCTGGTAGTTAGAGGCAAGTGAATGGAAGAAAGTGTCTATTCGCCAGGCATCAAAGAACCTTCTTTGAAACAATAATGCATGCTCAAATGTCCCATACCAATGGTGAATGAGCAATTTTTTTTTTCAAGAACTGCAGATTTATAAAACCCTTTATATACCGACTCCCAGAGCCAACCTATTAAACTAAGCCAAGTTGAGTATTTTGCTCCCCTGCCTTATACAGTGTAGCTTTTCTCTGCAAGCACAAGGTAAACAACCAAAATCTTCATTACGATCAGGAATAGGCAAATTCAGATGGTCGTTCTTACACATGCTAACCAAAGGGCAGAATTTGAATCTCAAAGCCCCACCTCATTCTCTACCAACAATAGGCCAATGATGTACTCCATTTCTACCGCTGGAGCCATACCTTACTCTCTGATCTATAGCTTCCACATTGCTGTCCATTACTTCAGCTAATTTTACACCATACCCCAGTCCTTTAATCGCTGAGCACAAAAAAAAAAAAAAAACACACACACACACAATACCAGTTACTATACTATTTGTAGGTTTCACTGCAGAATCACTGGAGTTTTGAAGATATCTAGAGTACCTCTTATCCATCTGTGATGAGACTTGCTAAGGACTCTCTTTGCACATGTTGGGAATATCAGTCTGGGGCTGTATGGAAGCAGTCAGTCTGCCTGTCAGTTATTATGTAGATACAAGTCAAGAGGATCTACTTTCTCGTCTTACTTACGGCTCTAATGTGGGATTTACAGCAGTGACCCAGGACTAATGTCACTGATATGCTTGTTACTCTTAGCGTCACCCTTTTGCACAGAGTTCAGCACTGTGTCACAGGGGCAAACAAAACTCCTGCTCCTGAATCTAGTTACCATGGCATGGTTATTTTTAGCAAAGGGTTCCTGGACTTTCCGGTTTTTGCTCCCAAATTAAACACAGCAGTCAAGACCCAGCCCTAGGTCTTACAAGCACCGTTTTTGAGTGTTTTAAGTGCTGTGTGAATGGGGTCATGTTTTTTATTGTTGCCAGGTGACCACTGCAAGACATTGGAATCAGTGCGTTTGTATATCAATATATACACACACACACACATAAAAAGTATATCAAATACTGTATACCTGCGACAATAATAATTCATTACATTTTTTTAGAAATGCTCTCTCCAATTAAAATGACAAGTCAGCTGAGGCTGAAAGTGTATAAAAGGCCTACAAAAGCACAGCTGGAGTGTACAAATGTCTCCAAACAAACATGACACTGTACTTCATAGTGTGCATGGTGCTGACCGTACTTCATAGTGTGCATGGTGCTGACTGTACTTCAGTGTGCATGGTGCTGACTGTACTTCAGTGTGCATGATGCTGACCGTACTTCATAGTGTGCATGGTGCTGACTGTACTTCATAGTGTGCATGGTGCTGACCGTACTTCATAGTGTGCATGGTGCTGACTGTACTTCATAGTGTGCATGGTGCTGACTGTACTTCATAGTGTGCATGGTGCTGACATACAATTGTCCCATATCCTGTTTTCTGTCAATCATAATCTTCAAACAAAATGGGAGAGAATTATTTTGAAATGCATTATCTGTAATACATGAAAAGTATTACCATTCTGACTATAATAAATGCAGCCAACATAAACACATTGATTAATGGCATTTCACGCTGTGCCAACAGAAATCCAGAGCGGGCCAGATTTAATTCTTAGCACCAAGACACTTGTCTGCAATGTGTCTTTGTTGACAGAAAATATGACAATATGAAATCGTACAAAGATAAAGTAACACTGCAACTAAGCACTGGAAACTGAAACAACATTCACCCCTTCCTTCAAGGATCTTCAAGAATCTACAGCTCAATATGAACTGCTGACAGATGTTATAAAAGTCACTGCTTATCCTCCCCACTGTCTGCTAGCTTTAGCTCTGTTTGTCACAGTCATTTTGAACAGAGGAGAAAAGGTTAAAGCCTGGGCACCAGCCCAGAGGTAGGACAGTCCTGCCCTTGACTGGGTACAGCCCTTGAAAACCAACATGACACCAACTAGGCCTCAAGGACTTCTGTGCTTTCATACTGGATCAACCCCTGTAACATACAGAGCATTGTCACACAATGCCAACACACCATTATCACACAATACCTTCTCTATCAGACCTGATAATGCTTTATAGAGGATACCTTTCACTTTTTTTTTTTTTTTCCAAAGATTCCTCTGTTGACCTTCAGAGCTGTCCGGGGAACTGGCCCTAAATATTTATCGGACTTGCTGCATCCCTCCATGTCAGCTGCGCTCTTCAAGCTAACAGCTGCTGACTGTTCCCTTGACCAGGTGTGTCACCCTGGGAGGTCAGAGTTTCTCCACTAGTGCTCCTACATGTAAATCGTTTGTAATCATGTTTTTATTTGAGTTATTGTCATTGTACTTTGTATTTTTTTTTGTATTTTTCCTGTAAACTGCTTTGGGATGGCATTGCCACGAAAGGCACTATATAAAAATACATTGATTGATTGTTTGATTGAAATATTGTAACCTGGCCAAAACAATAGAAAATACATTCCAACAATGTAGAATTGTTGCACTATTCAGATTATTTTATTAATATTAATGTTATTATTTGTTAGAATTAAACAAATGTACAATATTTAGGTTGCTATTTGATGTGTTATTTTATTCTGAAAACAGCAAAATCACTGCTCAGAAGAACTGAAGGTTCAGTGGGCGTCCTCCGATCCCACGACCAAACCAGTTTCCTCTTCTACACCCAGGAACTCGACAGCAGATGTCAGCGAGCTACTGGGCTCTGGAAGGAAAAGGCCAGCGCTGCAGGTGTCCTGTCTGAGCTCTACAGGCGCCTGGTCGGCAGGGTCCACTGTAGCGTGAAGAGGAGAAACAGTCCCTTCCATATTTGCCGTAATGCGACGCTCCCTCTGGAATCTCAAGCAAAGTCTGTTGACTTCGCACAGCCAGGACGTGAACCTGCGCTCCCATGACTGTAGGACTCGCCCTGTGGTCGTGCTTTCACCAGGTGAGCCACTCGGGGACCCCTCCAATAAGGCTGCTTTAACATGCCCCTCAGCCCATAAAAGCCAAACAATGACTTTCTCCTCAACCTTATGATCCTGTGTTTCAGCCCAATGGTGGGTTGGCTTTGAGTCACCATAAGTTCAGACTGAATGTCTTGAGCAACCTGAGACCTCACCCTTTGTCTCAGCTCATGTCTTTTCAAGTGGGGTAGGGGCAGCTCAAATGTGTCTATTAAAAAGCCCCCAATTTGACTCACAGGTAGCTACAGTATGAAGAAAGGTTAGAAGGGTGTAATATTCTCCCTGGAACAATAAGATGTATTTAATAAACTCAAGCAATAGAAAAACATTATTAGGCACTGATTTCATTCTTTAAGAGACCTTGCGGCAGGTTCATCAAGGTTTCTATGACATACAGCAATCACAAAATAAATAAATACATGTATAAATGATAAAGAAGATTTGGAACAAACTGTACACATTGACAAGGGGTCTAGATACTGTGAGAAAGTTATGAGGTGTAAATTAGGAAGAGACTTTATTTAAAACAAAGTTAATCTTAAAGCTATAAAATAAATTCCATTGAAAGCATGGAGCAACAGAGAACAAGATAAATTTATTTTGAAAGGGAGAACTGTGTTGCAGCCAGCTAGTGCAACACAGCCACGTTTTTATGCCAATAATAATAAAAAAATAATCTAATCTGCTGTTGATGATCTACGCTGGAGATCTAAACACATTTTTCACTTCACAGTATTAGGAAGAATTCAGCACAGATTTTCAAACGGATTCAGAATTACTGGCCTTGAACAGAAATGACGTGCACTAGCATAAAAACAGATAGATAAAAGTCTCCTGCATGTTAAAACTAAGTAAACAGAGTTTTGGCTTGGTTAAAGCACAAGTTTTGACCTCTCTGTTATAACACGTTTCCATTGGTTTTATGGGGCACAATGGTGTCCTTCAGACGTTCAAACTGAGATCTTGTCTAGTCTTAACCATAAAGATCCCATTAGGGACAAGGCATCCTTGAAAACATGATCTTCACATATCTAGCCAGGTGCAGACATATCTTCAGTTAAATAACCATGGTCTTAAGAGAAAGCCTCTTGTTGACTAATGCAGCTTTTGTCACATCCACACCTCCCACTAAAGTAGTGCAGAATCTTAAGTGTTTTGAGCAGATCAATCACTAGATTAACACAGCTGAAAGCGACATACTGTTCTACTTGTGCACTAAGCCAACTCTGACATGTGTGTGGGTACGGGGTGGGTGATACAATACTGGTCTTTACTAATTCCAGCCAATAACAATCCAGCAAAACAAAAGAAAACTCAAACAAACAACTTTGTTTCCAAGTCCAGGACACACAGTGCAAACACTGTACTGTCTAGCAGTAAAGCACTCCCCTAGAGAAACAAGGAGAAGCAGTGTGGCACCCGACTACAACACTGAATCATAGCGAGATGCTATAAATCACAATGCATATCATGTTATACAGCACAGGTCATAATGTGAGACAATGCATATCTGGGAGCAGCACTTTCACTGTACAACCAGCAGTGTTGGGTCAAGCCTAATCCAATTCCATTTCCAATTACTTTTTAAAACCAATTCCCAATTGCAACATCAATTCCAAGTCCTTCACAGAAATGTCTTTAAATGAATGGGAATTGAGTTGGAAAAGGAACTAGGAGTGAAAAAAAAGGAATTGACCCCAACCCTGACCTCCACTAATCCAGTCAGAATGGAACACCTCCACTCCAAAAACATGTCAAAAATGTACACATTAGAACAACATGGCATCCATCTAGCATGGGTCACCTACCTATAAGAGAACAATACAGGCAGCAACATAAGGACCACAACAATGCAAACTAAATATTCTAATACAGATACTGGCACCCCAATCCAATAATTATAACAACATTCTTATCAAAGTATCCATCTCTCTCTCTCGCTCTCTCTGCTCCACAGGAAAAGATCTGCTGACAAAAAGTGCCACTCCCCTGAAAACAAAAACCCACTTCTATAAAATTTCTCTCAATGAACTCTGTGGAGCTCTGGATATCAGATGCCTCTTAATCTTCAGCAGCTGCATTCATTTAACTGCTGATCATGAAGAGTGTATGTCTCCTTATCAGCAGCATTACAGCTGGATACAATTTAAAATGTAACAATTCTGGCGTATTCTGTTGACAAATCATGCCCCAAAGCACGCGTGCACAGTAATGCAGTAACATGCACGGCAAGTTAACATTGCATATGTTTACTGAATAAGCAAATTGCTCTCCATGCTGTCCAAATCCATTTATATATCTATATACATAAATTTCTTCTTGGGGGTCATTCATTTATCTTACCAACAGCCTTATAGATTTTCATTTATAAACAGAATAAAGAATGACAGGTCAGCCAGTGTGTAAACTCGTGCATTTTAAAACATGATGTTAAATGGACACTACACGGGGGCATTAAGTGCAACCAAACCCCCCCCCCCCCCCCCCCCCCTTTTTTTTTTTTACTACAGCCATCTATAACAGGATAATACGTGTTCATTCAAATACATGTTATATATGCAATACATATCTGTAATGTTCGTTATTTCGGTGCATAACTAGAGGTATACCATGAATAATGCCTACCCCACCTGGGGTGAAAATTCCATATTTTGCTTTCTGCTTGGTTGGTCCTGTGCCTCCCAGACCACAGCACTAGTCAAAGCACTACAGTGTCAGAATTGCATACATACTACAAGACATTAGGGCTTTCTGTGTGTTTATACTGTTCTACTTTCTCCACTGCTGCAGAGAGAACCGGTATATGCTGTAAACCATTTTAGGGTCAGATTACAAGACTCATAACACTTACTTTACACCTTGCTCAATTGGGAGAACAACATTTTCAATGTGACAGGTGGTATCTAACAAGCCCTACCTTCCACTCAGAGTATGGAGTCCTACTCGTATACACTCATCTATACCACTCACTCTCTAGTGCACACGGCTGGAGTTCATATTCTGTTTGTTTGCGTTATCAAACAAAAATAATATTCGTCAGTCGCTGATAAGCCAACACATGATAAACTGACATCGGTTAAATCTTTATTATTAGATCAATTTGCTTACCCTGGAGAGAGTGATATCTGTCATAAGCTGCTCGAAGGCCCGAGTCTCCTCAGCCTGTTTCTGGTTGTGCAGCGCAATTTTTTCGCTGAATTTCCGGGGGTTGGTGCCACCTGAACCCGGAGATCCTGCCATGACGCAGGCCGCAAAGTTTCACTAGTTGAATATGAAATATTTTATGAAAATAGAAATCTACTAATAGAAATAGCATATAAGAAAATATATTAACTATTTCAATGCAAGTTTCTCAGTCCCATATTCGCTGCGCCATAAATCGTTTTTTTTGTTTTCTTGTTTGTAAACAGTGTCCATATACATTTATTAAATGTACATTTTCTTTTGTTGTAAGATTTAAAATATCCAGGAGCCCAAACCCCCCCACATTAGTGATGTTAACGAACATAAAAATTATTCCATTTTTTGGAAGCCATCATTTTCTTTTTTGTAATTAAAAATAAAAAAATTAACAATTATAACCCCCTCAATATAGCAAAATACATTTTATTTAATTTGTTGAACCTTTCCAACAATTGGGACTGCCATACTGTAAAAAAAACAAAAATTATACTGGTCTAGAAGTCTATAAAATAAAATTTAAAAGTTTGACATGTCTTTCAACATGATTTGTTCGGTTAATAAATGAACAAAAATAAAGTATATATTTTTGTCAGTAGCTTGTCATTGGTCTTCCCATTTCTTTCCCAAACAACTTCAATGATCTTAAAAATATTTAATGTTTTTTTTTTTGTTTTTTTTTTAAATCCAGAAATCCACAATAACAAAACAGCGAATACCCAGTTATAAAATCCTCTTCGTTGTGATTGTACGGACTCCGTATTACAAAATCACACAAGGCAGTTGCAAATGCACGAAAAATATATAAGATTTGCTCAAATACTCCATAAGTTTAAAAACTGATTTTTCAAAGTTTGTTTTAAAGAACGCAATTAATATGTACGTATATATTTAAACAGCAACTCCAATTTCAACAAGTGTCCGATGATGTTCAACAACAACAAAAAATACAAATTCAGTCTCTATTTCTCTCTGTGTTGGGAAAACACGGCGTGTAAAATTCGGAACAGCGGATGATCTTGTCTGGAAACAAATCCACTACAGCCCTGATTGAAAAAAAAACGATTTCTTTATGTTTTACAATTAACTGCATGCTGTTCGCCGTTCTGTCAGATCGGTAGGGGGTGTGTAGACTCGCTTCAGCGGCTCCTTCAGCTCCTTCATTACTTCTTGTTATCTCGTAATCACCGTTTTCAGGCTTTGACCCTGCTTTCCTAGTCTCTTTATTTTTCTAAAAACCTTTAACCCCCCCCCCAAAGTGATCCTGAGAACACAACATGAAAAACACTAGGCAGCTTTCAACTGCGAAGCGACCTGCACCCCTTTGATGACCACAAGACGGAGACAGTGAGCTCTTAAAGGAGAAGGGTCGTGTTTAATCCAACGGTGCAGTACAAACCCTGTGTTCGCGTGGTCCCCTAAATTTATAAAATTCGACTCTCCTTGAACCACATTCTGCAGTCTATGGTGCCTGGTGCCAGATTACAAAACAAGTCTAATAAAATGCAAGCATACTAAGAACTGAAACAATTAAAATAGACCGGAAACAACATTCTAAAGAGGCGTGGGTTACTGTTATATAATTTGTTAAATGCTTACTATTATGATAAACTTTATTTCAAGTAAGAACAAGAAATGTCGATGCGCAAGTATTGTGTTGCTTTATTTGAACATTGATAATCAAATCGACATGGAATGTCTACCTTTTTAAGTCAGTCTGAGGGAGTGGCCTGAATTGAAGTGAATGCCTACGTAAGACAAAAGCACAATTATTCCACTTCATTACTTGGTAGAATGATAAACTGTGATACGATACTCCTTCTAATTGCTTTTAAACAGAAAAGATGCTTCACGATGAAACTCTCTCTTCGCCCTGTGGTTCTTACTGCACTGTAGTTGTAGATGGCTGACTTAGCAGCAGTCAGTACTTTTTTTTTTTTTTTTTTTTTTTTTTTTTTGTAAATTTAGTCGTTGCAGGCGCCCGGCCAGACTACAGGGGTCGCTGGTGCGCGGTGAGCCGAGAACACACTGACCGACCTAACCCTCCCTCCCCGCGGGCGACGCTTGGCCAATTGTGCGCCGCCCCTTGGAAGCTCCCGTCCTCGATCGGCAAAGGAATAGCCTGGATTCGTACTCCCGACTTGCAGGCTATAGAGCGCATCCTGCACTCACGTCGAGCGCCTTTACTGGATGCGCCACTACTTTTAAACAGGTCCACTGTAGTTGATTTTGTAAAGCATACACAGTTGCTATGGCACCTAATTTAAAACGAAATGAGTCCATCATAAAAAAAAATAAAAAAAAATCAAAGTCATAATACACAACAACGTGGTATTGCAACAGTATTCATTACACTGCACGTGTCTGGTGGATCAATAATACCACTGTCGGCAACTATCTTCTGTTTTAAATGAACGCACTATTGCTGTATATAAATAGATGTTATCAATCAATCTAAATTTCTAAAGCAATGTTGATGCTGAAATTGTAATAGAAATGCCTTTCACTATGTGTGGGTCTGTTTTTACCCAATAACCTAAAATTCACATCAGAGTTGTCAGAAGAAAAGCATTGGTAAAGCAATCCACCAGTTAGGTGCTGCTTGTGCATTGTAATACTGCTTTGTAGGATGACCACAAAATCCAATTAAATATTACATGTGGCGATGGTAATCAAGTAAACACCATTCATACTTCTGTAAACAAATATGTCTGATTAATGTTTTCCAAAATGTGTAAAACCCCCCCTTTTTTTTTTTTTTTTAGCAGTCACAGTTAGGGCTGGTGTATTCTCAGACTGAACTGAAGCAGTATTGGTTTCTATGGAAACAGGTTAGCCTGGCAGCAGCTTGCTCCAAGATGACATCAGCACAGGAGTCACAGCTTATAGAGCGGTCAAGACTAAATGTCAGAAGCACACAAACAGGGTTTGGAAAATATTACAAAGGCCTGCCATAACACTGTCAGTAAAAGGTAGGGTTCATGGCGCTGATTTATAGCAGCGGTGTCCAATCACGGTCCTGGAGGGCCATTCCACTCCAGGATTAATAGGTCAAATCAAACAATGAACTTCTTCAGGGTCTGGATGGAGGTTTACTTTGTTCAGTTAAACAATTTGAAACAGGGTTGGAACAAAGACCAGGAGTGGAAGGGCCCCCGATTTACAGTAACCAATCTCTAATGTGTTTCCTTTATTCAGGATGGATACATGACACAGTATTACCACCTCTTTAGTCCTGCAGTGGGACAGGAATCCTGCACTAGAGTATGTTCCCCTCCATTGCTTATTAGACTGAAACATCATTCAATTATAGAGCAGAGGCCTCTAATCCTGGTCTTTTCATCTGAGCTCTCAGTTACTTAATTGAACCAATTATTGGCTTAATTAGTCCAGATTAACATGTGTTCCAGATCTTTAGCCATTGATGATGTAAAGACACCTATAAATCCTGCAGGATTGGGGCTCTCCAGCACCAGGGGTGGCGACCCCTGATATAGAAGCTTGCACACGAAGGACCTGCACACCACCTCTGTCAAACATGCACATTGTGACTAAAACTGACCGGGAACAGGGGTGTGCAGCATTTTATACATTACAGAGTACAATTCAGCAATGTCACGTGCATAAAAATAATTAGTCATGGGGGGTACGCATGCCCAATTACACCTGAAACATTTTGCAAGTGTTTCTAATATGTTGTTCAACTCCTGTACTGTATGTCAAACAGTGCTTAAGGATTGTGGGTTTTTCCTAGTCTCTTGTGTATGAGATATACATCTGAACTCATGAATCACTGAATAATACATATTAAAAGAGAATTACGTAACAGTATTGCATCTGTAAGAAGGAACTTAAAGTAACATTTCCCTTTTTTGTGCCATACACACTGCATTAAACACATTTACAGACAACATCCTGTTCTCTTTTTTATAATTGTAGGCAGGCCAGGAGAGCTTTGATACTTTAGGTTGTCTGGCAATGCTTAGTTGAATATTTAGGGGTTAAACGGTCCTTTTTAAATGCTATACTTTATGATTGCATGTCTGATTTGAGACACAAGCTATTGTGTACAGTACATTTCAGTTTGTACCAAAGTTAGGCACATTCTAAGAGGGCGTTTGTTTGAAAATGTTGTTTTGATTATCAATTGAACTGACTGAGCAAACCACACAAGATAGGTAGAAAATATTTCAGGTTTTTCAGATGCTGGTTTAGCTGTGCAAGGTCCTAGCTTTACATGGCATGTCAGTGCCTACTCTTTGTCTAAATATAAAAATCAAAGATAAAAGAAAACATAGAAGTCTTTACAAAGGGAATATTGGTAAATTGCATGTGGATTTAATTCTACATGACTGAGGTTGTGACATCATAGGAATCACGGAGATGAGAAAGCAAGGCAAGGCGGGTGTGTGTACTTCAGGCGCCACTTGGGGAAATAATTTGCATAACTCAAAAGTGATTGGCCATCTTTTACTGAGGGAGGGGCCAACCTCCACAGCAGGCGTGGCTAAGATTTGTTATGTCAACAAAGCAAACTACAGGTAGTATTTCCATACACTGTCATTATTGATCAGACTTTTTTTTTTTCAAATCAGGAATTTATTTATGAGATTAAGCAACTTTAAAATCGTATTTTATGTAAAAAAAAAAAAAAAACTCCTCCCACTAACAGATGACTAATGAAAGAATCTGGCTGTATAACTTTTGTACAAAAACTGTTCTACAAGTTTGTGAGCCACACTTGAAGCTTGCACAGTGATTTTAGTGAAGTCGGTGATCATTGTGCCATGGCATGTCACAGCAAACCTTTTAAAGGAAACTCCCATTAATAGATGCACAAGTGTGTGTGTGCGTGCGTGAGACAGAAAGAGAGAGAACATATGAAAAAAAGAATCCCTCAACACACCATCAATTCTCAGCAATTTATTTTGAGCTGTTAAATACAGAACTTACTTTTTGTATTTCAAGGCACTACACATAATAATATTTAAACAAAATGCCACAGGAAGAAAAGAAAAAAAAAACAATGCTGATTACGTAACACTTCCGAATGTAAGTACAACTCAATGAGAGAGCAACACCAGGCCCGGTTTCATTTCGCTTTTGACAAGGGTAATGTGCAAGGTCTCGTTCTCGATACTACAATGAGTGACTAGCACTGTTCCTGACAGCCTGGATAGACACCACCATTACACAAATCAACATGCAGCAAGTCCCTTCCCAGGTTTTCAAAAGATCTTTTAGTTTCCCAGACTGTACATTCACTGAATCCCATTTGTCCTGCTTGCACAATAGAAGTTAAATCTGTCTCTTTCTGTTTCTTGCGCCTCACTTCCTGTGCAGCATGGGTGGGGGGGATATGCAGTAGAACAGTTATGTAATAATATCAGTGCGGAATATTATAATGTAACAAGAAGATCACCCCAGACGAGAATACACCCGGGTACATAATGACTAAAACAGGCTCCACTCAAACACCTTTCCCCTTTAGACTGCTTCCTTGAAGACCAGCTTGGTGATGGTAGGAGATATCAGACATATCTTACCTATTTTATCCTTTGCTCTTTATCGTATTGTTTTCTGTTTGAGTCATCACTTCCTGGTGCACCCCTGATTGTGCCTCTCAGAATCATGTCTGGACTCCAAGCCCTTCTGGTACATAGAGTGTAACCATTAAAACTTCCCCCTGAAACACACTGCTGTGGGTGTAAGCAATTCCTACATTTGCACTATGAGTAATACCACATAAAGCACTAGGGGCAGTGTTGCAGGGGGCAGTTTAACAGTTCATAAAGGCAATATAAAGAACACAAATATTTCAGTTAAAATAAATCTGATAGTATATACTCATACCAAATTGCCCCTTAAGCACACACTGTTTATACAAAACACATCGTTATACTTTTTAATGATAATTATTATTTTATTATTACTATTTCAAAAATACTAAAAAGGCACCGATCTTCCCAGTATTGGATCCCTAATCCTGGGTATCTCTCTAAAGCAACTGCAATGGAAGCAAGTAAAACATGATTTTCAGTTTCACCTGTAAACATGTGTGGATATTGTATGCAGCTAACAGAAAGTTTACCGAAGCAACACTGTCAACTTTATATTATATTTGTACTCAATTGCAGTATTTTAAGGGGAAGTCAAATGTACACCACCAATACATACATGCACATATTAAATAAATGAACCATATATTGTTTCAAATGTGATTGTCTCTTTTACATGATATATAGCTCCTCAAAATAATGTTTTCGTGCTTTAGCCATATATATATATATATCATAAAAGGTATCTAAGAAAAGAAAAGTGTTTTTTTTTTCTCTCTCTCAAACAAGATATAAAATTGCATAGAATGAGACATTTCAGTAAGGGTATACTGTATTTAAAAAACAAAATAAATGTCTCTGGCAAACAAAAGCAAATTTCAAGCACAGACAAACAAATGATTAACAGTTTTTTTCTTCCTTTACATAGAGTTTTTTTTTAACCATTCTGTGGTGGAACGATTGGGTTGATAAACTAATATACAGTATTGGGGGAAAGTGGAGTGATACCCTCCATGAGGGCCTACACACACCTGCTCTCTCGTTGAACAGCTGGGGCAGGAACAACTAACCAAAGAAAAGCCTCAGAAATGGTTTTTGAGATTGTAAAATCAAGTCAGCAGTGGTCCTGGTATACTGTATTGGCAATACCCAACACTGTGTGCTTTGCCGCTTCCCATATTGCTTCAAAACTGCCCTAAATGACCATCCCTAAATGGCAATTTTATCATAGTCTAACATAAGCAAACTTTCTTATAGGATGATGAAATAAAAAAAGCTTTCTACTAAAGAAAGTGATGTGGATTTTGAGACAGGTCTGTGCTACTCAGACAGGCCATGGGGGAACAAACTGGAGAACTCGCAAATATCTAGGAAAAGCAAATACAAGGCAAAGCGAGAGTTCTGATTGGAGAGGAAACTCCCCGGGGGCGTGGCCACGTGGCACGGTGCTGTGGTCTGTGTGGACGTGGCGTCTGGGGTACCAACATGGCGCTTTGTAAAGTGTCTGTGATCTCTGAGCTCGCTCACTTCCCGTAGAACTTCTTGTTGAGGAGGAAGATGAGCAGGTTGACGTTGACGGTCGCTCGGTCGAAGAGCTTCATCACAGCCACGCCCTCATACTGCAGCTGCAGCAGGTCCTGGGGTAGGGCAGTGAAACACAGGCGAGAGTGTGACACCATTATAAACAGGTTCTGATGAAAGGCATGTATCTTCAGTATAAAAAGGAATGTTCACATGATCATGTATTAGGAATGTACACAAGGGGTGGCTTACCTGGTAATGCAGCATCAAAGTCTCAATCTGCACTCCCATGAACTTGGCCTTCACCTCAAAGTCACCGACCTCCTCCGCTGGTGAGATCTCAAAGATTACATTCTTAAACCTGTGGAGGAGAGAGAGCAGAGGAGACAGTCAGAGAGAGAGAGAGAGAGAGAGAGAGAGAGAGAGAGAGAGAGAGAGAGAGAGAGAGAGAGAGAGAGAGAGAGAGAGAGAGAGACAGAGAGAGAGAGGGAGGGAGACCTAGAGAGAGAGACACAGACAGACAGAGAGAGACAAAGAGAGAACACAGGGTGAATGGGACAGAGAAATAAGAAAGAGGGGGGTGAGAGAGTGAGAAAGGGCGATAGTGAGAGATGGGGAGAGGTGATAGTGAGTAGAAGAGTCTCACTGGTTGGTCTGCAGGTCCTCGATCTCCATTAGCACCCCCTTCTCATGGAGCCGTGCCGCTGTGTATTTCTGAGACACCTGCTTGCTCTTCTTCACCTGGCCCGGCTTCTTAGACACCCTAAGGGGAGACCACATGTACTGAGTTCCACACAGAGGACATAGAGCACCCAGTCTCTAAGAAACACAACGACCCCCTAAACACATAGTGATACTGCTGAGAAATCCCATTTCCTTCTGCAAGTAAAACATGTTGAAAACACAACCGGAGTCCTAGATGACTAACAGGAACAAACATCCACCCTGCTGGGAATATCGCTTCACAGAGCAGAAATAGGTCTACTGCTCCCTGAGTCTCTGCGCAGCAAAACACTGAATTCCTCAGGAGATATGAGTTGATCCTCTAAACAAACATCAGTTTCTCAAGACTAGATGGACTAGATCTGTAGATTACTAAGAGAATAATTTTGCTTCTGTGAATATTCACTACTCGTATAAAAGTTTACCTTTGTATTTTTTCATTGTATTTTTTTTGCAGTTTGCCCATGCTTTCCCCATGGTTCTACTAAGCATGTACCACAGTTTACCCTGATTAGCCATGTTTTTTTAACATGCTATTCTTTACAATGCTCACCTGTGCATGGTTATTTATGTACTGGGGGTAGTTTCAACTCCCTTGCCCTCAGAGGAGGATTCTTATTTGCCCCAGGGTACTCACTTGCCCTTGCTGGCCAGGTTGTCCATGCAGGTCTTGATGTACTGGTTGTAATAGTCGATCTGCACTGCGTAGAAGCTGGACTTGGAGTTGAGCGCGCCGTTCGTCTGCTGCAGCTTCACAAGCTCCGCCTTCCTGCGCTGCCTGTACCGCCTCTGGTTGCGGATATCCTGGGGATTATTGAATGATGGAGGTACAGGTTACAATCAGTCTATCTCAATTTACACAATCATTGATCTTACAGTTAGTGTGCATTACAGCAACAAGGCTGCTAGCAGATATTTTATTTTGTGTTTGAAAATCAAGCAATGATCCCAGGTACAAATACAGAAACATACTATATAAACTTATTTTTTCAAACAAATGGGGTCACTATAAGTGGTTGAAAATACAAGAATAATGATCGCTCAGTGTGAAACACAGCATGGAAATGCAACAGATTAAGCTTGGAAAGGTGTGTAATTGAAATGTACTTGATCAATTATGTGGTACAATTACAACTATAATGAAGCAGGTGTGCCAAGGTTCAACTACAGTGACATAGTAATTAGAATGGATTACAAATGACACAATTCCAATTATCTGTCTGTTACCTTGGCGATGTCGTTGATGAGGTCCTGGTAGCGGTTCTCAGGGTTCACCTTGCCCATCTCCCCCAGGCGCTGCAGGTTGGCATGGATCTTGTCCTTCTTGCCCTGCAGCGTCAGGCTGTCGTCCTTCGCGGTCTTCTTCTGCTTCATCTTCTCTGGCGTCTTGGCGTCCCGGATTGCTCGCCGCTGCATGGCTCGCTGGTACTCTGCTTCCTGTGAGAAAACACGCAATAAGTGTTTGATAAGTATAAGAAGTTCCATATCTTCTTGGACTCTACAACTTTGCAAAATGACATTCTGATCGGTGATGGTCCACTTGGGCCCACATCTATTGGGTTCTACAGTGAGAACATACAGCACTACCCAGTCTCCCAGTACGCCGGAGTGAAGGATTGTACAGGGTATGCCTGGTTAAGGCTGATGATGTAATCACACTCACCTGCTCACTGCTGGCAGGGGTCTCCAGGATCTCTGTCAGGGTCTCTCCGGGTTGGAAACGGATCACATCTACAATCAGCCGCTTGGCGCTGCACAGATAACACGGGGGGGAGGCAGGGAGTGACTCAGGAGGGTTTCCATACTCACTGACCACAGGTACATACTGACTGGACTGAGGAGTAAACCAGCTTCCTGGATAACAGTAACCATCACCTACTTGAGCATGAGTGTCCTGGCGTCCATCTCTTCATTCTCGCTGCCCGGCACGTCAAACTTGTTGGTCAATGTGAGAGACACCTCCGTCTTGGTCAGCATGTCCCAATTGGGGTCCCCGGGGGACAGCGTGCCTTCCCCTGCAGCAGGAATGGAGACATACAGAACTTGAATGCAAAATACACAGAGTGAAATCGAGTCAGTGAGAGGTGGGTAAGGACCTCCTCTAGCAACTCTATTCAGTGATGAGAGACTATGGTGGCCACTCTACTCACCAACCATAGACTCTATGGTGGGGACCTCGCCAAGGTCCTCCAGGAGCTCGTGAATGGGGTCGTTGTGATCGGAGGCGATGGCATCCTGGTGATTCAGCAGGAGCTGGGGAGAGACACACAGGCATAGGGATGATAAGAGGGCAGGCGGAATATCTTGTTTAAGGACTGTTCATTATATAACAATCACTCAATCAATCCTTTAATTTTACCAGGTAAGTCAATTGAGGCCAGATTCTCATTTACAATGACAACCTGGCCCATGGTGGCCTGCGGGGGTTAATTTAGTCAGATTGATCTGTATTAGAGGTTAACTTAGGGTTTGAGTCCTGGAGAGACGTGCACTAACTCTTAGACATTTCCCATTCAGAAGTGGAAGCCAGCTTGAAGATGTGAGATGATGAGAATTGAAGATGGTATGGTTACAGAGAGGTGAGGGAGATGGAACACAGACACACCATCGCAGTTCAATATGCTGACGCTTGAATGGTATGAGTTTCATCATCTGCACCCTGACCCGTGGGCTCCGTAGCGGTCTGTTTGTTACTCACCGTGTGGGTGTTGATGATCTCTGCAATAGTGATGTAGATGACGGGCTTGGTGAGGGTGACCAGGTCCGAGTACTCGTCCACGTTGAACTTGTCCTCCAGAAGGGGGACGTCACAGGCAGCCAGCAGGAACCGTCTGCGCCGGCACAGAGAGACACAGACACCAGACAGCATTTTGTTACTTAAAATGGTTTGTCAATAAAGGTTGTACTGCTAATGAGGGACTTTCTGTGATAACAGGGGGTACATTTCAAGCAATACGTATGGTCACTCTTGTGGAAATGTTCTGATGGAGAAGCTAATGTACACAGGAGAGAATCTATAGGATTATTCAAAAGTCTGGCATAACACTGCTTTGTGCATGAGTCTCTCACTTGTGACAAGCAAAGAATGCATTACGAGAAAGATCTTATCAGTGATTTCTTAGACAAGTTGTACATGTTATAGATTTAAAAGCAGTACTTTTTGAAAGGTATATATTTAACCCTGAAAATAGTAGCAAGCTCAAACCTTGGAAAAAACATAACACTGTTGAAGACACCAGCTGAAACGTTTGTATACTTGACTTAGTTCTTTTAATCTTAGGTACTGCCTAGGCTTGAGTTGCTGATAAATTAGGATCATCAATTGCCTTGGAAGAAACTCTAAAGCATTTCGGGGCTTGAATTTTCTTGAGACAGATCTATAATTGCTGTATGTGGTGTGTATTCTTAGAGGGGTGTGCTGTACCTGAATTTCTGGTAGGAGTTGCTGAGGTACTCGTTGATATTTGCTAGGTGCGAGTTGTCTCCGATGAACATCTTGTTGGAGGCAGCGTGCTGCAGCATCTTGGCAATGGAGCCCAGGTTGCGCCGCTGGTCAGTGGTCAGCTGACCTCCCGCAGACATGTCGATGATGTCAAAGGCGTCAGGCGCTACAATGGCCGGGTTCATGTAGCGGTAATACAGCAGGTTACCAATAATCTGAAACAGACAGGGCAGTTCATCGAAAAACATAAAGCAAGTTACCAAGAATCGAGAGTGAGGATACTATCTAAAACACACGAACAAGCATTTCTTATCACTGCAGGGTGTGAGGGATGAGGCATCACTGATAACATCTGTGTGAACTGTATCAACATCTATGACTTCCTGCTACAAACCAGGAAACTCTACACAGCAAAACCCTGGGTTAAGAGTACAGAAAACAAGCAGCTTTTGATCAGTATAATACAGAACTGCTTATTCAACTCATTTTGAAATGGTTCTCATGATTCACATTAACAGTAAGAAAGTTACAGTTAATTTTATATATTTTTACTTAAGACGACATACCTAAACCAGGACACATTGCACTAAATGATACAGTGTCAATTGAATAATCTGTCAAGACTATATATATCAAGACTATGTGGTTGTGTGAAAGCAGAAGAGTTTGGAAGCAATACGAATGTGTGACCTGATGGAGATGTGAAACCTGTTGCTCACCTTCTCTGACCTGGGAGTCTGAAGCGCACTTTCCAATAGGAGAGCAAAGCTGCAGCGCAGGAGAGAGCGAGAGAGAGCGAGAGAGAGACAGACAGACAGACAGAGACAGAGGAGAAACAGCTTTGAATTAGAAACAAGAAGTCTCCCAGCAAGAAAACTGAAGGACTGCGAGAGAAGCGGAGACCAGCTGGGGGTGGAATATGTACCACCTGCCGTCTACAATAAAAACAGCTGCAGCCAACACTGTGAGACCTGGCCTGGGCCTGTGCCTGTCCCCAAATAACAAAAACATACCCGGTCTCAGAGAGCTATTAGAGAGGAGGAGGAGGAAGTGAGTAGTGCTCAATTAAGATCAGGTACAAACAGAAGTTGCTATTCAGGCATGGTGGAGGGTGGCTGCTAGGCAAACCTCCCCATTACCAGAGCATTACCAATGAACCTCCTTTAATCAGCATGCCCCACACAGTAAGAAAGACTGACGTGACACTGTGCTGTGTGAGTTGAGAATCTTCTCCCAGTGGTTTGGGAGGGCGGCAGGCGATACCTTTAAGAGCTCGTCCTCGGTGGCATCAGGGAACTTCTCATGCAGCGTGTCCTTCAGCACCTTGGCAATGAAGCGCATCCCGTACCTGAAACACAGCGGTGGGAGAGCCACGCGTTAACAGAGCCGACCCTCAGAGAGTTTGGTGAGCTCCCCTTCCTCTCCCCTCCCGAGCCCCCATACTCACGGGATCTTGTCCACAGAGACAGTGATGGCTGACAGGAACTTGTCCGTCACGGTGCGCATGTGCTTGATGGAGGCGTCGAGACGGGTCCGTACCTCCTCGTGACTCAGCGCCTGCTCTGGGGTCACGTCGTAGGGAAGCTTACTGAAAAACGCACAAGGGAACCCGTTACAGAACACTGCAACCAATACAAACACGCAGCTGAAACCTGGGAGAAACACAACACTGCTGAAGGCACCAGCTGAAACGTTTGAATACTTGACTTTCAGTGTTTACTCCAGTCTTTAATTAACTTTCATTTGAGTTAAAAACACCTGTTAATTTTACAAAACTAGAACCAAAGGTATATTTCTCAAGTCCTCTTCAGCACTCTCAGTGTGCTTTGTTTCTCATTAACATGAGCCCATTAAAGACAGGAGTAAACTCTTTGAGAATACAGCATTTAGTTTCTTAGAAGTTCTATCTTTTAATCTTAGGTACTTCCTAGGCTTGAGTTGCTGATAAATCAGGATCATAAATTGCCTTGGAAGGGAATGGAAAATATTTCAGATCTTGAATTTTCTTGAGGTAAATCTTTTAATTAATGACCTATTATTAGGGCCCTGCGTTTTTCAGTTTTTTTAACCTGTAATTTAGTCCTACAGCCCCAAGATGTCGCTATAGCCTCCACAGTAAGCCACGTAATGAGCAATCATTAAACAATCATCTCATGACATTACTTTAACCATTTGAATTGATCATCCCATTAGCACAAAGCACGTATTAGCAGATTAATAAACATAACACTGTAGGTGGCTACTGACCTTTACTTAACCCTAACATCCCTGTGAATACGTATAACAGGATTTTAAAAAGGAAGTTTTTTTCAATATTATTTCAGAGAACTCATAAGTCTAAATACATTATTTATAGGTTTTAATTTACCAGTACATTTTTACACAAATCATTTGTTGAGAGAGACAGAGACAGAGAGAGGAGAGAGAGAGACAGAGACAGAGACAGAGACAGAGAGAGGATAGAGAGAGCCCCCTACCTTGCCTCGCCAGTCTGAGACTCCATCTGGTTGACCCAGCTCTTGTAAATGTCCACGGGATCGGTCTTGATGCTCAGTGCCTTGTCATCCATGGTCTCCTTGACGACGGGCGCCAGGATCTGCCTCAGTGCATTCTGGCCCCGGGCCCCGCGGTTAAAGCTCACCACCATTTTGATAACGGTGGGGTTCCCCGTCACAATCTCCTGGATCTGGTCCACCTTCGACCTGACAAAGTCAACACAAACAAATGGTCAATAAGATTGAGTCGGATTCATGTACAGTTTCAAACTAAATGGGTTTAGTTCACAAAACATTTACCCCAGTGCTAAGTTTCCAACTGTTTCTTTCTAAACACCATGTTAGTGTGCCATGTTACAATGCTTCAAATAAACGTCATTTTGAGCTTCCACAGCACGTGGACCCAGCGGTGTTTTCTTAAACAATAATCATATACAAATTCACCTTTTCATTTTATAGTGAACTTCTAATAACACACATAAATAGGTAATGCATTTATCTAGTTTATCCGGGGCTCATACTTGATCTCCTCCTGCAGTGCGGTCTTGAAGAGCTTCAGCAGCAGGTACTCCTCGCGCTGGTTGGAGGCGTAGTTGTACAGCGTGAAGATCACAGAGTCCATGAACTTGGTGGACTTGTTCTGGGGCATCTGGAAGATCAGCTTGGCCAGGTAGGTGGGGTTTGTCTGCAGGGAGGGTTGGAGGAGTTGGAAAACAATTGCAAATACAGCGCTCCCGATTCTTTATAGTCCGGGTTTCTGTTCTAACCAGGGCTAGCACATCTCCAGATGTGTGTACAAACGTATTGCAAGCCATAATGAGAGGTATCATGGACTGGCTTTGCATACTCATTTTTTAAAGCTGCATTGCTTTCCAGTGCACATATTCCAAGTCCGAATCTGATCAGAGGTGTATTAAGAGACAGTGCAGTGTTACCTGTAGCAGGTAGAAGAGGAATTGGTAGGCCTCAAGTTTCTCTCGTTTTGCCTTGCTCAGCGCCTTCAGCCCGCCTTGCTTGTTCATCATCATCATGTCGGAGAGCTGCCCCTTGTTCTTCTTGGTCAGCTTCTTACTGTGAGACACCACCTCCTGCACAGAGAGAGAGACACACGCAGTGGGCAGGGCTGCGCTACTAACTATCACCACAAGAGGGGGCTCAGAGAGACCCCCCTCTTGTCATCTAGCTCAACGCAGCAGTACATTTTCCCTAAGAACAAGGAAATCATGGTCAACAAACCACAGTATGGAGTGGCATCCAGTCTCTGGTTGGACTGGTTTACCTGCAGGGTGATCTTGTTCTTGACCAGCAGGCCGATCTTGATGTCCATGAGGTTGAGGTCGTTCTCTAGCTGCTGATTGGAGCGGATCTGGGTCACGACCTCCTCGCGCAGGCGCATCAGCTCCAGCTCCTCCTGGAAGTCCTGGTCACTCTGGTCAAGCAGGTGGACGAACTTTCGCACCACCGCCATGGGGGGATCCGCAGCGTTTACTGAGGGGGAGCAGGCATGAGAAGAAGGGTTTACAACAAAGCAACGCTTCCCAACGTCACTGTCGACAGATTGGAATGAACAGCGTGTACTCCTGGTGGTGCAGCCAGAAGCAGTTTAGAGGAGAACATAAATAAGACAGAGCGAGGACAGAAAGATAACGAGGGAGGGAGACAGACAAAGATACTCACTCAGTGTCTTGTAATCATCTCTGGCCTTGTTGGCCCGGATAAACGCCTGGATTTTTACTATATCATCAATCTGCAAGACAGAACACACAGCAAAGGGAGTTTGTTTTTAATATGCTTTACCACACCCATCTGTATCTTACCATCCTTGTCAAATCTTCTTTCCACTATGATTTACTACACTATTAAAAGGCAACACAATTACCATACATTTTTGTGAGAAAGCTGAGATTCTAAAAGCAGAGATTCTGCCCAGCTGGTACATTCCCTGCTAGTAGAATTTGTTTTGCAGATCTGCAATGGTGTGTTGTGCTTATCAGTTTTGTAGTTCACTCACGTGGTCACGGAAGTACTTGAGCCGGTCCTGGTATCTCTTCCTGGCCTGGTGCATCCTCACCTTGGACTGGATCTGAGAGGCGAGAGCGAGAGCGAGAGAGAGAGAGAGAGCGAGAGCGAGAGACACACAGTGAGCACAGCACTGACTCAGCCAGAGGCACATACAGTGCACACCAGCTGCGTTTACCATAATCACCTTAGAACCGCATGCATGGGACTGACAGCACTCACGATAAAAACTGGATTGGCTTAAACTGCTAATATCCACCTCTGGAACGAAAACACACAAAAGACCATGCTGTACACCAAGCACACTGCAAAATCAGCAGACAACCCACCCCCCCTCCTGTGTTACCTTGGTGACTTCCTCGGTGTGGTCTTTCAGGTATTGCTTCCTGTTCAGGTAATTCTTCCTCTGCTTGTAGCCTCTCCAATGAGACTGCAGGGGGCGACAGAGACACATAGGGCATGAGCTGGGGTGTGTTTCGTATATTCACATGTGATAGAGGAATGTGTTACAGCTGTACAGGGGGTAGTTAAGCAGGGGGTATGTACTGTGGACCTTGCTTCTTGAGGTAGTGGAGGAGAAGATTAGCATTATAAAGTAAAGTAATGTGATACTTTAGTGGTGTGTGTACTTATATCCCTGTGCAGTAGTTCACCTGTACCCAGGTGACAGTGTCCCTGTGCAGTAGTTTACCTGTACACCGGGTGACAGTGTCCCTGTGCAGTAGTTTACCTGTACCCAGGTGACAGTATCCCTGTGCAGTAGTTTACCTGTACCCAGGTGACAGTATCCCTGTGCAGTAGTTTACCTGTACCCAGGTGACAGTGTCCCTGTGCAGTAGTTTACCTGTACCCAGGTGACAGTGTCCCTGTGCAGTAGTTTACCTGTACCCAGGTGACAGTGTCCCTGTGCAGTAGTTTACCTGTACCCAGGTGACAGTATCCCTGTGCATTAGTTTACCTGTACCCAGGTGACAGTATCCCTGTGCAGTAGTTTACCTGTACCCAGGTGACAGTATCCCTGTGCAGTAGTTTACCTGTACCCAGGTGACAGTGTCCCTGTGCAGTAGTTTACCTGTACCCAGGTGACAGTATCCCTGTGCATTAGTTTACCTGTACCCAGGTGACAGTATCCCTGTGCAGTAGTTTACCTGTACCCAGGTGACAGTGTCCCTGTGCAGTAGTTTACCTGTACCCAGGTGACAGTATCCCTGTGCAGTAGTTTACCTGTACCCAGGTGACAGTGTCCCTGTGCAGTAGTTTACCTGGATGCTGGTGATGGCCGGGCCCTGTCTCTTCAGGTAGTTGAGGCGTTCTGTCTGCCCGTTCCTCACCAGGTATCCTCGGCAGCGCGCCTGCAGCTCAGTGATCAGGTTCTCATTGGCCAGCCAGAGCTGCTCCCGGTTGTAGGCAGACGTCACTCCAGAGATGGTAGCCTAGTGGAGGCGAGTGGGGGAGAGGTGAAGGGTGAAGCCTCAGCAGTGTGAAGGGAAAGCTGGATTGAAACATTCAAACAGCCCCTCTCTGTGCAGTCTTACCTGGATGTCCTCCCGGCCCAGCTGCGTGTTGTTCTCGATGAAGTTGGCCGGCTCCTCCCAGCTCCCCTCCCTGGTCCGGATGTTGAAGTAGTAATCATACCCTCCCTTCACCCAGTGCTTCACCCAGTCACTGCCATTGTCACCTGGGGGGGAGATTTCTATTACTTATTATTACAGGCTTCATACTGGTCAGTAGCATGAGACTGGTTTAAGAAAGGGAAAACACACCCCATAGTTACCAAAGCACAAATAAACTAGTCAATTTGTAGCTATTTGTTTTTACATTGTTTTTTGTTAGTCTAGCCCGTGAAGCCCAAGGATGGTCCTAAAAATAAACCATCTAACAAAGCAATAGGAATGAAAGGGTTTATTCCTAGAAGATTTATTAAAAATCTCTGAAACCTAACAGACAAGCAAGTGTTCAAAAAGCAAAGTAGTGTGTGTGTGTGTGTGTGTGCATGTGCATCAGTGTGTGTGCGCGTGTGTGTGCGTGTACGGGTGCAGGCTCGTTTATTATGCTTATGGGTCTAAAACCTGACAAAATGTTTAAACATATATTTCGAAACATACTGGTAAACCATTTTAACGCAGGAGTAATGACTTTACAGAACTTTCATTATTGTGGTGATCCATGTCCTTCTGGAGTACAACAGTAAATCTACAATATATATCAATGCAAACACTATAAACAAACAAGTCTGTACATTTGTGTGTGTGTGTGTGTGCATGTGTATTTAGGTGTGTGTGTGTGTGTGTATTTAGCTGTGTGTGCGTGTGTGTGGTGCGTGCGTGCGTGTCTGTGTTCTGAGCTCTCTCTGTCTGTTCACCCTCGTCCTGCTTGCTCTTCTTGAGCACGGCGAGGTCTGCCTGGTACGCCTGGTCACACTCGGGGGTCACTCCGTACAGCCCCACGTCGGGGGAGCGCAGGGCAGTGAGGGTCTGAGCCGTGTCACCGCGTTCCACCGCCTCATTGATCCCCAGGATCCCCAGAGAGACTGAGAGAGAGAGAGAGAGAGAGACACTACAGCACTCTGATTGAGAGTGAGGGGAGAGGGGCTGAACCTCTCAATGATTCATTATGAGACAGGGTTAATGAAGGGCAGGGCTGGCTCTTACACTGCTGTGAGTCCTCCGTCTCCTTGTTAGAACTGCACACACCGTCCTGGATCTCATCCAGCCAGAGCACCGCAGAGTCGTCCTGTGTGTCCTGGGGAGGCAGCACAGTTTACTTTATATCAGAATTGTATTGAGAGTCCAGTAGTCATTACCACACTGCTAGATGCCAGCTACGCCAAGCTAGAAATTCCAGTAACCTTAGAGCAATCCAATACAAGAGTCATTCTCATGCACAAAGTTATTTCTTTATCTGAGAGGGGCACCCCCAGTTTCACAGTATGTACATGTATACATTTTGATTTATAATGTATTTAAAATGAATTCATGAATACAAAACATCTAGAAAGAAACTTAGACAGACGTTCTGACGCGTGCTTTCACGAGGGAACATGTATTTATTTGTGAATTTCAGTACTATTCTATGCTGTTCACAGTAAACTTTATGAATGAATTCATTCTCTTAGAGGTTTGGAAAGAAGGTTAGAGAGCTCGACTCCAACACCTTTCTGCTCCACAGCTCTTTCATCTTTTCAGTGTCTCTACTTTGTATCTGCTTGGCAGTCGCTGTGACCTGTGACTTCACTGAGCTGTCCCAGCACTGCTCACCACCCTCCAGTGGTTCTGGTGACTCAGCCTGAGCGATGTGTTAATGGAGATGCATTGCTAGAGACAGGCCCTGCTGCTTCCTTCACAGGGGCTCTGTTCTTACACACATCGCACAGCTGTCTAGCAGGACTGACTCAAACACACACAGATTTCTCATATTCTGAGCCATCACAACTGTTATGCAAATGAAATCTTTCACAGAGGAATACAATCCTTTTAGGAGCATTAAACTAGCCAGAAACTACTCTGCTGCTTTCTCCCAGCACCCTACTTTTTTCTGCTTGTTTTATACCGTTTTAATTGTTTTATTCCATTCACACTATTTGCATTTTCCCATTACAATATGGACAATTATGACCCTTACATAATATCAGCCACCAGATCCTTTCTAATGAATCATCATGTAATCAGATGACCCCCTGCATTGACTTCCCTTTTTGCCTGAAATTGATTGTTCCGGAATGTCTAATTTTGCAGCGCTGGTTCAATTGGAGCCACATAAAATAGGGATGGAACAATGAATCAGAATCTCAGGGACCAACACATTAGATTGAACAGGCTTCTGTTTGGATTACATGTTTCTGTAGCAGAATTCAACAGCGGAGTCCAACAGCACCAGCAATCTACCCAATCAACCCTAACAGAAAAAAGTCCTGCGGTACTAAGTGGATCAATTTGGAGAGGTAGGTGTCTGGCCGATTCACTTTGAGTGAATGCAAGAGCATGATGTGCCATTGATGTCTCTCTTTCCTTCAGTGTCTGCAAGGCATGACTAATCCCATTACAGAGAGACCCCCTAATCCCATTACAGAGAGACCCCCTAATCCCATCACAGAGAGACCCCCTAATCCCATTACAGAGAGACCCCCTAATCCCATTACAAAGAGACCCCCTAATCCCATTACAGAGACCCCCTAATCCCATTACAAAGAGACCCCCTAATCCCATTACAGAGACCCCCTAATCCCATTACAGAGAGACCCCCTAATCCCATTACAGAGAGACCCCCTAATCCCATCACAGAGAGACCCCCTAATCCCATTACAAAGAGACCCCCTAATCCCATTACAGAGACCCCCTAATCTCATTACAGAGAGACCCCCTAATCCCATTACAGAGAGACCCCCTAATCCTCTGTTAGTCCCTCTGTCCTCCACCATCACTCAAAAGCACCAGTGTGTGTCAGAGTTTTGGAGCATGGGATCTAAGCAGCACAATAAAAATTCCTGTATGGTGTATTGCCACATAAAGAACAATACCTGCAACAGTCTAGAAGCAGTTAAACAGCGAGTCCCATGCAGGGGCAAGTGCTTACACCAGATGGCTCCTCTGAGCTGTCAGTGCCAGAAAACAGTTGCCTCAGTTTCCGGAATGAGACACACTGTCCTCTGATTGGACAAGGACACAGAGCTCTCTTTGTGCAGCCCCTACCCCGCCGAGAGAGAGAGAGAGAGAGAAAGAAAGAAAGAAAGAGAGAGAGAGAGAGACTGAGAGCGAGAGAGACAGACAGAAACACACAGGGCTGCAGACACACATTTATTCAACGGGTGTGGAATTTATATGTATAAATTGATTTACTGTATCAACACTGGTGACAGCTAACAGTCAGGACAGCTTGCATTAGTTAGTCAGAGATCTGTGGATAATTGTATTAAGCAATTCTTGACAAACAAAGCGAATACTCTAAGTAAATGAAAACCAATCCCCAGTAATTGGTAATCATTACTTATAATTGAGTGATTATTTTATTTAGCGTGTGTAAACATGCAGTGAACTGTGCATTACTTAGCTTCCCTTTTCTAGGCACACGCACACACACACACTCACACACACACACATACTCTAATAACTACCCAGTTCTGACTGCTCCGTGATACTACTTCATTAGTGGTCAACCTCAAGAATGCCCTTGGTTTTCTTGAATGTAGGCTGGTCTGTTTACAGTAAAGAGATCTGAACGGTTTCAGGAGTAACTAGTCAGCAGGGGAGAGGGGGTGGGGATGAGCAGAAGAAACATCTCAAAAGTATATTAAGATTTGAGTCTGATTTCTGATCTGAATTGAGGAAGTGAGCGAGTGGGTGTGGCGCCACAGAGTTCTACATTATCTTTTAGTTTTAGTTGATACGTGCAGAAAATGAAGGCTGTGTCTCTCTACCCTTAAACTATAATTGCAACATACTACTATCCTCTCAGAGTTGAGCAAAGTATTGATTTTTTTTTTAAAAATAATTGACTACATATGAAAATATTATTCATTTCGAGATACTTTGTAAGCATTTCCCCTAATCCTGTGGGGTATTCCCCGGGCATTGAGACCCACAGAGGCTACATGGCTAGAAAACTGCGCAATTCTTTATGGACTTCCCTTTCATTTTTTAATGAAAGTCAGGGGAGGGGGGCATTATGCACTATCCTCCCTGAATATAACATGATTACGTGCCTTTTAAATACTATACAGAATTGGTTTTAGCTTCAGTGGTACAGTAGTTAAATTATAGCAAGAAGATCATTTAACCTGTTCTTGTCCCTCTCTTATTCGTCTGTCTGTCTGTCTGTCTGTCTGTCTCTCTCTCTCTCTCTCTCTCTCTCTCTCTGTCTCTCTCTCTCTCAGCTGCTTGCATTTTATTGCCATACTTTGTGCTCCAATCATTTCCTCTCTAACCCACTTCCTGTCTTGTAAAAAGAGAAGTCCATTCGTTTCTGTGCTTGCTCAGAGCTGCAGTCTACAGAGTCCCAGCAGCCACCAGTGTAGCCTCTTCCTGTGTGCTAATGTGTTTATTCACAGGCCAGGTCAGCCCTCAGGAGCCGGGTCAGCAGTATCTGTGCTGTAAGAGGTAGTGGTGGTGGCTCAGTGAAGATCCAACACCCTGGCTGCTCCTGGGTACATGTTAGGACATCCTACATCTGATTAACCAAGTCTCTCTTTGTGGTATTTAGTCCCAGTGCTGGTAGTTTCCAAGGTAAGTGAATGATGTTAGTCAAGCTAACCTAATATATACAAGGAAACACATTGCTAGCGCTGCTCATAATGTAGGTGCACAGCCTTGTGGTTTGTGAAGTGTGAGTTTAAAAAAGTCTTACTGAAAACAAATAAGGTTATATATATACAGTACTGTGCAAAAGTTTTAGGCAGGTGTAAAAAAATGCTGTAAAGTAAGAATGCTTTCAAAAATAGACATGTTAATAGATTACATTTATCAATTAGCTAATGCAAAGTGAGTGAACAGAAGAAAAATCTAAATCAAATCCATATTTGGTGTGACCACCCTTTGCCTTCAAAACAGCATCAATTCTTCTAGGTACACTTGCACAAAGTCAGGGATTTGTAGGCATATAGTCAGGTGTATGATTAAACAATTATACCAAACAGGTGCTAATGATCATCAATTCAATATGTAGGTTGAAACACAATCATTATCTGAAACAGAAACAGCTATGTAGGAGGAATAAAACTGGGTGAGGAACAGCCAAACTCAGCTAACAAGGTGAGGTTGCTGAAGACAGTTTACTGTCAAAAGTCATACACCCTGGCAAGACTGAGCACAGCAACAAGACACAAGGTAGTTATACTGCATCAGCAAGGTCTCTTCCAGGCAGAAAGGGGTTTCCAGATGTGCTGTCCAAGCTCTTTTGAAGAAGCACAAAGAAACGGGCAACGTTGAGGACCGTAGACGCAGTAGTTGGCCAAGGAAACTTACTGCAGCAGATGAAAGACACATCATGCTTACTTCCCTTCGCAATCGGAAGATGTCCAGCAGTGCCATCAGCTCAGAATTGGCAGAAAACAGTGGGACCCTGGTACACCCATCTACTGTCCGGAGAAGTCTGGTCAGAAGTGGCCTTCATGGAAGACTTGCGGCTAAAAAGCCATACCTCCGACGTTGAAACAAGGCCAAGCGACTCAACTATGCACGAAAACACAGGAACTGGGGTGCAGAAAAATGGCAGCAGGTGCTCTGGACTGATGAGTCAAAATTTGAAATATTTGGCTGTAGCAGAAGGCAGTTTGTTCGCCGAAGGGCTGGAGAGCGGTACACGAATGAGTGTCTGCAGGCAACAGTGAAGCATGGTGGAGGTTCCTTGCAAGTTTGGGGCTGCATTTCTGCAAATGGAGTTGGGGATTTGGTCAGAATTAATGGTCTCCTCAATGCTGAGAAGTACAGGCAGATACTTATCCATCATGCAATACCATCAGGGAGGCATTTGATTGGCCCCAAATTTATTCTGCAGCATGACAACGACCCCAAACATACAGCGAAAGTCATTAAGAACTATCTTCAGCGTAAAGAAGAACAAGGAGTCCTGGAAGTGATGGTATGGCCCCCACAGAGCCCTGATCTCAACATCATCGAGTCTGTCTGGGATTACATGAAGAGAGAGAAGCAACTGAGGCTGCCTAAATCCACAGAAGAACTGTGGTTAGTTCTCCAAGATGTTTGGGTCAACCTACCTGCCAAGTTCTTCAAAAACTGTGTGCAAGTCTACCTAGAAGAATTGATGCTGTTTTGAAGGCAAAGGGTGATCCCACCAAATATTGATTTGATGTAGATTTTTCTTCTGTTCACTCACTTTGCATTTTGTTAATTGATAAATATAAACTATTAACATGTCTATTTTTTAAAGCATTCTTACTTTACAGCATTTTTTTCACACCTGCCTAAAACTTTTGCACAGTACTGTATGTATGTATGTATGTATATATATATATATATATTTTTTTTTTTCTGGTATTAACAAAAATAAACTTCATCAGCATTGTCATTCCATTCCTAACTGAACTGAATTAAATACCGTAACCGTGCAAATGCACAAAATGGTCTTTTTCCAGTAGCCCCCTCGCATGATCATTTGCCAGCGCACACTGGTGCGCTTCCAATTTCTACCTCTAATACAATCAGAGTTATCGTGGCGATTGTTTGTCAGGAGGGCATTTTTTGCCCCGTCATTGTGTTTAAACCCCTGGGGATGCCATGGCCAGCTGCAGTTTTGGAAGCTGGGAGCGTCTCCATATAAGGAAACGTTTAGGGAGCCAGACCTGTAAATCACTCCCCTCTCAGACCGGTCATGTGTCACCAGGGAGGCGGGACTGCTGGTTTTTAGGGAGCTCGTCATCCCGAGGAAATGCTCTTGGCACAGATCAGCCACCCAATTCCCAAATTACTGTTATTATGTTTGGACTTTGATAACGAAGAAACAGCAACACTCTGAATCAGCCCGAACATTCACAGCTTCCAGCACATGAAAAACCACTGCAGAGCTCAGCTACAGTCAGAGCAGTGCACTGGGGCAGACATCAGGGGGCAGGTTAACTGCATGATCCCTGTGTATACAAGAACTAACGCTTATGCCGGGGAATTCTCCATTCTTTATCCATGTTTATAAATACGCATGCACGACTTTGAGAATCTGAAGTTAGGAATATATTAGTCAGTGGAGTCTTTTTAAATGCAGCATTTATCACAATCTGCCATCACCGGACAGACTAACACTACTCTGAAGGGCTGGAGGGCAGGGAGGATTCAGTATTCATTAGGTTCAATTTGCTGTCACTTCAGCTATTTACTGTATTAGATTTCCTAAACCATATATATTTGTTCTTATACCACAATAACACAGTTAATAGGAAGCATCTTTGCTTTTGTTCTCCTTTTTGATTCCTTTAGCCCAGCACTACATTTAGAACACAGATAACAGGAACCGCTAAAAAGCCATTAGTCTCAACAAGCCAGTGTCCTCAACAAGACAATGACCCACTTTGTGTATTCACTAGTTTAGAGAAGCTGGGTTTCAGATCAACTAATTTGGAAAATATGAAATAAAAACAAAAAAGTCTCGACTTAAAAAACTTGCCAATCAAAGAGATGCATTTTGTCCAGAAGAAAGTGTATATGCTACTATATGGGTGAGGTTTTCCAAGGCTGTGCAAGTCTGGACGAATCTGGGACCCACTTACAACTCAATGTTCCTAAATTACAACCCTGAGTTGCCTAATGAAGTGGTCAGGACATGTCAAGACAGTATATGAGTCTGATAAAGGTTCAGCAATGAGTGAGTACAGCTGTTTGTGTGCCACCTGTAAAAGTGCAATTTGTTGTTACTACAGAAACCAAGCCGCTGAAGCTAGGCAGTAATCTCGGGTCCGTACCTGTGCCTTCTCCCTGCGCGCCCGCACCAACGTGTCGTGGTAGTGCTGTGCCACCGGAGGGTGCACCTCGGACAGCTTGGCGGCTGGGTGCTGCAGTGCTGCCAGAGTGGTCTGAGCATTGCCATGATCCAGAGCCTCGTTAATGAGTCCAATGGCAATGATCCCTGAGAGGAGGAGAGAGACGGGGAGAGAAAGTCAAATACTGCAACAGAACTCACATTCCTTCAGCAACAGGATGATCCCCTGGCTCACAGGACCTCTCCTACAGCCCCCTCTCTTCCAAGCCTTCCTGTCAAATAGGATCAATAGGATCACATTCCCAGTCCAATGGAATCATTCCCACCAGTTTCTGGGTCCCCTGCCCAGTAGGATCTCTTCTCAGCCCCTGTTCAAGAGGATCCCCGTGTCTAATAAAATCTCTCCTCAGGCCTCCTGTACAATACGATCATTCCTCACAGTGGCCGTGTTCATAATCAGAGAGAATCCTCCCTGCCCCTGACCCCTGACCCCTGCCCCTGACCCCTGCCCACTGCCCCTGCCTCCTGCACTCACTCTCATGCTCCTCCTGCACAGTGCCGTTCACCTGGTCCACACAGGCCTGGATGTCATTCCAGGTGAGGAAGGGATTCCCCTCGGCCCGTGCCGCTGCCTTCAACCGGGTCAGATCATCGATGTACCTGCGGGCAACATAGGGTTAAAATAACACAGCGTCAGAGCAGAGAAGCGACAAGGGACAGACCTGATAAGCATCACGTCACAAATCCAAAAAACAATGTGCTTATTACTGCTGTCATGAGGAGTCAGGGAATAGCATCCCTTAGGTTTGAGCAAAGCAATAAGCAATATGATAGTCTCAAATTACGTGGGAAACCCAGTACTTTAAAAGTTCAAATATATGATGACAGTGCAGGCAAAATCAAAAAAATGTGGGGATCAATATAGATCACACTGCATAATCCCCTAAAGCCACCCTTCTACCATCAGCCCCAGTACTTGCCCCCGCGATCCCTCACCTCTGTGCGTTCTCGTCCTCCACGTTGCTCAGCCCAGTCACTGAGCTCTCCAGCTGCTTCCACACTGCCTGCCTGTCCCCAGTGTCCAGCGCCCGGTTAATCAGTGCCACCGAGGACAGCATCTCCACAGCAACCAGCAGCTCGGGGTGCGTCAGGGAGCCCTGCACAGCCAATCAGAAGCACAGTCACAAGCCTGCGGCCAAGAGGCTTGTTGCAATTGTTTAGGTCTAAAGTGTAGATACTGCTCATCTGTGAACAGAGAGGCATTTCATGTGCTTTCTGTTTGGTGATCAGCTGATACTCTATGGTGTAGGTGTACAGATGATGTGTTGTGTATTTTGTGAGTTTGAATGAAGCTGATCATCCAAAACTTTAAACACTAGGGATGCAAATCACAGCACAGTCTGGACTTTCACAGCACAGTTTTGGTTTTAAGGAGGCACCATGAGGAATGATGAATTCATTTCTAAACACGTTTAAGAATCATAGGGAACATTACAACACATGTTCATGTTGTATCCAGTCTTGCCCTGTATACTGCATCTCTGTAGCAGTGTGGGCAGTGTTTACAGAAGCGCTGGCGTCTCTGCTGTAAGGAAGCTGACCTCCGGGCTCTGCTGCTGCAGGGTGGAAAGCTCTCGCTGGTACAGGTCTGAAGCGGAGGGGTAGACCTGGGGGAGCTGAGCCTCAGGGTTCATCAGCTCTGACACTGTCTCCTCCGCAACCCCCCCGCGGATCGCAGTGTTGATCCGATCCACCGCCAGCAACACTGAGGAGGGAGGGAGAGAGAGAGAGAGGGGGGCTGTGAGGGGCCAGCCATACATAACTGCTAAGCAGGGGTGGGGGGGAGCAGACAGGGGAGTTCAAAGTGGAGGAAAAGTAAAATGTTTTGACAGTTGTTTGGAAAAGTCTTTTCCAATGCTTCATTTTTCTCTATTGCTCAATCTAACTGTTTGTGGGCCTCTGGTTTTCCTGTTTCTTGAGAAATCCTGCAATGTTGTGACCTCCCAAGAGAGTTTAACAGAGACTGAGAGGGGTGTAGCTTCACAGAGGGATGGCAGGGATACTGAGATCAAATGGACGTTACTTTTCTGGTAGCGGTCGGCGTTGTCAGTGGCGATATCCACCCCGTTCTGCAGCTCCTCCTTCTGCAGCAACTCCCCTGGGAAATTCTAGAGAGCGAGAGCGAGAGCGAGAGCGAGAGCGAGAGCGAGAGAGAGAGAGAGAGAGAGAGAGAGAGAGAGAGAGAGATGATTGTGCAAAAAGCCCACCAATGAATGAAATGCAACCGCTGCCCAATCCACCCTCAGTGCTGTAGGATGAGTGCCCCCTACCTGCTCCTTGGCCTCGCGGTCGGTGCTCAGCTGCTTCAGGTACCAGTCCTTGTTGTCTGGCTGCAGCCTGCGGAGCCCCAGAGCCTGCGAGCGCAGAGCATCATAGAGAGCAGCCTCGTCACCTCCACGCAGGGCACGGTCCACCATCTCCAGAGAGTTCAGCACTGTGCGGAAGGAGAGGAGGGGAAGGGGGGAGGGGAGAGAGAGAGGAGTTATTGTAAACCGAATATTTTTCCATTTGTTTTTTATTTTGTAAACTTTATTATATTAAACAGCTTTCGTTATACTTATTTCGTGGTTATGCCAAAAAAAAAAAAAAAAAGTTAACTTGACATTCACTGAATAGTGAGAATAATAGGAGGAAAGAAGGCGGGGATTGATGGTGTGAGAGGCAAAAAGTTACTGGGCAGCAGAAAGAGGCTTGACGAAGTAGTTTACAGGGGTGAGGTGAAACACTAAGAGGTAGAAAACAGGAGTACAACTGATAACAAAAACACAAAGCAGAAGAGGAGAAGGAGAGCGAGGACAGAGAGTTCAGTGACTCTACACCCCCTAGAGCGGCTCGCTGACTCACAGTTCACTTTGTTGACATTGCCCTGGATCTCAGCCTGGGTCAGCAACTCCTCATAGACGTCTCGCTCCTCTTGGGAATTCTCTCCCGTTATCTGGAACACCAGAACATCCCTTAAGTGCCCATTGCAAAGATCACTGAACTTGCACAGCATTTTCACAACATGTTTCACCGAAATACAGTGCATTTACCATAGTTAAGAAACCCAGGCTACCCAGACAGGCCCTCTGTTCATATTGTGTTGAGTGATTAAGGGCCGATGATTGGTAGAGTAGTTACCCGTTTCCTGGCGTTGGCCACCTTGTCCTGCTTGGCTTGCTGCAGGGTGTGCTGGTAGCGCTGGCTGGAGCCCTCGTCCAGGTTCACCAGCATGGCGTTGGGGTTGCGCATGGCTGCCATGGTGCCCCCCGGTTCCCCGTGATCGATGGCATCGTTAATCGCAATCACCGCGGCATGCACTGGGGGTGACAGAGAGCAGGAAGAAGAGTGAGCTGGAGGGAATGAACCACCTACCACAGAGACTCTCAAACAGAGCAGCTTTTACTAGGAGCTTCATTTAGACCATTTAAACTAAGGGTCAAAAATAAGGCGTTAATTCAAGTCTGGAGTACAAATTTGCTCTGTATTGTTTTGTTGGAATGTTGATTCTTTCCCTTTAAGAACAAACACATTAACGAATTGTAATAATCACCAATTAATGATACAGAATTTTTAAAATCTGGAATGCCTCAATGTACTAATGAATGGAAGCCCCCTGTCTCTCTCCCTGTTTTACAACTTATATTGACAGGAGTGTATATCGGGGGCTCCTCTGGTATTCACCGCTGTTAAAAAGACATCACACTCACATGCCGCTTCGTCCACTGAAAGCTCATTGGCCAGGATGCCGCCAATCTTGCTGAAGGCGGGCATCTGGATTCCGTACTTCTCTAATTCACTCTTCATGTTGTTGATCTCCTCCTCTGTGACCGGGAGACAGGGGAGAGGGAGGAAGTCAATCAAATAATGAAGAACATTCAACTACTGTTTGTTAAATATTGAATTACTGGATGTTGTTAAAACGGCAGATGTATTCACTGGGTATTTAGTGAAATGACAGGTTCTTGCGACAAAATACTTACATGATGTCCCCATGGTGGTTGTACATGGCCATGCAGCAATAGCCCTGAATTAAATCAAAGTTCATGGCTATACTTTAAAAGGGTAATGGCACCACCATAATTTGCCTTTAATCCAGACCACAGATGAGGACATCTCAAACTGGAGGCTGGGTCCTGCTGGGCAGGGTTAAGGCACACTAGCAGGTAGGCACTGCTGCTGCCAATGCACCTCTATTGGACGTTATGATCCTGCCATGTTGTTTTTGGCCAGACTGGAGGGTGGTTTTGCTTATTCCTGCCATGCCGTGATAAACTGCTCCCCTTCCCAGAGCTTGGCAAGCCGAGAGGGCAGGGAGTTCGTTTCAGAGCAGCACAAATTACAGGAAACGCTCACACAATCACTAATGCGTTTCACACAGCTGGGGCTGAGCTCATACTGCAGTTAACCCAGCCAGTGCTGCTGCAGAACAAATTTCAACCAGCAGGGACTTCAGACCCTGCAAACCCACATAGAAGTCTAAGAGGTATCCTATTGATATGCCCATGTGTATCGATGTTACTATTTTTTTTCTATAGAGCACACAGGCTGGAAAGCTGCCCTGCACTTTGAAAGGTCTCACCTGTGAAATCCACCTTCCCATACAGGTCCTGGATCTGAGGGGCCAATCCCAGCTTGAACAGGTACAAACTGGGAGGGGAGAGCGACAGACTGGGGTTAAACTGGGAGCACAAGAAAGCCACATCCACCTTTAACATACATACTACTACTTCTGGGTCATTGTGACAGGTGAAATCTGAGCAACTTGCACACCGACTCGAGACTGCAGCTAAAGAAATAGGGAGAACTTTGGATGGTTTGTGGCTCATCCTCTCCTGATCAAAAGAAGCTTGATTGTGCATGCAAGGCAGTCTTTAGTAGAAATGGCACTAACATAGCAGGTTTGAAATAACACATATCAGGGTTATACAAAGCAATGTGTAATGGGACTGCCCCTCAAACCACATGACTGATTACATTGACATCAATTTGGTATATGTAAAAAATGTCAGCGTCCTGGATGAGAGTTTAACTGCCCCATTGAATTGGGATAAATAACTAATAGGGCAATGAATGATTCAAGAGTGGCCAAATAGCTCCTGTCTACCCAGCCCTGACTGTACTAGCTGGCTTCATTCAGTCAGGGCAGGATGAGAGCCCATTCTTTAGCTTACTTTTTTTCCACTTGACTTAAAGCGAGATTTAACACAGGATGTGAGGTCACCAGATGACTTCTTCCATGTTTGTTCAAGCTGCCCACACCAGTCTGTACACTTAAACAGGGTTGTACTGATTCATTATTTGAATCATTATACTTTCTATACCTGACATATCTATAATAGAGGCGAGGATCATAGTGCAAGACTAAAACGCACTGCATAGCAACTCATTTCACAGAGTGGCTCTTGAGTGATTTATAGCTGGTATGAATATATGATCGTTCTAGCTTTCTGTCTTATTCAAGTTTTTTTCTTTTAACAAAAGATCATCCATTTTTATTTCACTTCAAAAAGTACCGTCCCATGTATTGAGGGGCATACCATTACGTGGCCTTGGGGTAGCGCTACACCCCTGCTCCCCAATGGGGGGGAGGATCACTAAAGGGCAGGCAGGTACCTGAGCGCGTGGATGCAGTAGATGCTGCGAGGCATGTTCTTTCTGTCGTAGATATCTGTCGTCTCTGGATAGAAAATCTGCAGGAATAGAAAGCAGTCTGTTATGATGTGCCTCCAGGGTCAAACGCTTTCTGTTGCATGAGTCAGGTTTGGCGGATCAGCTTTCTGATGGAACAAGCACGTGACAGCAAGTCACACAACCCCAGCCCTGCTACTGGGGAACAGTACTGTGACCTCGGGACATGGCAGGTTCTACTTGACACCAAGTGAGATCAGCAGCGGCATTCAAGAATCAACCCAAAAAAGGATCAAATATAACCCGACCCCTCAGCCCTCCAGCCCCTGTGCGCAGTCACCTTTGGCAGGCCGATCTCGTTCATGGCGTTCAACCACTGGATCACGTTGTCTGTGTGTCTGAAATGGAGTCCTGTGGCCTGAAACACAAAACAAGGATATACTTATTAGTTTATATATATGTACTTTCTTTCACAATAATATCCATGAACACCTTCATTTGAGTTTATTTCTCTGCATCACATACTTTAACATACTTACAGACAAACTATCCAGGTACCTCCTCTCCACTTTCCATCACTGTCTTCCAGTCCTCTTTTCTCAAACCCCTACCGTACTCCAGCTAGGATAATCCCTCTCTTCCTTCCACACTCTTTTCCCTCACTGCTCTCAACGTGTACTGTATCTCCTCTCTCTATCCCGTTCCCCCTCACCTTGTATCGGGTCTGCTCGCGGTCTCTATCCCGTTCCCCCTCACCTTGTATCGGGTCTGCTCGCGGTCATAGATCTTCTTAAGGGACACGACGCGCGGAGAGAAGAAGTTGCCCAACTTGGCCAAGTAGACTCCGTTTCGCAGCCCCTCTTCCAGCTCTGTGGTGGGGGGCAACTCCTCATCCAGGCAGGCCTCCATCCACCTGCAGGGAGAGGGAGAGAGAGAGATTGCATAGCAGTTTTACCCATTCCAGGTTTTACTACCAGCTTGAGTGTATAGGTAACAATCTCAGGTGTGTCTTATTAAATTCATAGTGAAACCAGGAATGGATCCAACTGCTATGTAATAGGGAGTCCTATTTCCAAACCCGATCACAGTTCAGGGTAGTTTGTTTAAAGTCAGTGTAGAGTTTAAAAGGGTTTTGCACGTTCACTCCAGTCTGTCATCCATCTGTAATAATGAACGGCTTTTTACATTGCAATTACATTCTCGATCGTTTTTTTGTTCTTTTTTTTAATGCGCACAAGATTGACTCTGTTGTTTCTACAAAACCAGCAAGACAGAACTTGTATGTTGAAGCCTTTTACATGCAAACGTTAAACGTTTGTTTCTCCTTTCGGAGCGCGCTTTGGACTGCAGCATAATCTTACAGGAGTGTCTGGAAAACAGAAGGTCTCTCTGCTTTCTGCAGTAGAGATGTGTTTTCCACCTGGCTCAGGTGGAAATCCTGAAAAGCCAGTCTGACCAGAGCAGCGTGGTGAGTCACACATCCCCCGACAGCTCATTTAAACACAGCTCCCAGCGTAGACTAATCACATCACTCCAACAATGGAGAGAGAGCTTTCACTGTCTCCACCCCTACTGGAAAACACACGGCTGATAAACTGTATCAGGCAGCTACCAACCCCACCCCGGACTTACACAAATACTATACTGCAGTGCTTCCAGGAAGCTTTAGAGCTATACACAACTGAAGAAACCTCTTAGTCACGTATAAAAATGCTTCAGTTAAGTATGGTGAAGATCAAGTGTTATTTTACCACCCCCCCAGCTGGAACTAAAAAACAAAAGGAAACTATAGCTAATTCCCCCAAAACAGTTTTTGAGGAGTGTGCACGTGTTATTCACACACACCAGAGCACAGAGTCACTGCAGTTTCACTGTCACAGTGTGCGTCTAGTCCACTTCATGTTCTTAAGGGCTTCCTCCCTTTCTCTCTCACAGGATACAGGGTCTGGAGAGGAGAGGTGGAGGGTCACTCCAATAGGAAGGAGGCTGTCTGAGTGTATTGGGGAATCACCGTCTCTTCAGGAAGAAATAAAGAGCCACTCAATTCCATTCTCAATTCAATAGGGAGTTCAAATACTGTTGGCAAGTATTGTACAGGGAAATTTGCATGTAGAAACATGCACCTGAATTAGCATGACCAATATCTACCACTACCAATAGCCCCACCAACAAGCTTAAAACAAGTTCTGCCTGGAATCTTGACTGGAACCCTGGACTTTTCATCAGGGTTGTTCCTTGTATTAATTATGCCATTTGAGCGAGAATTGATTTACTCATTCATTCATTCATTCATTCTGAATTTGAACATCCTGGTACCAGACAAACTTGACAGTTTCACACCTCAGAGTTAAGATACCACAGCTTAAGTGTCTATTCTCTCAAATACAGACAGGCCCAGAGTTGAAGAACAAGAGTGCCTTGAGAACAGATTCAGTCAGTCGTGTTAATTCAAACCCCTTAAAGTTCACCTTGATTTAGATGAGGATTTACCTGTGCATCATTAACTGCAGGTACAGACATGTACTTAATTACACAGATGAAAGCGTTTTAGAATTGCAAGAGAACACAAAAGCAAGCTTAAATCAAGCTTCTAGATCAGGTCCATGTGCTCCACATCTGCTCTTTTCACTAGAATATTCTTTATTACTGGAATACCTCTTTGGCAGGGCTTGCTTTGAAATCCCACTGTAAAATATCTCATTCCAATGACTACAGTCTGTGTGTGTATACAATAAACTCACAGAGCTTGTGAGCGTTCACATTTTTGTACCGGAAAGGAAGGCATTTTCATAATGAATACTGAGTTTCAAAACAGCACTGTCATGAATCTTTAGGAACATCTTTGAGAACCACTCAACAAGTTTTTTTCATTTTTCTTTTTTAGCTTCCCTCAGCAGATGCCTGTAGCCTCACAGAAAGAACCACTTCCTCTCTGATAACGACGTCACGCACTCTGCTTGCTGTGAACTGGCCCCTCCTCTGTGCACCACAGCGTCTCCCTCACCGCGGAGACCCAGGCACAGTGAGGACGTGGTGCTGTTTGGTTTGTACACTAGCTTCTCAAACTGCTGCGTGGGAGGCAGCACCGCAGAATGGCATGTGGGGGCGCTGTGCTGAAGAGAGATCTTCAGATATTATACCTGAGGTCCTGTCTGCTTTCTAAACATGAACGATACCAGTACAGGGTAAAGGCCTTTTTGAAAACAATCAGGTTTACCCAAATGTTGTTTAAATGGCTTCTTACAGCAATACATTGAGCTTATTGGCTTACTTTGAGAAGCTGGTAGCTTTTAATGCAGTTGTTTGGTTCAGACTTCAGAGTGGCATATTTGCTGAATCACTTCACACAACTGTTTTCCATGGAAAATAAATTGCTGGCTCAGTAAAGTTACATTTCTAAATCCTAGCGTATACTTTTATTTCTCACATGTTCATTACTGAGTTTTCAACTCACAAACCCCACCCAACCCTGAAAAAGGACAGACCCTGTGAAGAATAGGAACTGTAAAGAGAGCTCTACAGCAAGCTATGTGAGCAGGAATTTCTGAAATGTCTCCCAGTTCAAACAGAAATCTCATTCGCAGGCCCTGAGGGGAGAGATAAGGGATACTGTGAAGAGAGCAGACCTCCCTGATCAGGTGTGGAGAGAGATCAGAGTAGCAGCGCAGTCTAACTGTGGCTCATGAAAATCTATGGAAATCAATAGCCGATGCATCCAGCAGCCAGTTTGAACAGTCTAATCCAGGGAAATGAGCACATTCAAGACAGGTTGCCCTGGCTAAAGGAACGCAGGGGATGCACCCTCTCCTTCCCTCATAGACACAATACTCTGATAGCATTTCAGCCCTGCAAATTCAATTCAATTCCTGAAGCATTTTAGTAAAGCAGATGACTGCTCTGAGATTCTACAGCCTGAGCGTATTGGTGTCTGCAGCTCTAGTTCAGTTCAAAGGAAACTGCTGCCTGGCACTACTTTGTTGGTAGTTCAGATCACTAATGTTTTAACTGCATTAATAGTGCAGGCAGACAGGCTCTTATCCCAAGGCCTGTACCAAACACACCGCAGGCATGCCTAATTTAGAAGAATTCACATTTTCTTGTTTCCTTTCTGTTTCCGAATTGACTTTTGTTTTTCGCTCTGTGTATTTAACAATTCCAAGTCAAACACCCAAACGCCCTACAGAAGGATTCTCCAGCAGTTGAATCTTGAGCCACTTTCTGCTGGGGTTCACAGAGCTCCTCAACACCGCTTTGTATGGCTCCATTAGCTGCCTAGAAGTTTGCTGCATGTCATTTTGAGTTATTTTGGGGAAAATGATGTCTATAAAAAGCTCCGGTTACACTCTCCTGTGGTTAGAAAGTACCCTCCTATCAAACTTCCCATCTCCACTTTCCACTACTAAAGCAACTGCGTCAGTATTAGCCTTGCCAAAATCTATCAAAGTAAACAAATGCACAACAGGTCCTCTATGGGGACAATTAAACAAACAAACATGTTAGGCTCTAGAATAAATCTATTTCTGTATTGCAATTCAATACAATTGAGCTGTTGTCCTGCCTTCAACAGAATGGGCACTGCATCTGAAATAAAACACCTGAAAGAAACTGGTTTCCCTGTGCAGCTTTATTAATCAACCGCTTCTCTGTGCTAACTTAAATAAAAGCACTACTCTAGAACACCACTACAGTATTGGACATTAATCCAATCTTATGACTTGTGGTTTACAATGTCATGTGAACTCCTTCCCTATTGCTATTGTATTAGACTGTGCGCCAAGTCATCAATTAGCCTAGCTAGTACAATATGGACCTATACTTAGATTTGCACAATAGCAGTGGTGTGTGATTAAGTTTAGCCTGTATTTTGCATGGTAGTAGCATTGTTGACAGTATATTTAAGGTTAATGTTCTTTCATGGGGTTTTCACAGAGGCACAAATATTGTAGCCACATAAGGAAACTCGTTTTAGTTCTAAATCTGAATTCCATTACAGACCAACTACAAGGTTAGTATTACTTGTATTGTAACGCTTGAAATGTTTTTGCTTACGATTGTAAGTCGCCCTGGATAAGGGCGTCTGCTAAGAAATAAATAATAAAGGTTAGAGGTTAGAGCTGGGGGAACAGGAAGCAGTGTGGTCTAGTGGTTAGAGTTGAGAAACTTCAGGCCTTGCATGAGTCCACTTACTCCACTGGAGAGTTTGAGCCGTGCCCTGCAGGCTGGGCGGTCAGGACTCAGTGATAGTTGATGAAACATTCCTGGCTTGTCCTGCTGACACTTGACAGAGCAGGAAGGTCAGTGGTGAAAACAACTGAACTAACCCTGAAACCAAAAGGGGGGTTAGAGAATCGGTCACACGTAAAATCAGTCCTAAAATGACGGGGCCACTTTAGTTTTTACCATTTTCCACAAGAGTGCAATGGTAAACCATAGAGCACCGAATGATCTACATTTGAGCTGAAACAGATTCTTTGTCTATATTTGATATGACTGGCTACTACTGACCTGCATCACAGGCACGGTCAGCAGGAAACAGACAGGGGAGCTACAGTATTAAAGAAAAGGAAGAGCAAAGCAGCACAATTAATAAAACAAGCACATTCATGTTGCGTGTTCATGGAGATAGAACAGGAATGAGACTCGATGCACTGAAGGTGCAGCATTACATCACCACTCTGCATCACAAGGGTGGCACACATACGTATCCTTTAAAGAGCTCACCCAATTGAAAACACTGCGTACAGGAGCAGGGTGCTTGAAGTGTACAGAAGGTCAGGGTCTGAAGGGTGCTTTGGAATAACAAACATGCTGGCTGTATTTTGCACACAACACTGCCTTCTTGCCGCTGGGTAATGTTTCCATGTGTGGGAAGCTTGTTGCTTTGACTGAGGTGGGACTGAAGCACACGAGGTCAGCTGACTCTAGGTCACAGTACAGTGAGTCAGTGAAGCATGAGTGGGCATGAGGATAGATTCAAAGCCTACTGACCACATGAAAAGCTCTCCAGCCCAGGGCCGCTGGTGATTTCTCACAACGGTCCAGGTCAGGAAATGAAACACGCAAATGACCCCAAATGCTTTTTTCTGTGGAATGAACTGTGGAAGCACCTTACAAAATGCAACCACCGGAGGCTTCCAATCCGAGATAGATCTGCCTGGTGTCACTTTAAATCTGATAAAATGAGCAAATTCATCGGCGATGGTTCTGCACTCTCCAGTCACTTCAAAAGACCAAAATGCAATGCAGCAATGCTTAGAAATACAGTCAGAAATCAGCAGCTGAATTCAGACTACTACAGTGCCATGTAATTAATTCCACAAGAGGCCAGGTTAAGACAAAATTGTAAGTGTTTAAACTTGTCTACCAGCAATGCAATTTATACAAGCAAGAAGGATGACTATATCATAATCCTCCTCCAGAAGGCTGGAAGAAAACAGGTGGGGCACCTTTTACAGTATTTCCAAATGTCATTTTTACATTAACGGATGCAGAATCTGACGTGCAAGAATAAAAAAAAACATTAACTTTTACTTACATTGTTATTGTAAAATAATCAAAAGCCAATCAGTGCTTTTAAACAAGATGCAGTAATTAAGGGATCATTCATTAATGAAAATGAGGGCAAAACGAAAGTCCCAGACCTAAAACAAGAGACTAAACAAGCACTAATTTAACATTTTTAGCAGACGTGGAATTTATGATTCATTGCTCATTAAATACACTTACTTGAGACACTGTCGTTTTTTAAAAGATTTTGAAATTGCTTTTATAATTGCTGTGAAGTTGTGCAAGTCGAAATGAAAATTCAACAGCCACTGAAAACAAGAGCAGTAAAGTTTCAGGGCTTGAAACTGTCAACCCCCCCCCCCCCCCAATCACCAACGTGTCACACAGGAACCCATCTCCACGGCAACTAAAAGGTTTCTACAGTAACAGAGTGTGTTGCCGAGGACTGCAGGGACTGACTCACTTCCTGTTGCACTCTCTCCTTCCTCCAGTGTGTGTCTGAACCCACAAGAGCAGGAGAGAGTGTGCAAAAAGCCCCTTCCTGCTATCTCTCACACATTGAGGTCCATATAACTGATCTAAACTGCAGCAGATCTAATACATACGGCCCTTGTTTGAAAAAAAGAAGGGCTCACTAAAACCAACATCTTAAATCAATGCCTGCGAGTATCTTTAGTATTATTCTCTTGAAATGTACTGCAAAGTGACACAGTCGGTCCTATTTTTGATGTTTAAATCGTGACTCATTAATTCCATTGACTCCACTCTCTTCTTCCATTCCTGGGTTCCACTGCACTACATCAACCCTACTGTTCATCTTCGTACACACGGGCTCCCCGCAACCTGACCATAACTTAATCATCACGTCATTTAAAATGCATTCAATCGACTTCAACAAAGCAGACTGGTTACAGGTCTGCCATTACTTGGCTGTTGCCCAGGTTGATTCATCACAGATGGTTGTGAGTTTGGATCAAAAGCGACAGCAGCAAAAACTCCCAGAAGTACTTCAAGTTTACAGAAGATCAGAAAGTCTCTTGCAAGCTGTTGGGTAACTCTGCTTCAGATGGAAGTCAGTGTGAATCTGTGACTGGTTACACACAAGTTGCTCATCTGAAGCGATAAAGGGCAAAGTGTTCCACTTGGCTGCTAAGTGTCACAGACTCGCTAAAGTTTTCAAGCTCCAACCATTACCAAGAATAAAAGATCTCCTAGCAAAGGGAAGGCAGAAAAAAACAATGTTGGAAAATGATAGGGCAATTATAATAACAGCATTCGTAATACAATCCTAGACAATAACTTCCCTTAGAGGGAACTGCATTTCCATATTCAGGTTCCTTGCTCGATCAGGCTCTGCCATAGACCGGTATAAGTGAATGGCAATGAAATGGAATGAGGAAATCATATTCAAGTGGCCAGCAAGGCCTTTGAAGATTGCATCCAGCGGTTTCACCCTGCCCCTACACTGTGGAAACGTGTGGAGTTAAACTGAATCTGCTGGTCGGCTAGGCAACCCTGGACACATTCCACAGGCTGCTTAACTTCAGCTGCTTACTATACTTGAAGAACACAAAGCAGTACAAATTGCATTTTAATGATGCTTAGACAATCTGAGGTTCGTGAGGTTTGTCATGTTCTGCCAGTATTTTAGTCTTTTCAGCGAGTTACTTTCACTTTCCCATTGCAACCAGTCAGCCACATGACCTGGCTTACACAAACGACGTCTGCAGCCTCTCTGTGTTTAGGCTTCCCTCAGCTGTAGTACTTCTGGTCCCATTTGTTTCATATGCTTTTTTTTTTTGTCACATTCGGACCTATTTGCAAAGATGGTATTGTTCTGTAGACTGTCCATTTCTTTTTTTCCAAAGCTAATTTGAAACCCAGGGCTCCCGGTGTAAGACACTGTGACACCTCACCCGCCTCTTGGCCAGTGTTCCTCGCCCCTCCCCTGCTGCTCCTTACCGCTTGGCCTCCTCCAGGTGGCACAGGTACTCGTACGCCATGTTCTGCTGCCGGCGCTCGTCCATCTCCTCTGCAGTGAGGCGCTCCACGCTGTCCAGAACAGCTGGAAAACAAAACCAGCGGCGCGGTTAACGTGTCACTAAGCAGACAGTGGGGACCAGCTAATCTGTGGCATCTTGGTTTCACAGTGTTTCTGCTTTACAAGTGTTGGTATATTTACTTAATATAAATGAACTACCAGTACGAGTGTGATGACACAATGAAGTTACAATATGAGATCTCAATACAATAATAATTACAATGAATATGTTGGTCCTGACGGATTATTTTGCATGTGTAATAAAATAAAATGATCATTACTGATGGACTCAAAACTTTAATGAGGGGGTGCGTGTATACAGAGTCTGTTAGGCTGAACACAAAGCCATTTGTGGCTTGGAACGGTTTCAAGAGACTAGGTTTCAGGCCACTGCATGGCACACCAGGGGAGACAGGGTTTTGTACAGCTAAGCTGCCTCAGACTAGGTCTCCCGGTCTCCTGGAACCAGGTTTCAAGCTACTGTTCCTGAAAAAGTGGTTTCATGTTCCCTCAGGTTTACACCATATTGTCCCCTATGTCACATTTAATCACTGAATAACCGTTTGGGAGACTACAAGCAGTTACTGTACTTTATAGCAAAAATGGTTATCTACTTGATTTAGAGCCATATTCAGTAAACATTAAGGACTGTTTTTTTTTTGGGGGGGGGGGGTGGGGGTGGGTTTAGGAAAATGTTATTACAAATATTCTATAAGAACAGTCCTTTCCTTTCAAGTAACCCTAGCAGTAGCCTGACATGTGTACCATACACTTGTGTGTTTACAGTGGGCTGCCCCTATAGCATACTGTATACTTGTGTGTTTACAGTGGGTTGCCCCTATAGCATACTGTCCACACACAGACAAAGGACTAAACAGAGGCATCTTCAGCAGGGCTTCAGTATCCATGACTGTACTGGCCGTTCCAACGCCAGCACTAAACACTGAGGAATCCAATGTTTTAAACAGAAGCCCCTTGCAATGCATGCTTGTCATGGTGAGTTAGTCATCCGACTGCTCACCTGCGCAGGTGTTTTCATTTGTTGTCCAACCCCTAGGTATACACTCCCTGTCCTTTGATCAACCCGACAGCAAACCAAGATCTGTATCCCACTCAAATCTGTTGTCACAAACGATTATTTGAACTGTAAAACAGAGAGCTGTGGACCTACAATTAAACCTATTCCAAGATACCTGTACATAGGCCAAAATCTAAGCCTACTGATACCAAGGAACAGACCCTGACATGAACTGGGAGTGTAACCTGGGCTTGGTCTATTACTGGAGTTCCAAGAACAGAATCCCGCCCACCTCTTAAAGCTAATGATCTCATTTCTGTCAGAGCCAGAAACCTTCATTTTCAATGCCTTGAGTCGAGATTATATATATATACACACACACACACACACACACACACATACATACAACATATTATATATACACAGTATTCTCCAGCTAAGAGCACACCTCTTGGGAAGCAAGCAAAGTGTTCTTATAGCCGAAGTGTTCTCTAAGACAGAGTTAGACACAATATGAATCAATAAATAAATAAATGTATTATGTGTCATGATGCACGTGCATCAACATATGAAATCAACTGAATAAGTAAAAGCAAAACAATAGGCAAGTGTATGTTAATAAACTATAATAATACAGTAACAGACAAACTAACGTTAATAAAACTAAAGCAAAACAACAGGGTCAAAAAGCTTAATCACCATGTACTATGAAATTAGCTGACAGGTGTGTTTCAGTCTATCACAATGGCAGAGGGAAAAATAATGGGTGTGACCGAGGGTTAACTTAACGTTAATGAACTAACTGTCAAACTAAATGAACACCGCACCCCTACACACGTTACAAAATGCAGCAGCAATATACAAGACATGCAGATTATTTAACAGAATGGTGAAGCAACTCACCAGGACGGGAAACACTAAACTGCTCGGCGACTTGTGTCTGATTCAGGTTTTTTTCAGGAGCTTGAACAATTTCCAACTTTTTGTAGCAAGAGAAACATTTCACTGTTTGTTTACATGCCATTTTGTAGCGATGAGCTGCACTCGTGGAAATCAGAATACAACACGAGGCAATGACATGACGGCGCTTCTGGAAAGAATTTAATAAACCAATCAGTGTGCCTCTAGATACACTTGCGATGACAAGTCACATTAAAAAAACAGTACTGTATACATGGTGAACGAATCGCTATCAGTGCCAAGGTGGTGTTCTTTTAAGCAAATTTCCTGTTACTTTAGGCGCAGCATTTACAATGGGAAAAACCTGTTTCATCACAAGGGTGTTCTCTTAGGTGAAGTGTTCTCTTAGGAGGTGTTCCTATACGCAGAGACTACTGTGTGTGTGTGTCTGTCTGTCTGTGTGTGTGTGTGTGTATATATATATATATATATATACTGTATATATAAAACATACAGAATAGAGAGTATAGAATCACCTATCAAACATCCTATAAAAGAACATTAAGACTTGCCCAATGTTGCCAAGCTCCAATGCATGCTGGACCCTGTGTTTATTGAGCATCATCCTTGTTGAGCCTAGCATTCAAACACAATTGCTGCTTTGAAGTAGAAATGAAGTGCCGACTCAGACATTAGGCAGTCTGTGAGATTGATGTGAAGACACAGTGTGCATATACTGTCCCCACTTGGCTCATTTTCCACTTAAAGCCCTTCATGGCTTATTAGATCTGAGGTCCTAACTAACTTAATTGTATGCTCATTAAGAAAGAGTTCAAGGACAAGATACTGAGAGCAAACATACTCCTAGCTCTCAAATATGTACATCATTGTTAGTAATCAGGACCTAGATAGGTCACTACATTACAGCAAGTCTGAGAACTCAACAGGCCTCAAAATAAAACAGGAACTAAAAATAGCAACACCCCCATTAGCTCCTCAGTGCTCTGCAGCCTGTGGGGTTGGTTTCTTGGATTATGTTTCCTAATGCAGAGTGGGCCGCAACCACATTCTATGTGTTTTTAATATGTATAATAAGAAAAAGCTACAATAAAATACTAATGAAGAACAAATACGATTAAAATGCATCACAGCACTGTCCCCGATTTACCCGAAACCTCTGCTAAAGAGTTATCCTCGGTCACACACCATTCTATTACTGTACCGACTTACACAGCCAGCAGGTATTTTGGAAACTTTGCTACATTCTTAAGCACACAATGATGTATTTAAGAGTACCGTACAGTCACCGCATGGCAGCAACAGGGAAGGCGGAGGGGAGGGGTGGAGTGGAGGGGGTTAACCTTGTTAAATCTCTCAATCTACCTTAAAGCAAGTACCTGGTGGGAGGCATGCACGTTTGTGTGATAATTGATTAATTCATACTTTTGAAGTGCGTGCGCAAAGACGCTGCGTTACTGCTAATATTAGGGCGAATCCAGTAAACGGGGCGTGTTATTGATTTTCTAGCTGCACTGCAGTTGAATCCTGATCGAAAATGCCTTAACGTAACCGGAAATAACTTCCCGCCTGCACAGAAACCCCAAAATAGAAGTTGAGCAACGCTACAGGGTGTTGCGCTGCCACAGAAAGAAGGGCCGCTGCTTGCAGAGGGGGCTTGTAGTTCATTCCTCTGCTAATCGTACTCGCTGGAACATACGGCGCATCAGTTGCTGGTCCTAGAGATCCGAACGAGAGGAACGATACAGTCTCCGTCCACATTCAGATTGGCTCAATTAAAATAAGTACTCTTAATGTGACAAAAAATGCAATAAGCAGATAAAGTTTTATACTGAAACCAAATGCAAATAAATAAATTAAAAAAACTCCACATAAAAGGCAAAACAAATCTGATGCAACACCATTTTTGTTAATTATTTTGTCTTTAGCTGGATTTTTTTTTTATTTCAGTATAAGACTTTATAACACAAGCACGTGGAAATCATCTTGAACGTTACTGTACTGGTAACTCGTTTGTTTAGGATTAAATTACAGCATTAGAAAGAATTACAATCTGGAGCTATAAGTAAAAAGAGCCATCAAATTAGAAAATAAAGTAACAAAACATCGTTCTGTAGCACAAGTATATAGTTATAGAATACCAGCCAGCTAGTGCGCGCACTGTTTAAACAGTTCATCTGCATCACTTCTCTGTATTATTGTGTTTTTGAAATTTGAAGTTTACTTGGTCTATGACCAGTGATTGAACTGTTATGTGCTATAATTAAACTTTCAGCGGGCGGGATTCTGAGTTGTCGGGAGGAATGGGGGTCAGCAGTTAATGAGATCAGATATAAAGATTCTGTTGTTAAGCATCGAGTTTGTGCGCAGGTGAAACCCTTTGTCACGTTGAGGTGCGCTAAGGAGGGCACCAGTCTTTAATCTGCACGTACGATTTATTCAATTATTTCACAAAATCATAGAAACGGCAGGCTGCTTTACTTGTTCAATATGGGCTAGCTACTTACTAAAAAGACTACCCTGCACTTTATATATATAAATTGTTCTACTTAATGTAGAAAATAAACTGAAACTGTTGTTAAACTGTTTGGAACTGATCGCGTAGCATCAGCAAGGTGAAAACTCTTCTTAAACTCTGCTAAATACATTTTAAGGTCATTAAATACAAAGTTATCTGGAGTCTACTTACACCCATATCTCGGCCGCAGTGCATCTGTCTCGTCCGAAGCTGACATGTCTGCTTAAGATCCGGCTAGATCCCTTACTGTCCTGTAAATGAATACTTTATTTATTATAATTATTATTTTCTTTTTAACCAAAAAAAGTTGTTTGAAATAAATAAAAAAAAAGCAATGGTTAGGAAGGCGCCCCTGGCCCCCTGTGATCCTGCACAACAGCGTCTGTATGAGACTTTTTTCTTTTTTTCTTCAAAACTGATGTCACTGGGTGTGTACCTTCCTAAAACAAATCCTCTCTGGTAGTAGCGATTTAGGAAACACCCATGATCACCGCAGCAGCCAAACAAGGCCAATAGCGCCCCCGTGTGCTTTGTTTTTTCTGCAGGTAGCCATTCCAATATCCATTATGGGTGAACAACATAAAGAAACAAATACACTGTGTGCATAAATAAATCACATGATATCAATGGATAGGAACAACCGAAACCGTGTTGTTTATCATTCTCTTTATTTACACTATTAGACCTGGTTAATACAAAGTAGCTGAAAGGGAAGCCACCCAGACCATAGAAACTGCATTGAAATGGGCTGAATGATAGCGGCATAGCAGTTTGAGCAACACTGGAATAGACTAGACCACACAGTGCAAGGGCTCCAGCCACTCTACCACACCCGCTCCTCGGTTATAAGCTCCAGCCTTCCCTTATAACAGCTTAGCATTGTAAACATATGATTTTACACAGTGCAGTTACTTCCATTTGCTTTACTCAAGGATGTTTTACAACCAGTGTATGGATCACTGTCTCCAGACAGGAAAAACGTCAGGTACTATAAGTGACATTAACCTGGGTTAAAGTCTATATATAAACTGTAAATGGAACAAAGCTGTTTCAGCTACCAAGCAAACAACGATCCCTGATTATATGCACATTACAGCCTGTCTTCCAGTAACCTCAAGCATGCAAATCCACCTGAACCATGTTGCATGATCTGCTCTGCTGGCAAATGTAACATTATTTGCATAGCTAGAGATCTTATTTTAGAAAACCATCATCCAATCTATTAATATCCATTCCCTCAGAACACGAGAGAGAGAGTTGATGATGATTGTGCAAAAAGCCCCTTCCTGCTATCTCTCACACATTGGGGTCCATATAACTGAGAGAGAGAGATGATTTCTGGAGACCCTTTAGAGTGCTTGCAAACTCTCGTTTTAAACCATCAGTACTGCCCAGTTGTGCCCCCGTGACCCCCCCTGTTTAACGTAGCACAAGAATTCCATATTTAAGTGCATCACTTCATGAATACGAGGATGTGAAATATAATGAATAGACTAAGTTAATCTCAAACCCTTTGTCCAGAAGACCAGCTGCAGGTTACATAGATAATTATAGTCTCATATTGCCTGATATCAGACTAATAGCAAGCCCGAGACCTCTGTAGTGGAGATGGGTCTATCCTGCTCATACTCAAAAGTGTGATCACCAGATGACTTATCCAATTGTAGTGTCAAAGTTTGTGGTGGCCAAAAGTGGTATTACGTATTGCATGCCGAGATCTTTGACTTTAATAAAAGCTGGTGGATGTATCCAACATGTGGTATTTGTGTCACCTATACCATGTATCGAAGTTTGTTAGATCTGCTAGGGTCTGACTGAAGCAGGGTAACAACAGTTATACACATAACAGCCCGGTCGTTTCCGAGATGTACATTTTGGAGGTTTTGAGGAAGATCCACCAGATGGCGCTATGTGGCTCAGTAGACAGCTGATTCTAGTTGAGTGTGTACTTCCTAGTTTGTGGTGGAAAGTTGAAAGGTCGTGAATAAACGGTTTGCCACTTCTGGCAGTGCATAGTACCGTTTTTATGTGGCTACAAAGCGGCAAAAATGGATTTAACGATAGAAAGTAAAGCTGGGTATGTGCTTTCTAACGTAGCCGAGGTTGTTGAGAAAATTCTCACATTCGTACCGACCAAGTCACTGTTTCACACCGCCAGGTAAGAAATATAACAAACACATACCGTACCAGTATGAATTACCGTATGTCAGTGTACTTTATTTACTTGTGCAAAATGCACATTACAGTTGAGTTCTTACGGCAAAAGGTTGCATTTCATTCGATAGTTTGGAGTAGAATTAGTAAAGTCATACAAAAAAATGAGCTTCCGCATTGTTGCTGTTATCATACTTGTTTACTTGGTTGTACATAACACCGCACGTCAGATTACAACGCAATCGCCAATGAGCACTGTAGTTTGTCGGTATTGTTAGGAGCACCTCTTCTTCTGCAGGTATTGCTTGTTAGCTGGTAGTCAACACTTGTCTTCAATGCACATGCAGACAGTAACGTGCATTAATCCACGAGTTCACTTTCTACTTTGTACTGCAGTACAGCATCGCGATGTAATTGTGCTGTTCATTTTAGTGTGTGCGCATTATGGCGGGAGTGTGCCCGCAGAGTACTCAGAAAACAGCAGAATGTGGCCTGGATTTCTGCTTCAGGGTCCAGTGGCGGCAGTGGCCACGTCTTACCCCGGAAACTGGATGAAGAAGTGGAGGTAATCTTGATCACCACCAGTACTGGCGGCAGATGAAAACCATTACTGTATGATGTACAAGAGAATGGCTTAATAATGACCTTATACCACTTGTACTATCACCGCCTGCTATGCTGTTGATGTGTAGTATGCATATTTATAACCATCTTACCCAAGTTAGTATTGTTTGCATGAATATTGGGTAAGGTTCCTGTTGACGCCTGCGTCTGAACTTGGGTGTTGCAAATCATAATCACACAAATGAAGGCACAGTATATAAAAATCATGATTTCTGCCCATCCTTTATGCAACTCACAATTGGAGTCTGTCAGGGAGATCATTGTGACATGAAACGATTTTTGGAATTATAGCTAATTGTGGGCTAATCCTGTTTTTGACTTTCCCATGATTGGAGTAGAACCAGTGATCCAGTATAGATAAACCATTGCATGCATGTGTGTGTGTAAACCTGTTCTCTTCTGTGCAGAATGTGTATTTGCTTCCCAAGACGGTGCTGATTATGGCAGATGTTGATGCTTTTAACCAGCAAGATAATCACTTTCTTAAAAAAAAAGGTAGGAGACCTACTACAAAACACTGTAATAAGGATGGAAGTAAGATTTCCATTGCAAAACAGTTTGATCCATTCCTGATTTTACTATGAGTTTAATAAGACATACCTGAGATTGTTATCTGTACACAAGGGCATATCAAGCTGGTAGTAAAACCTGCAGTGGGTGAAACTGCTATGCAGTCAGAGTCTTATTTCCATCCCTGCTGTGTATACTATTTATCGTACATCTCCTGTGAAGCAGTATTGGCACCTCTCCTCTCACTACATCCACGACTGCAGTCTGAATACCTGTTACACATGAAGTGTAAATCTAAATGATCTGCATTAAGATTACGTTTATGGTTGTTGACATTGGGGAAAATTGAATATAGGATGAATATTGATACAGTACTATATTATGTTTGTATTCCCAACAAAAACAACCACATATTTTTAATCCTGTCCTTACCAATGCTGCCACCTATTGCCAAAAAAAAAAGCTTTACCTGTCATATTTCTAATGCATGTAGCCTTTTTTGTTTTTTTGTGCCCCCTTGCTGCTAAGCTAATTCTTGCCCACAGACAATCTGTGATCACAGATTGAGATTGCTTCTTGGCCCTTGCATTTGGGTACGTTTGGCCTTCATCTGGTGGTTGTAATACACCCCTCTGTGCAGGCTTATAGAGACTTCCCACAGGGGTCTTACCAATGCATAAGTGCTGCGGGATGATCGGTTTGTACTGCCAGCAACTGGCTCATGAAGGACGTAAGAAGTTGAATAAGCAGGCAGTTCAAACTATTTATTCATTACAAAAACGCATTCATTGAATAAAATATAGCAAACAAGTGTAATCATACATAGTTTCCCCCCTTCTCTTTGCCTTTTGATTTAAAAGTTAGTAATAGATGATTTGTTGAATTCTTAACCCTTTTATTAATTCTATCCTCATCCTCCTGAGTGATGATTTTGAACCACATGGGTATCAGTGTCTAGTCATGCATCTGGGCAACAATTTAAATGAAAGTCAAACTGAACTTAATTTTTCACATGCGTTGATGGTAAATCAACATTGGTGAGAAAAAACAGTGAGTGTTCTGATTTTAGGCTGCATCTGTAACTAACACTTTTTTTTTTTTCATTCCTACAGTGAAAAAATCATCAAGCTCAGGAAAAACAGACGAGCTTAGGAAACTGTTTCCCAAAGGATGTGACATCTTGGGTATTGCAGTACCTGGGATTGTCTGTAAGAGGCAACTTCTTTCTATTTTTAATGTCCTTTTCAATTGGTAATTATACTTTAAATCTGTCTCTAGGATAGTCTGCACCTCTCCAATCCCGGTTATTCTAATGTGTTTGTGTAAATGGAATAGAGCACTGGTGTTTAAGAGAGTGTTGGATGTTTACCAGCCCCTTTTGTTTCTCCAGTAACTCCGATGGGGTCACACAGTAACCCGCCTCAGGAATTTGAAGAGGGAGAAGCAGGCTTTGCCATCATGTTTCCCAATATTGATGGAATAAATATCCGCTCATTCCACTTCTGCAAAAGGAGTTTCTCCAGCACGTCTCTTGAAGAAGCAGGTTGGTATCGCTGGTAACACAATGGAGCATGAACGCATGTGTTTTTAAATGTACTCAAGTGCGTTGTCTTTTCATTTGATGCTTTTTCTTTTTTTTTCCTTTATTATCCTTGGTATTTAATACAGAATTTGCCAAAATACTGGGTCAAAGTTTCTGCTTAATTAGCACCCTGACACTGTTACCAGTTGTTCAGTATCTTTGTTGTTCTATTTTATTAGCTGGTTCTCCTTATTCCAACAACAACTATATCCTCTTTCTGTATGATAGCACTGGAATCAAAGGAAGTGAAATTGTGTTGCAACTGACCTATGTTAAACTGTTTTAAAATGTAATTTTTCTAGAGTATTGAATGGTTCTCAATCAGGTGACAACTGTGATTGAATCATATTTTTTTGAAAAGAATGTTTATAAGGAAAAAAGCATTGCGTCAATGTGATACTTTTTGCATTACTAACAGCAGCACTGGTTGGTTAGAACTGCTGTAACTTTTCTAATGATGATCTCCTCTAGGGTTCAATTAATGTTAACTTGAATCGTCATTTCATCATTAAGCTATGTGTTAACATGAATTAATATTACATTTGTATTATTTAGTACATTTGTGTGTGTTTGTCACTGTTGAGAGAGTGACCCTGCAACAAGTGTAATATATGTTGCCAACAGTGTCTTTGCTCCATGCTCCTGTGTATACCTGGCTAACACCCCTCCTCTTCTTTCAAATCATGACATATATACTGTCCATGGGTTAGATAATGATACAAGGACTCTTCTCTGAAGCACATGCCTCCATGCCTCCATGCCTCCTCCATTGTATCAAACACGTACTCCTGGAGTAATACCATTGATATACTTCTCTATAACTGTTACGGTAACGATCTATACTTTTACCAATTTATCCCATCTGGAATAATGAACCAACTACATTTCAAATCTGAATATCCAGCAAGTCTGCTGGTTCGATAGGGAGGGGTGCTTAAGGGCAGACTGGCCATTCATTCCCGCGACTGATGTTGTTTCAATATCTGTCTGTTCATTCGCAGGACTTGTGAACAATCCCAGTCTGCGGGTGGTTCTTTTGTTTGGATACGAGGCGTTTAAGTCGGGAGCTGCACGATTCCTTAACCAAGTTATTGAGCCGCTGTCCAAAGCTAACATCCTCCTTGCTGGTGGACATATTGAGAGCGTGACTTCCCCAGAGTCAGAATGGTAGGCTGAAAGTACAGTGTACACTAGAATTGATAACTTTAATTAATAATAATGGGCTTTGTATACAGTATATACTTTAATATATTCAGAAACTCTTGTAACAATTTACAATTAAATAATGTGTACTTTTTCCAGATCATTAAAATGTACAAACAAGTGAAGTCTTTTAGTTTGATTAATCCAGGTCACCAATGTATATCAAAAAATGATTACTAAAACAGTTGCCTCCTGCAGCTGTTTATAGACAATTGTGTAGCTTTTAATTACACAAATGGGCATTTGGATGTGAACAATTGAAGTGACTTGCATCGGTTTCTTTCACATTTTGATTGATTTCCCTGTGTGTCTTGTTTGCCTATGGAAGCTGTAACCCGGGTTCCTACGGGGTGGTGGGTCTGGCGTTGAGTGGCTCAAAGATCCAGGGCGCTTCGGTTCTCCTCGAGCAGGATGTGAACAGTGAGAAGACTGCAGAAGCAGCTGTGCAGCGCCTGAAATCCGCCAACATCCCACAGCACAACACCCTGGGCTTCATGTTCGCCTGTGTGGGCCGCGGCAGACACCACTACAATTCGAAGAACAACGTGGAAGCAGACGCCTTTCGAAAGATCTTCCCAAACATTCCTTTGTTTGGCTTCTTCGGGAATGGGGAGATCGGATGTGACAAGATTGTCACTGAGGATTACACCCTGACTGACGCGGAAAACCTGCAGCACGGCTATTCCACAGTTATGGCACTTGTTCATTTAGGATGAAGAAGTATGGTAAGGAGGAGCAGGTTTTGTAGGGTTGTTTAGCGGACGGCAGAGCAGTATTAGGTGAAGGGGAGAGTTGAGTCACTCCTCCAGGTTTTCTTTTTTTTCTTTTCCATTTACTAAGCAAGCATTACAAATTCCAGCAGTATGCACTTTTTAAAAACAAATCTGGTCTCGCATCATTTAGGAAGGCTTTATAACACATGTTGAAAATTAAGTCATTGCTCTGCACTGTAGGTTTTCATAGGCTTGCTGGGGTGTTAAAGTTTGTGATGGAAAACACATACTGCTTCAGACAATTAAGGGACATTCAGCGATTTGTATATCAGGTGTCATAAACCCCACAAAATCCTGTGTTGAAATTATGACTACACTAACCCTGTAGTCATATTAATGCTAAATGGGTATTTAGTGAGGTGTCAGATGGTGGTAAAATAGATCTATCCAACATTCCAATGTATACTATTGTCCACTCTCCATATGTAAATATCACCACATATACCAATACAGACCTGGCATTGATTATGCTTACTGGAAATAATGTTTCCCAATTGTTTCGGGCAGTGTGTATACGACTGGACTGTAATTAAATGTATTGCAATTGATTGGATATGTACCATATCTGTCTGTGTGGTAAAATGTTATTTTCCTAGTGTAAGAATTCCATGTTTGTATGGATTGCTAACCCGTTTCTGCTTCTATGTATGTATGTATTATTATTATTATTATTATTATTATTATTATTATTATTATTATTATTATTATTTTTCTTTTTGTTTTCTGGAGTTTTTTCATATTAAATGGGGGCCAGGCAGTACACTCCTGGTAATGTGCAGCACACACATCACTGGCTGCCAACAGGTTCACACATTTAAGTGCTTGAATGCTGGCACAGTTTTTAGTAGGATAAAGTGTGTTCTGACAGTGTCTATAACATTGTTATAGTGTCATCACATGCATGGTTTTTATGTGGAGGGACACAAGCCCAAGTGCTATTTCTAATTTTATTTACATATAAAGGAAGCATTCTTTGGAGTTTTACATGCTTTGCATAACTTGATTCTATACAATTGGAACTTGTATTGTTACATTTGTTACACGAAAAGGTGACGTTTGCTTTGTATCTCTGTTAATTAATGTAATTGGTCAGTGAAGTGTAAACCAAATATTACTCGTGGTGTGCGCAGTTAAAATTCTCATCTTTGTGCATTCAGGTCAGCACAGTTATATTAAAACACAATGTTCTATAATCCGTCATTGTGACCTCTGTCTTTTGTATATTGTGGATTATTCTTTGTGTTCTTAAAAGTTATTACAGCAATCATTTTTGCAATAAATGTGTTGAGCACAGTCCAGAACCATTTCTGTGTTTTGTAATGGTGTAGCGCTGTATCATTTGTTTTATGTCTGTCAGTTGCATAAAAATCATGGGCTAATGTTCTAAGCTTTGACCTGTACCATAACTTTGTAATTTAGTGCAACTTGGCAGCTGTGAGTCCTGTTTTAAAGTAACACGTTTCCACAAGGTGACTTTACACTCCGTTTTTTGTTTAAGAGGTAATTTATGGCTTTAAAAAATTTGGGGGCTTTAAGATCTGCATCCCGGTTGCATCGGTGTATATGGAAGTATGAATGCTGTGTACTGAACATATCTGTTATTAAGACAATTTAGCATTTAAAAGATATGTTAACTTTAAACATTTTAGAGAGAATGTAACGTCGTCTTTTTTCTTTTCTTGTCGCTTCTGATAACATTTATTAGATGCTAACATTTGGGTGCTGCTGCTTGTGCCTGGACAGCCTCATCCATCACTACCAAAGTGCTTCTCCGCAAGTGTCAGAGCAAGGCTTCACAACCTTTCCTAATCACGGGGGCAGCCCCAATGACCCGAGAATTAAAGCAATCCCAAGACTTGTGTCTGAGACATTTAAACCAGGTGATGCAATACACATAGTCATCAATGTATATGTAAATCGAATTGCATCTGCAACTGATTTTTTTTCTTCAAAAATCAACCACTGAAATCTGTGTTCCTTCACCTCTCAAACCTCATCACTGCAGGGTGACAGAATCTCCCAGCACCCCACTCCAGCCCCCTTTACAGTCTGCCTCTTCCTAACAATGCCCCCACTGGTCTCACCCATCACTAGGGCAAAATCATGACCACGTAATGGCCCAGATTAAAGCGATTCTATGTTGTTCAGTCTTACAAAGTCAGGATTATTGGCCGTGTCGTATGTATTTGCTGCCCTGTCAGTGACAGCGCTGTCACTGCAATTCTTCATGCTCCTCACAGGATGAGCAAACTGGCTTCTGGCCTCTCAGCCATTCCAACGGGGACAGGAACAGGACTGTGAACCTGCAATAGATCAGTCATGCCTAGTTAGCCTGACGACTTACCTGACATGCTGTGTGGACCTCAGGATTAGTAACTGCCTTCCTTGAAGAGGCTGGGCCGTTTATTGATCTCCCTGAATAATTCAGCATTGGCAGAAGCAACGCTAAACAACGTGATTCTAAACATGATGTGTTGTTACCATGAGATCTTATTATTTTCAGGTTTCATTTCACATTTCTTGAGCTGATTGTGTTGCTATATTAATAAAAAGAAGGTTTTCCTCTGAATCCCAGCGTATGACTTCATGGCCATATGGTTTGAGCTGTGGGCTCGGAGATGTGGTTTTAAATCCCAGCTCATGCAACGACTTGCTGTGTGACCATTTGTCAATTTTCCTACCTCCTCTGAAACGCAATAGAAGGTGGAAATATGTGTGTCATCCTCACCTGGGCAATTTGGGTGAAACAAGGTTGAAGAGAAGTAACTTGATCCACTGTTGTTGTTTCCTGCAACATAATACAAGCTTACTGGTGGATGAAAGGGACACATGTTAAAAGTACCAACCTCAGACCCCCAAACAGGTGGGAGTGTCCAAACTGGAATACAACTGGAAACACTTTAAATATACTACACTTGCTAAATGTGTATAAATTAGCTGTCCTTTGACAAGCATTCTACCTATTGTCTGAATAATGGCTTACATTTTTAACTGTTATACATTGTAGGCTGAGCCCCTATATTAATATTTGCCCCCCATCCTAACTGATGTACTCTACTGGTTATTTTCCCAAGCAGCAATACCCACTCCACTGACTTGCACCTATTAAAGCATTGCTTATCACAGCCGCCCCTCCGGAGATCAGAGCTGATGCTGACCTGTACACCAGGAGAGTGCTCCTCTGTGCTCTCTTGGACTTTATTGCCTCAAGATGACAATCTGTTCTGCACAGCTTTGCCATTGTCTGACACTACCTTGCACAAGACTAGGTCTGAAAATCTATTGCCCAGCACACTCAAGAGGCTGAGATCATCCCTATGCGCTCGGCTCCACCCTTTTTCTCTGGACTTCATTCACCAATTTGCTCACCGTTATCGGACCAATTATGGATGTGTACGTGCATGTACATGTACGGTACACTCCATTAGGACTGATGGCTAACCGCATTAAAACATGGGTTGGGGCATTTGAAAATGTGTCTGGCTGTGTGAAAGGTACCATAGTGAGTGCCGTACTAGTCCTGGCAGCCTTCAATGCAGAAGCATCTTATATAATAACAGCATGGATTTACAACGCTTCATCCCACGGGAGGGATGAACCATAAATCAAAAACAAAGAAACTGCAAGTCAGCTGTAAGTGCCGTTCATCACACATCCCACAGCACTCATGAGAGAACTTGGCAAACACGCTCTCACAGAAGATGATTGTTTAAAAAATACATATTAACCCTTGGAGGGGAGGGGTTATAATTGATTTCAATGCATTAGGACAGGGATTCTCAAGCTGGTTCAGAGGGGACCCCCTTTAAAGTGACTTCTGTACAGCGCAACCTCCTATTAAGCCATTAAATAATAAATTATAGAAATATCTACATCTCCATTTTATGCCATAAGCAGGAAATCTATGAATAATAAAGTAAAAAGAGATATTGTATTATAGCTGCCTCTAATCCGAAATCAGACAGAACAAACCGTTATTCTGAATCTCTCAATTATCATGGAATACGTTCTTTTTTACACAAAGGTGAATTTGAACAGGGTGCACACTTAAACAGGTGAAGCAACGATGATAAACAAAGACTGTAAAGATAAGGAGGTAGAACACAAACCCTTTTTTTAAGCCAGTTAAATGTTTCTCAGTCTAGTCACAGTTGGTGACACGGTTAATTAATCATTCATTTTAACCTCCATAAATCAATATTCTTGGAGCAACTGGGCTTCTGTGGAAAGATTGCTAGGGATTGTTCTAACAATGAAATCGATGTGACAATGTACATTCTGTCACGAGTAGCACAGGAAAGAACCGAATCGGAGGACAAGCGTGCTTGCAATCCAAAAGTCACAACATTGTTGATTTTGTGTCGGGTGCAATATTGGTGAATGGGGAGAACATCTTACTTGGTTGGCAAAGACAGTTATGCCATAATAACCTAGAGGAACTAAATTATAAGGATGGGCCTGGATTCAATTCCCAAACTATCATACGTCTCCCACAACTACAACTTTGTTAAATGCCTTACATGCAATCTTTAACCTGATTCAACTCCAGCACATCTATTTGGGTGTGATGAGCCTTAGGTTAGGCTGCTTGTCTAATCAAAATCTAACAAAGTAATCCACTTTTTTGGGGCTCTTCTGTGCCCGTTACATAACAGTATCAACATGACTCATCTTCAGCCAGACGACAACAATTTCTTGCTACACCTATAAAACTAAAGCTTGTTGAAATACACGTAACTGATACAAAGTAGAACATGAACATGCACAATGACATTCATTTAACATTAACACAACATGGTAGCTTTCAACCTGATTTCATTAAAGGGTGATTCACGTTGAGCAAGTGCGGCACAACACGAGGCTGTTGAGTTCTGAAAGTGATTACACCTAATGGAACACTCCAATTCTTCCTAAGGGACTGCTTTTCAGAGTCACCAAAGTCTTCACACTAAGACATGCAATTACTTGCTGTGCAATGACAGCAGTGCACTGCCTAGCGGTGTGTTGCAGAGAGCCTTGCCTTCTGTGGGAGTGCTTTGAATGCTGTTGCTGGAGTGGCAACAAGTTCACCAGCCCCCTTCTGCTTAGATGGAAAATGAACCCAGATCATTGCAGATGTTTGAAATGAATACTCAACCCCATTCCACTGTTTTTGATAGAAAGTGTATGCAGACCCATGTCTGGGGAATAACCAGAAAGTAAATACAGTAGAATAAACTGATTCCACAGTCATCCAGCCCACACAGTAATCACTCAGCGGTACAGAATCCACCTCCTAATGCTTTTAATTCTAGTTCACATAATGGAAAAATACCACAAGTTTTATTTCTTTTATTGAATTTACTTTTACACAGTTGTCAGTAGCTTTAAAGTTACATGGCCACTTGGTGCTCATCCTCTGTTAGGAAACATGAGAAAGATGAGGAGCTACAGTGTAAGACTAACCACCATGGGTCTTAGAGGGACCTGCAGCTAGCCTCTAAAGTACTGCTACCCTTGAAAGAACATTAAAACAACAATACGATTCGTCTTGCTGCCACTTGTCCAAAGCCTCAAACTGTTTAATTGCTTCCCAAGTGGCTTTATAACCTGGGTCCTGTTTGTTGGTTAAAGTGTGAGTGTATTTGAGTGTGATTTGTTACCTTCACTAAATAAAACATACTCTCGTCATAAATATAATCATTTGGTAAAAATCCTATGTTTGAAACCCACTTTACAGGAATTGCCTGAAAGGACACAGTAATATGTCTATAAAAAAGCATTTAAAATGGATTTTAAAATCATAAACTATTCATAATGCAAACTTTAGCATCATACTGAATATCCATTAAAAAATAAAAAGCTCAGAGCCCAAACGGCACACTTCTATGTACAATAGATCTCTACAGCATGTTTGGGGTGCGTCAGTCTTTCATTTTATGTTTTAAGTGAATGTAAGATTCTCCTTGCTTTTCATATAAAGTAGTGCTTATCATATTCTATTGCTCTGGGGATAGACGTAGGAATACTGCTGCTTGCTGTTCTGTTGGTTCCTTTGCTTCTGCCTCCACATTCTGAAAGATATATATAAAAAAAACAACTAAGTTTACAATCCCAGCATAACAATCTTCAAATCAACAACGTGTATCTTTAAACCCGAGACAGAGATGACGATTTCTTACCACTAATGCTCTCTGGATTTGAAACAGGATGTTTTTTCCAAAGTAAATCACTTTACCTGCAGATACAGTAGATCACTCCAGCTAGTACAAGAGCAATAAGAATTGACAGAATGACAGCACCGACAATCAGTCCCGCCTCGTTCCTGGAGTTTGCCTTGCTGAGGAGCTGGAACTCCTCACACCTGGCTCCTCTGTAGTTCTCAGTGCACCTGCAAAAGAGATTCATGATTCGGATATTCCGTTTCACGGTTGCTACTTACAGAAAAGTTCAGAAGAGAGATGAGAGAGAGAGAGAGATGCAGGTGCATCTTAGATCAGGACAGGACTCATTTGTTTGGGACAGGTTGTAAACCTAACTCTGGTTTCTGTAGCCTTTAAGCTGCATGAATGAAATGAGTGTGGAAGATGCTTTCCATCGGAGCCTGTGGGTTTTGTAGCACAGGGGCTTTTGGCTTTGCAGACATTTATATTCCAATCAAAATGCTTTTGGAAAAGTTCAGATATTTTTTCTGTTTGATCAACAAAAGCTCAGTAAAGGGGTGATTTGTTTTATTTTCTTTGAATTTTACAGTACCAGGACCCCCCTCCGTGGAATGATCTCAGATATGTGGTTGTTGCAATCCAGGACAATTCCCCAGTGCTGTGTAAAATACTCAGAAAAATCCAGCTGTGGCTTATCCCTGCAGCATGTACAGCAGCAGCGTCAGAACAACCCTTAGGTCTAAAACAAGCCACCTTTTCATTCAGCAATACAAAAGCGGTAACACTGTAAAATAATGGCAGCACATTCATAATGAACTCCGAGTGAATCCCACAGGAATGACACCTGAATATCTGAGGCACTTCCTCTGAGTTCTGAAGTCATTCATTTTGAATTCAGCCCTGTTAATGCATGTGGATTTAATTACCCGTATTCATTCCAAATGATGTTGCTCACATGTGTAAGGCATGCATTTGTGCATGAATGAACACTTCTCACAATCCCCTGGTGGGCAAATAAGAGGGTATGAATTAATAAAGAATAAACAGTGAATTCATTAGGCACGGGTTGAGGGGAAAGGGGGACCTAAATGTTTTGAACTCAAAATGAATTCAAAATGAATTACTTCAGAAGGGCAGAAGATAGTGTTACTCCAGTGGCATTCAGCAGGAATTCATTATGAATTTGAGGCCATTATTTTAAAGTGCTACCACAAAAACAAAGTGCTACTCACACACAGGAAAGGGTGGACATAGAAGGTATCCTGTAGCACCGGCCTCCGTTGTAGCAATAGGATTGCTCCAATGCCTCACAGGGTTCTCCGTGTGCTAAAATAAATAAACACAGATATAAGGGAATATCATAGGCTGGAAAAGGGTTTGGATAATGAATAAGGAGTTGAAACTAGAACTGATTGTAGTGTAATTCAAACAAAGTGGTTTTAACTCAGTGCTCTTTTCTAGGAGCCTTGCATGTATTTTCAGTAATAATGGAGATCAAGCTGCACACCACCAGTGATGTGGTGTGAACAATTGTTCCATCTCTGAAAACAGACGATCAAAAAACTATGAGAAACTAAATCAAGTAGACAAACATTACAGCTTTTCATTTTTCTTGGCACCAGGTTTACCCACACTACATATATTTTGAATCACACGCAAGGATGGAAATAAGACTCACATTGCTTAGCAGTTTGATCCACTCCTGGTTTCACTATGAGTTTAAGACGACACACCTGAGCTTCTTACCCATTCACTGTAAAAACTGGAATGGCTGAAACAGCTGTGCAATTGGAGTCTTATTTCCATCCTTGCTGTATATTTCAATCTGTTGCATTTGCAATATACAGTATATGTATTTTTTAATTTTACATCAAGAACACAGTGAATGCCACAGGTATAAGAATTCCTAAATCATTATTATTATTATTTGAAACGTATATTTTCCACCTGCCATCATCTTCTTTTAACTTGTAAAGGGAAGCTGACAAACTGAAGAAGTAGAATCCGGCCCTGAACAATATCTCTTTCCTGTAAAACAAACACAAAAACATATTACCAGGAAATTACAAATCCAAGATCATTTAGAATGACATTAAAAGGTGTTACTCTGGACCTCAGATTTGTATCATTTGAGTTTTGAAAAAACAAAAACCTCGTAAGAGAGATTTTGATACCCTCAAGAACTTGTGCTCAAGGATGTCCACCCTGAGTTATCAAGCTCGGTATATTATACTGATGGAAACTTTAACTAAATCAAGGCAGCTTGCTTGTGTATTATTTCAGATTGAACATTTAACACTTTTTAAAAATGTATTTTTCACTGGATAATTCAGATCCAAAACATTGCAGCAGCCTGATCAAAGTCCCAGTCAGAACTTTGAACAAATGAAACAGCGAAGTTCTTCGGAAAGGTACGCTTTAGAGAACATGTGTATTAGGAAATACAGTTTATTAACATGCACTATAGAGACAAGGGTTCCTAGAATAGGCACATCTACCAGGGTGAGCCGTATCAATGCTGGCATTACACACAACAAGAGTTGGCTCAAAAACCAAAGCTTGAAAATCAATGGTGAACGCTGGAGAACCCTGCTAAAGAATCTGATAGCTTAAGTATCTCCTTAGAGTCTGTCCTCTCCTTAGCTTTCAACCCCTTACGCTATACCACAGCACACTGTACGGTAGCTGCACACTCCTCTTGAACAGCAGCAACAGAAGATGGGTGGCAAACGAATCAATAATGAACACAAGCAGGTATATTAAACACATTGCTAATAAACAAGTGTTTGGACTAGTGTAATTGCATCATTTCTTCCCCAACTTTACGTAACACAGCGAGATACCAATCGTCTTCTCCTGTAACACACTTTCTAATAACCAGGCATAGCCTGGAAGTCTTAATTTCATCTGACATGCTTTGTTGTTAACATGCAGACACAGCTTCTTAGTGAAGACCTAAATCAGTATAAACTCAAAGGTGATCTAATCTAAAATAAGGCCACAAGGAACATTTCTGTTTATTATTTTTTGCAGCAGGGATGTAGAAACATTTGCTCTAATCAACATTTGGGCCGACGGTTCAATCCAGAGAAGCTTAGATAGAAGCGTCTCTAACAAGCTGCTTCCAGGGCATTGATACACATATTGTGCACTTGTGTCTGTCACCCAGGTCAATCCTGCTTTATCAAAAGCACTGCGAAATCACGAAGCCGACCGCATGACACCGGGTCCTGACCCGAGTAGGTTCTGATCCGGGTAGAGCATGCCAGTGTGAAAAGGACTCTTAACAATGATTGAAGTGCAGGCAGTTCAGGAATGCTAAACAGCAAGGCAGAGGTTAAATTCTTCAGTTACTCCGGAGACAGAATCACTCCCTGGGGTAGAGGAAGTGGAGTTTTAGATAATCTGCCCGAGGCACACCAATACATACTGTGCTATACTACACCCCCCTCCCAGCAGACTTCACTGTTGGCTATGGTGTTTAATGCAGCACAGAACATATCTGTACTTTGTTTTTCCTCTGTATTAAATAAAGTGGATGACGGAGGGATTGTCTTCAGCACTGTTACAACCCTAAAATACGATTCCAATGTGGTCCGTGTATAACTCTTGAAGAGGGGGGGAAGATAGTAAAATTCTGATGGGTTGTATTGTGGTGTCAGAAACTGCTGCCCTTGTTTATACAATGAAAAAAAATGGTAATAAATTCTGATGGGTCATATGTACTAACCAGTGGAAGCCTTACAGGAGGCAAGGGAGCAGGGCCTCCTCAATTTCAAAGTGATAAATAAATAAATAAATAAATAAATAAATAAAAATAATATATAATGCCCAGAAGACATTGTGCACCTGTATGCCCATATTTTCCCCAGCGCAGGCAAACTCTTTCATTCTCTTTCCGCCTGTATGGGTAGTATATAATTATTTTGTTGGTCTTTTATTTAAGTTTAGCAAATTAAGTCGATAGGATGTGGTTGATTTTTTGTCTGTCTTTCTCCTGTCTTAACAGCTTTGTTTAGAAAATAGTGTGCAAAGTATGTTAATGACATGGTATTGAAATCTAAATGATATATCACATGTATTGTTAAATATACGCTGGCAGTGTAGTTTATTATAATAAACTATGATGGGCTACTGTTTTCTTTTCTCTGTTGGCTAGTGGAGGAAATGTGTTTAACAGCCGAACTGGAGTAGAACCCGTTTAGACTGTAGATCTCTTGCTCTACCCCGACTACTGAATGCACTGGACTTGCCTAGACCTCAGCACCACGTTACTGGATCCTCAGCTGATGCACTATCCTTGCACTACTGCACTACTAATATGTCATTGTAGATATAACTTGTAATCCTAACTTGTTGCATCCTAGTTCATATGGTATTTTAGTAGTATTATCATTGTAAACTATACTGTATTTAAATATTAATCTTGCATTGTAACCCTGTACAGTACTGCCCTGTAACACCTGTAAGTCACCTTGGATAAAGGCGTCTGCTAAATAAAATATTCTTCATCTGCTATATAACTTTTGGGACATTCATTTAGCAGGTAATTATAAACCGCCGCAATATTTCTTTCTATTGTAAAAACTAAATAAAAAACAATGACACACAGAATACGATATCGGTCACTAGTCTTTTAAACAGTTATTTTACAAAAATGTAAGAGCAGAAGAAATGCCATCAACACATTACGTTTAGGAATACACATCGCCCATGTTTCAGAAACAGGGAAGATGAATTCCCCGTGTAATCTTTGGAAGGTAGCGGTACCCATGATGGAACAACAGTCAACAGTAATAATTGTATTAATTTATACTTACTTAATAACAATACATTAAAACGATTTAAGAGGGAGCTTTTTCCGACTCAGTGAGCGGACGAAGAGACGTAACAGTGGCGAGCATGCGCAGTATAAGAATTTGGCAAAAAGAAGCAACAACTGATGAGAAGCAAAAAAATGACAACACAAGTGCAGTATAACAAAAACAACACCACACCTGTAATTAGCGATCAATAGTATGCCTTGATACATTAGCCTGTGGTGTCATTGTTCAATTTTATCATCAAAATAATAATTATATCGGAAACATTGAAAGCATATAGCTCACTATGCTTACAATTGTTTATTATGAATTAATGAATTGATACAAAAGCACAATTGCTCAGAAAGTAATGTGGTGTCGTCTACTCACTTGAGCGGTTGAGTTAGCACACAGTCCCTTGCACAGTACGTTGTTACAATGAAGTAAACGAGCCTGACAGCCTTTTAAAGTTCTGAGGAATTTGAGGTAACATCGTTTTGTTGCGTCTCTAAAGGCGTGGCTGTTCCTTTGCCTTTGCACTTTGAAACTTTCGGATTGCAGTTGGTCCACATTTAGTACAATAACTAGCATACTTGTCGAGTTACGCTTCGTTTTGTTACAGTACCATGTCGGGTCCTTAAGAGGCGATGCTATCACACTCGTTTAACTCGCCTGCTCTAGGCTGGTTGTGTAGTTCGCCGACTGTATGACTCACATGAAGTTTGCATTCAGTTATTTATGGATTCAGCAGTTGGCATGATTTCCGTGGGAAGATGCAAAAATAAAAAGGAAATACTTTTGTCATGTAAATGCATACCAGATGCATGAAGTCGGCCCAATGGCACATTGCTTTTCCTAAACTTCACAAACTACTAGACGATCAACTTTTGATTTAGATTTGGATCCCTGTATGTATTTATTTTAATGAGACCATTTACAAGCCAATTGCTTTTTCTGATTTCTTCAATTATTTCTTAGCAGACGCACTTATCCAGGGCAACTTACAATTGTTACAAGATATCACATTATACATATATCACATTATTTTTTTACATACAATTACCCATTTATACAGTTGGGTTTTTACTGGAGCAATCTAAGTAAAGTACCTTGCTCAAGGGTACAGGAGCAGTGTCCCCCACCTGGGATTGAACCCACAACTCTCCGGTCAAGAGTCCAGAGCCCTAACCACTACCCCACACTGCTGCTATCAAAAACGGCTGAGGTCTTTAAGATGCTTCATCTGTACACTGTAGGAAGAAAACGGCCGATCCTGTATTAGGGACATGGTGCTGAATCATGCACTGGGCCTGGGAGATTATTATGGGAAACTAATTGTTACAGAAAATATTTCACAGACTTTCTCTCGTCATCCATAAATGTAGCAAAGTTATTTTTCTTCCTCAAGTGTGCGTAGATGATAATCAGCCCTCCTTGCCATATTGGAGCACAAGTAAAAGTTTACCTTGCATTGACAGTGTCAGACAGCAACAGCATGTCAAAGTGTAATGTGCACCATTTTCACGAAAAAGACACACATGTCAGTGTTTTTTCATGTTTATTACATATTATTATATCGGGATTATTTATTTTATACTGCAGATATGTGTTTTTTTTTTCAAACGTTTTGGCAGGGCAACTTCTCAACCCCCATAGAGTTAAAACAAACAGTTTTAAACATTTCTAAAATTAAATGACAACGTTGTGAAGGTGATAAGGACTGAAATGTAAAATCAACATTTGATTTGATTTTGGGGCAAACACCTTGATGAACAGAACAATTCCAATATTTTGTAGTTTGCAGTTCCATCCTGTGATGTTCCACATACAGTCTTAAAACTCTTCAGCACATTTATTATGATATTTAAGCAAAGTAATTAAGCAGTGCATCATCCACCATGCTTATACCATGCATGCACCAAGGTAACGTGTTTGCCTGTGCGTCACCATGCTTGAACAATGCGGTCACTATTAGGCATATGCGTTTATACAGGTTAGATGTTTTTTTTTTTTTTAATTAATCTTACATTTACAAATATGAAGGTAAAATCAACATACAAATTAACCAAGAAATATAAAAATACAATTCCACCAACAATCTTGCAGTAAAATTAGTTTTCAACTTTGTAACAACAACAAAAAAAAAAAGGTCCGCTTGTGTATATTAACCACGTACTGTATTAATCAACCTGATTTACATAAGCAATTTCCTTTTAGTGACAGTTAAGCTGTCCTGCCGATTTTGTGGAGATTCATAATTTGCCCTTGAACTTATTGTGGAAGTGTGCTTATTTAATTATGCTCATTTACATGAGTAAATTAGATTCTTGTCACCCCAGTGCATCTCGGTGCGTTCCAGCGCACTCTGCTGTTGCTAATATATCACGCTCTCTGAATTTTACAATGATTGTATTTACAGTTGTTACGCCATTAAGACAAAAAAGTATTTAATAATTAAGTTAGCTCTAGTTTTACATTACGGATTCCAGTCGCCAATTAGTTACATTCATATGCAAATGCAAACTGAGTAATTGTGTATTTACTGGTCACTGTGAGCTAAAATCGTTATTTGGATTTTGATGAAGGGGATTGTCGACTGTTGTTCTTGTGAAATCGTACACTATTGCTCCAAAACGCAATGTTGATTACACGTAATCAAAATTTGACAAGACTAAACAAGAATGTCATACCAAACTGCGGTTTGCAGTTGAACTTTTTTCATTTTGAAGAATCGTTGCATCCTGATATATATTGTTCGTGGTTAGGTGGTGAAAATCTGAAACCAAAAACTTAAAACAAAATTGTGAATCTTCTGAAAATAGTAGTAATAATCTAAAAGAAACCATTCTCAGAAAGAAGCAGCTGGGAGCGTTAAAACGGAACTGTGAGTAAAGTTAATCTTTAATGTTGGCATCACATATATTTAAATATCCATTAGAGCAACAAATGGAAACAAACAGTACGTTTGTAACGCATTCTTCAATAGGAAAGCAGTAGTAGATATAAGCTCTCTCCTTTAGCTGAGCAAGCACTGCCTTGCTAAATTATTCTACAGACTGTACATGCATGGGATTGATTGACGTGTGATTTACCCATTGACAGGGTGATCTGCATGAATGACAAATGCTTTGGCCAATCGCTGTAAAGATAACGAATCATTCCCAACAGTGTCTTTTATTTCAAGAAAACGTAGGATAAAAAACCCCGATATTAAGCGACCTAAATAAAGTATAAAGCGGATGCACTCCAAAAACAAGGTGAGTATAAAGTAGACCGTTCATAACGGGGTTAGCGGGACATAACACTGCAGTACAGAATCTCATCAGAGGGAGCGTGCTACGCTTATCGGGGCTAGCGTAATGCAATTTCTGGCTCTCAGAATATTTTCTCATAAGAAAACACGTTACAATTGAGTGTGCTGCACCGAAATATGTTTAACTGTAACATGCTTTGTTGATTTTGAAAGCAGTGGTTTGCGACGGAGAATTGGATTACGAGGCTAATCTCTCTTTCAGCACCTGGACAGTTCCTTGTCGTGGAAGACCCAGCTCTATATCCGACACAAGGAGTCCCTGTGATGGTAGGGGGAAGCCCTATCTAATCGAAACGAACGGGTAATGTCTTTTTCTTTCTTTTTGTTTAAGGATGTCGTTAACTAGCCAGTTGGTTAGCCGGGGATGGTTAATTACATCTTGGTAAATGATGATGCTTGTATTTCGGATTGGGTTTTTTCGCTATGCCTCGTATTCTAAGCAACAGCAAGGGTGCCTGTCCAATGCAAAACCGCTAAGGATAACAGCCTACACATTGCGAGCAAGGAGCTTCATATATACACTGATCATCAGCAAGGGAGACATTATCATCGTCACGGGGGCAACGGAGGGACGATTAGACAATGTCCACCATGTAATTCTGAAAAGGTAGGTTTACAGTTCGGACCGAATTATTCATTATTTATATTTTTAATTTAGTAACGTTACGCTAAAGCTTTCTAATTAAAGAATGGACGGGTCCATTCTTGTATTATTTACACGTGTATTATCAAAGGCTTTGCCGACACAGAAAAGGCTCTTATCTGCATTGGTTATCTGTAGGATTTGGTCTGATCGCAATACTGATGTATGCCTCGAATCAGTATGCGTACGGTTACCGAGAGCGGTTCGAGGCCTTGTTAATGAGTAGAATGAGAGTGATCATACAGATTTATGGAACGATCAGAAATCTGGACCGATTCCAAGAAACCCCACATAGGACTGGGTGCGTTGTGCTTACTCACAGAGACCGATTAGTTGTATTTGAGAGGCTGTGAGGGTCTGATGACCAGCAGTGGATTATTGAGACCTGCTGGTGGTAAAACAGCAGACTCTTACATGGTAGCACGCGTTCTAGTGATTTGCGTGATCTAACTCGGATTGCACTATGTGGATTGTTTTATTCCTGTCGTTTAGATCACTGAAGCATACAGTAATGTTATGGGTCACTGGTAAATGTGTTTAGTAGAAGCTGACTCCTGTTGCATGGTAAGTCAGTTCGAAGAGGGGGAGGAAACAGGCGAAGCTGCTGTACTTCCGTCTAGAGAAACATAGAGTATGGTGTAAGACGCTTAATAATACGTAAACACATGTAAGAGATTTAATACTACAAAAAGAGGACACCTCTCTCTCTCTCTTTCTCACTCTCTCTCTCTATTTTAATTATTTTAGACACACAAGAGTTAACATTACAGTGTATTGTATATAAATACAGATTAATGTCAAATGTGTCCACACTTAATTTACAATAGGCTGCTATCTGTTATATTTTCCACTGTGCTGTGATGATAAGTAGTGTTTTTTTGTTTCTTGGATAACTATGATTCAGCAGCTAAATTGCCACCTCTATTTGCTCTCTAATGCACCGAAGATCATACAGACACTTTGAATGTTTTTGAACGCCTTTCAACAGGTGCCAGTTTTTTTTTCTGCGTGTTCATTTTAAAATAATAAAAATACAGCATTAAAACACATATTGGTGAAGGATGAGAAAGAAAGTCAGGAGTCAAACAACAGTTTGTTTTAATAAAGTACATCCAAAGGGTTACCACTGTACCTTTTATGTATGGAGAAAATAGTTCATTGTCTCAAACACATTTCTGTTGGGATAGGATGATATAAAAAATCACAAAAAATCTGTATACATGTCATGGATCGTGCTATACAAACTGCAGACTATGCAAAATGACTCAAAACTGTGTGCAGTACCAGAGGACATATTAAATGCTGTAAAGCCAAAACAGAGAGCTTTGGAATGGATCTGTTCTTTAACATACATGAATGTAATCTTAATACAAGTGTAAAATACTTTGTATTAAATGCTGTATATTGAGCACAAAACTGCACAGAATGAATGGGATTGAAACAGGGCATTTCAACAATGCAGAGTGATTATTTAAAAAGGCCAATGTAATACCGGGGAACTTGACAAAGCAATTGTGTGTGTGGACTGTGAAGGTATGCTAAGATTATATAGTTAAGTCCCACTTACTGTGTGCAGTTATGGGCATATCGAAAACATTTTTTTTGTACTTAAAAGGGACAGCTAAGCTTTTGCAGTTTCTCACTTAAATGCATTTGCTAAATCCAGGTAATATTCCCTGCTAAAAATAACCATTTAATTTGGCCCATCAATAGAAGGGGAGAAAAAGCCAGTTCAGATGGGAAGCCTGTTGTAAATGATTAATGACCAGAGTACTTGTTTAGCAGCTAAGACTTTGGGGTCACTCAAGAAACAGTTAAATGCATGCTAACAGGGGAATAACCTTCAGGAGTTCAAATGGTCCATTCCCAACATTTCCCATAGTTCCCAACATTTCTCATTATAATGTGAAAGCCTGGGCTCAATCACACCCTTCTTTTACTGCCAGTATCTTTAAGCAATTACACAACAGCTATCAAATACTTTTTGGCTAACAGTGTTTTATTTTTATTTTTATCATTTGCCATTTTTTAAATTGCAGTAGTCAGACTTTGCAGGCATGCAGAGACTGCCATGGCTTAAAGGCAAGTCCTGGGTGTAATGAGACCTGTGCTGTATAATTACCAATATATTCTACTGAAGCCTTCTTGCGACAGTTTTTGCTGTGTAAGAGATTCAATGATTTCTCAGGCAGAACCTGTGCATCTACCAGCAAAATCAAGAAAAAGCATGTTCAAGATACTCAATAGTATAATTTGAACACTGCAGTAACAAAATGAGCAATAAATAACATGAGCTGCTGTTACTTTGTAGGCAGGACACTGTATGGCTCCTGTCCCACTGCTGATTTATATTTTGTCTCCACACCTGTTTCTTTTTCATGTCCACTTGATGTCTCCTAAATCTTTCTTTTCTACAAACATATTGGCTTTTCAACCCTTTTGAACACACCTGATTGAATAATTCTGAAGTGTTGATTCAGAGAGAAATCCTCCTGTTCATTATCAAACTGAAAAGGGCTCCAGAAATTGTAAAAATCAGAAAAACCGGTCCAAAAGAGAACTGAGGGACGGAAAACTGCAGATAACTCTCAAACACCTGTGTTGTTTGCTCATGCAGAATTGTTGCAAAGTGTAAGAAGCGTGTGATAATTGGTTGCAAGCTATTAATAGACTTATTTACATAGCCAAAAAGAGCTGACATCTAGCTAGTGCATCATGGGATTTTGCCACTTTTGTTTCATAGCAGTAATAATATGTTAGCTGCTTTTTATAACAGTATTAACTGTCCAAGCATGTTGCACCCCCAGACTGCCATATACTTTGTATCAGCCAGCGCGATTGTTACGCATTTAAATTCAGGTTACATTCATTTATCTTCTCTCCTTCTTCTTTTCAGGACCATTATGCGTGGAATCTGTGCTATACTCTGGAGTTAGAATTGGATCAGCGTTATTGGAATTACAGCTTCTTCCTACATCTCTCAACATGAGCAGCCCTCAGTGAGTATGATATTCAGTCAGTCTGGCCTTGATCACTCCCGCGCAGGATTTTACAGCATCAATGCAAAGTAACTGTACGAAAGTCACTCAGTCGCTTTGAAGTGGCATGTTCCTAATTTCCCTCGAGTATTCACTTTTATTCCCAATATGCCTTTTGGGAATTGGGGCTGGTTGTTTGGAGTGCAGCTGATTTCACGTCACTGAACAATTTCACTTACCCTGCCATTTTGTGATCAAGAAAAGTCTCTAGACGAATGAGTAATTGAGGAAAGAGATTTAGACTCAGTGCAAACAATGGGACAGCATGAAATTGTAAGAGAGGTATTCATAATGTTCTTTTGCTCTATAGCATAGTTAAGGGTTTTTGGAACGTTATGAATTAACTTTGTTTCTGGTTTATTTTTCCTCAATATACTGTATACTTTATCATCTAAAAGATTGACAGATTAAAGTATTCATAACATTTTATAACATTAGAAATACTAGAAATTACACTTTTAGCATCAGTTTTTATTAAATTAAATTCTCCAAATATGAAATGGAATATTTACAGTAAACAAATGGAATCCAGTAAATGGAGCACATTTAGGGTTTATTGCTGGATTTCATCTGGCCCAGCAGACTGTGATGCAGGAACACCACAAAGCCACCCCATTTCTGACAGCCCTCGGGTGATACAGAGATGTGAATGGTTAGTTAAGACGAGGTAGTTAAAGCACACTCTTGGAATGGTTTGGATATTGGAAATGAGTTCTGGTGGTTTAGCTTTAAAAAAACAGTCAAAAATATTAGTAGTGATGGGGGTCCCTAAGTGGCTCTCCTAGTAAAAGCACAGCTGGGGTCGCGTCCTGGCTGTGTGAAGTCGCTCTTCTTTACTGGGTATTGCAGACAGAGCATTGCATTGGCCTTGGTGCTCCCATGGGTTAAGGAGGCAAAACTAGAAGGGACTGTTTCTCTTCATCGTGCTACAGCGGACCCTATCGACCAGGCGCCCAGTGAGCTCCGGCGGACATCTGCAAGGCTGCCCTTTGTTCTCCAGAGGCAGGTACCTTGCTGACATCTGCTCTCGAGTTCCTGGGTGTAGAAGAGGATGCCGGCTTGGTCGTGGGATCGGAGGACACCCACGGAACCTTCAGTTTCCCTGAGCTATGTGGGGAATTGCTGCAGTGAGGGGAAAACATTATTTTACATTCTAAATTGGGGAGTAAATCGAGGGTAAAGTAATTGGGCACACTAAATAAAATTAAAAAATAATAATAATAATACTGGTAAAACACCTACTTAGAGAGGAGGAATTAGTTAGGCATCTTAATTTCAATCCCAGGCAAAGATGCATTTATGTATCCTCAGAGATCAATTGTTTTTATAAATGTATGCCCCAAAGAAGACCCCTTAGTTTTGAAATATTAGTAACTGAGGAAGCTGTTTTGCTTCTTAATTGCTGAGCATGTTATTGGCGCTCTCATTCAATGGTTGACAGGTGGTTTACACCAAATATGATGTGCAGTTTTCCTCTGTTAAACAGCTCTACTGGGTACAAAATGTACAACTCCTGATAAAGAGGATTTAAATAAATAATAAAGCCTCTCCAGACCAGGAGGCCGACGGCCACACAAATCCTCCCCAGAATGTGAAGGGACTCCAAAGGAGTATTAGTATGCAGTGGCATGAAATGTACTATATAAATACAATCCGTCCTGTTCTCTGGGCACACCGACTGGGAGCATCTTTCTTTACCACTCCTTTTCCAGAGGGAAAGACTCATTGCCTCGGACTCTCAGCTAGCATTTGTATTCTGAATCTAGGTTTCCTTCCCTGGCAGTGCTGTTGAATGCTGAATGTATTCTGTGCGTGTTGCAGCCTTGTTCCCTCCAGGCCCACATTGTAAATGAAAAGCTGCATCTCAATGTGTTTACCCCGGATAAAGAGTATTTCAATAAATAAAACACACACTCCAGACCAGGAGGCCAGCGGCTACACAAATCCCACCCCGGAATGTGAAGGGACTCCAAAGGCTTATTCGTATGCAGTGCCGTTTTCCACTAGTTATTGCTGTTTATTAATAATTACTCTCTGTGACCCTGAGAGGAGAGTCACTTTTCATGTTGTAAATTTAGCGATTCTTTCAGTCTTGGGAAATAAACTTTGGGATTTCTTCTGAAACAATTCAATTGTCCACAACTAGTAAGGTCTCCAGAGAACTTGATCATTGAATATTCTTGATGCTTTTTATCTGTTTCAACAATGGCAGGGATATTTAGGTTTCCAAGATCAGATCGGTGCAAATCCCACACCGCTTCATAACAGTCCCCCGCCTTCTTTGATTAACTATGGGCTGCACAGCGTCAGAGGAGCGCACTCCCTGTTGCACTTAGCATTGGTGTGCTCTTATGTTTGCTCTTGTATTAACCCAGAAGGTGGCTTTTCAAACAGGGTGTTTTAGTCTTGCAGTGTATTAAAAATACTAAACCAAAGAGAAACAGAAGCTTAAATCTACACGTGGAAGTGTGTGTGTGTGTTTGCGGGTGTTGATTTTTTTGAAGGGTCTAGTTTGTCTTTAAGTTGTTTGGAACACTCCGGCTGAGTGTAACTCCTTTAATAAATTTCCTGTCGCAGTTTATTTTGCCATTAAGCTCCACCTTGTCACTCAGCAAGCTCTGTGTTCTCTGCACTGCTCAGCAATGAAAGGTCTCCTGATTAACAAACCTCGATAAATGACTACGTTCGCTGATCTCCTCTTCTCGTCTACGAATGCTGCTTCTGAATACCCATTTAGAACTGTAGAGCTGTTAGTGTGCTATATATATATATATATATATATATATATATATATATATATATATATATATATATATATATATATATATGTATATATAAATATATGGCGGTAAGGCATCATGTAGCCTTGGCCACTGTGGTAATACATGTAGTATAGTAAGGGATTAGGAGAGCTCTAGTTCTCCCTTCTGCTTACATGCCAATTATACCAATTTGGATTGACCTGCATGGAATTTGAAGTCAAATCCACAGATGAAAGCCAGGGCTCCAGGCAGCTGTAACATCCAATCATATGTCCTGTTTTTCTTTGGAATCTCACCATTTGTAGAATTTCTTTTTTGGCAGACCTAAGTTAAATTGACATCAACCTTTATTTTCCAGATAGTAAATCCAATCCATGCACTGTTTAGAGTTTAAAAAATAAACCTTTAAATATCTTAAAAATTGGTGCTAAACTGTTTTGAAAGTTTAGCACCAGAGAGCCTACTGGTTCTAAATGATCAAGCCCAATGGTACAAACTGAGACTGACACACTTTAACACTGTCACAGGCAAGGATGCTGGATGTAAACAGACAAGCCCAATTTCAGTCAACTCAGGAATGCTGTTCCAGTTTTTCATGGTAAGAAGAAGCCTGCGTCTCATGCCATTTGTTCTTGTTCAAAAAGATATTGCAGACTAGTGGTTAGCTTTTAAACTGGAAGCAGGTTGTTATGAATCTGGATGCAAAAACAGTGGCACATAAAAAAAAAAAAAACTACATTAGTATTTCCTTTATCAAAAATCCATTCAGCCAGACACACATGTCTAAAATAAATAAAATAGAATAAACCATCTAAATGTGCTAAGTGTAGCTACTTTTTTGTGGGGAAAAAAAACAGTGTACCAGTCTGATATGCCTATCATTGTATTGTGAATATAAGTTCTTGTGCCTCTACTCAAGGGTGTGCTTAGCTCAAGGGACTAGGGAGTGTTAGCTCCCTATCATGAGGAGTTTAAGCCTATTTCCCAGTGAGTCCAGACAAGTTTAGTTTATGTAGATATACAGAAACCTACAAAAAACTGAAAACAGCAATCCTTTGTTTGGGGTTTAGCTGCTGTGTGATTAAAATGTTAGCCACATTTTTTCATCCAACTGTAAAACTTAGTTCAGCCAAGATAACGCATCACCTGAAATTGAAACTATTAAAAATCATAAACGCTAATAATTAGCAAGGCACAAACAATTACTTACTTGGTTGCCCTTGCCTAAGAAAGCTATCTTTCCAGCATAATCACATCTTATAACCCTGAGTGTACATACAGCTACCTGAAATGCATTAAGGATGTGAATCAGAAATAAACTCTTACCTTTGCTAGGGATTCTTTGCTGTCTTGAAGTGGTTTTGTTAGCTTGTGATGGCAACAAAACTATTGATGTCGTCTAATTCTTATTGCTGTTATTAGTACGGTAAGTGGGCTATGTATCTGTAATAACAATGACAATGTTAGGCAGGTAATTAAATAACGCCAAGTTTAATTGCTTTGTGCTATGTGATTTCCCCAACAGAAGCGAAACTTTATTAAGTAATCTAAATGTATTTCCTTTACGTGTTTTCATCCAGCCATAGAGACCTTGTCTTTCTTATGAATGTTATTGATCATTAGATAAAGGCCCCAAAGAAACGCTGTGTGTGATTTCATTACTTTAAGAAGTTTGCATTTCACAGCTTTCGAATCCAACACAGTCGTGAGCTGTGCATGCAGCTTGCAGGGAAAACTGTCACACTGTCCTATTATATATGTTTCTGTGAATCGTCTCAGTGTCTTATGTTGCGAATTCAAACAGATTTAATGCAGTAGTTTGATGGTATGGTTACTGATATTGGACTGCAGAATGTTCTGCACAAAGCAGTGTGCTTTTCAAATTATCTGCGCATCCCAGCCTAGCCCCCAAAATAGCCTGCATGGATCCCTGGGGGATCGCATTCTCATTACACAGTGGTTGTGAAGCTGAGATAGATCGATATCCGAAAGCTGTTAGGCTTTTGGAGGACACTGGAGAAGTATGGGATCATTGATGCTCTCAGGCCCCGGTAGTGGGATTGAAGCTATTATCAATGTGACTTCTGTTTGTTCAGGACTCCCTCAGTAAAGATACAGTTGTTTAAGCATGAAATATGTAAGCTGTAAGGCTAGGCAGTGTCATTGGTCTGGCCGTTGGTGCAATTTAACCCATTTGGCAATATGGTAACATCATCGTATCATAGATTGTATTGCGTGACACAAACACTGCTTAAACCACGTTAGAAAGAATTGTAAATATTTGATGGTGAACAGCTCAAAATGATCAATACATGACAAGAGTTGTTACCCTGTGTGCACTAAAGAAGCTGAGGATTAAGTACTGTTTCACAAATTGAATTCTCTTTGTATTCATGTTTAGATAGGCAAGGGCCACTGAGATGCTACATCATCTTTCTTGAGAGGTTCCTTTTTTTTTTAAATGAAATCGGTGTAAGGTGTATATTCTTTGAATGGCTCAGCAGCACCTGCAGAGTCACAGCATCCCATTCTAACACTTTTTTTCTTAAAGATCCTCCAACCAAGTTCAGTACTGACCAGACTCAGCCTTGCTTAGCGTCTTCAAACTGAATCCAAGATTTGGTACCATAAAGGCTGTTGTTATAAACCTGCTTTCTGTAGCATATTCCATTCATTGAGTTAACACTGTGTGGGTATCTGATTCAATGTTTTTTTTGTAATCTGTTGATGGTTAGAGATGTTCATTTAATAACAAGACGAGTGAATTATCTTTTCACAACATTTTAACAGAGCGTTTTGAAGAAGTAATAGATGGCTGACTCATCGCTTTGCCCTGTGACATTCGTGTTGGAAGCCAGGACCTTTCTTGCTTGGGTGTGATTTAAAACAATTGTATTACGCTAACGATGCGCTGATAACTGCGGTGATGGGAATGCATTTTATAAGATGTGCTTCACTCATCATGCGCAGTGTATTTCAGCTATTGAAAATGTACCCATTGCCTTCACGCTCATTAGAATTCGGCCGAAGTTCTTGTGTCGATTATGCTGATGTTCCTAGTATACTGCTCCGTATCCCTTTTTATACAGAATTAACTCGAAACAAGATTTATATTATACATCCCTCTAGTTAAGTCTATGCCATTTGCATTATGATATGCAGGTCATGTTACGATATGTATTGATTTACATGCAATAGATCTGGTGCACTTCTTTGTGTTATGGGTATTAAGATACAATTATCCCCAATGGTGGACTATTTAGTTAACACACCCTCTGTATCACAATAACTAAGTTAGGAATTAGCAATGCACAATGAATAATGTCACGCCTACTCTAGTTAAGATTAAGTATTTTTCCCTACCTCCGGGAAGATAAAGGATGATTGAAAATATACCTGGAGAAACACTTGAGGTCATCTTTGCAGTCCTGTGTCACTAGAAAATTTAAGCATGTCTGTGTGTAAGGCTTCGCCAAGCCAAGCAGATGCAAATAACTTCTGTCAGAGATTCCCGTAATAAAAAGACACACTGATCTATTTATTTGTCAGTATAACCATTTGAAGATAGAAAAAACAAATGATCAGAGAGCAAAGAGCAATCTGTTACCCACTCTACAGCATGTTGGATTGGTGTGCTGCATATCACTAAGTCAATAACTTAATCCAGTGTGTACCACACAGTAAACGAATTGCAACTTGCATCGCAGAATATGCTGATGGAATGTAATACAGTTGGCTCATCCAAGGAGACGCTCTGAAAGGCCCATAAAGAGCTGGGCAGATGTGCTCTATAGTTAGAAGCACCGGACAGTGAATAATAAAGAATCTGGTGGGATTACAGAGTACAAGTGGCGCTTCTTAAAATGTAACGTTTGATTACACTGGTACATAGTAGCCTGAAGCAAGTGGAATATTTTACTGGCACTACACTACTATTAAGGACTGAATAACATCCTGACACCCACACAAAGCAGCCCAGACCCACGCTTGGAGGGCATGTTCATAAACTTCACTTCACAAAAAACAGATCTAGGAATACTGGAGAAAGCAGTCTGAAGCAACAGCAAAGCTATTGTGAGTCTGGCATAATGTGAGATTTTGGGAACATACTCAAAGGTATGAAAGAGATTTCATATGAGGAAACAAACACTTTTATAGACTACAAGTGTGACAAGCAACCCAAAATATGAAACAAAAAGTGAAACGTCCATAAAATAAAAACGCTATTTATTAAATGGAAAGCTTGCAGGTTCACTGGGCCAAGGTGGCAAATGCAATATCTGTGATCTGTGGGCAGGGCTGGGAGAAATGGTAAAAACCACAAAATGTCATCTCTTTAGGAGATTCAGTCTTGGGGTTTGTGTCCAGCTGCCACTGCTATTTTAAAGAGGTGGGAAGTGCTGCCTTGAGGGTGTCTTTAAGGTTAACAGAAGAAACAAAGCAAACCCAGTCCCTCTGAAGTAGGGGGTTATCCGCACATTTGTTACAGAACAACAAGACCGCTTCCAAACCCTATTTCCCTTGGGCAAGCAATGTTCCTTCCAGCAAACAAATCTTCTTTTATATTGCAATTGTAAAAGTGACCCACTCTCACTTGCTGGCTTGGGGCCAGTTGTGATAATTTCCCTTGGCATGCTTTGTTCAGCGTTATTGCTGTTTATATTATTTACTCTGTTTTGCTGTGAGCCAGTCCAGTGTACCCAGGCAGTTTATTTCAAGTAATTTATCTGCCTTTTCCAAGCAGCAGCTGTGTAAGACTGATTTTGTTTGTTGGAGAAATTAATAGTTTTAGGATTATGTTTGAATGTAAGTATTACATTAATATAAGGGTTTGTTTGACGGTAGGTCAATATAAAGCATGCTTGGTTCTAAATGCTGTAGGCAGTGGTGTGTTCTTATCATCCTACTCAGCATGTAGAGGGTTTAACAGGATTCAGTTCAGGAATTGCAGGCTGTGGATGGGTCTATTGCTTTCACTGTGGCTCTCATTGCGAGTTCTTAGCAGTTTGTCTGCTGAGGGTAAACCAGACCTAGTTTGGAATGCAAGCAGTTTAAAAACCCTATAGTTTCCGAATCATTTTTTCTTTGCATTTGACATTTTGTTCTCTTGACGCCTCAAAATGCATTGTAAGTTCGTCCTGTAAAAAAAAAAAAAGCTGAAACTGCTGTATTAAAAATGTTTACGAAGGTGAGTGAGATTTTAAACTTCTGCCAGAAATGTCTTTATTAAAAAAGAGGTTTGTAAGTAAATGAGATACGCAAGTTTTGCCACTCATCATTTCTGAAAAATCTATTTGTTTGTGGGGTTTTTTTTTCACTTTAAGTTCAGAGCTTAACCTCTATATCCTTGTCAGGCTAACCACCAGGGAGCTAGTGGTGCAGTTTTAGTCCACAGGACTGTCTTTGGCACAGCTGACATGTTGGAAGCCAGGACCTTTCTTGCTTGGGTGTGATTTAAAACAATTGTATTACGCTAACGATGCGCTGATAACTGCGGTGATGGGAATGCATTTTATAAGATGTGCTTCACTCATCATGCGCAGTGTATTTCAGCTATTGAAAATGTACCCATTGCCTTCACGCTCATTAGAATTCGGCCGAAGTTCTTGTGTCGATTATGCTGATGTTCCTAGTATAATGCTCCGTATCCCTTTTTATACAGAATTAACTCGAAACAAGATTTATATTATACATCCCTCTAGTTAAGTCTATGCCATTTGCATTATGATATGCAGGTCACGTTACGATATGTATTGATTGTAATGCATTGTAAGTTCGTCCTGTAAAAAAAAAAAAGCTGAAACTGCTGTATTAAAAATGTTTACGAAGGTGAGTGAGATTTTAAACTTCTGCCAGAAATGTCTTTATTAAAAAAGAGGTTTGTAAGTAAATGAGATACGCAAGTTTTGCCACTCATCATTTCTGAAAAATCTATTTGTTTGTGGGGTTTTTTTTTCACTTTAAGTTCAGAGCTTAACCTCTATATCCTTGTCAGGCTAACCACCAGGGAGCTAGTGGTGCAGTTTTAGTCCACAGGACTGTCTTTGGCACAGCTGACTTTAGGAACCTGCTCCCTCTAGGAATTTTCCTTTCCTGTTCTGGCCTCCCATTATCTTCTCTGCTTGTACCCAGTGGACCCCCAGACTACAGCTATCAACTCTTAGTACCTGGCACTGTTACGTATATGCCTTTTATACATTATGTATATATTCAGATAATCGTGTTGTGGTAAGATTTGCAAGTGACACCTAATCTTTTCCAAGATTTTCTTTGCAAGCAAAGCCTACTAGCTATTGCATTTACCCTACTATGCTTCGCAACACTTCACTAGCAATAGTTTTTTTTTTTTATCACTATCCCTTTTGTTAATTCGACATGCATGGAAACGGAACAAAAAACATGCATTTTTATTTGTCTTATGTGTCTTCGGTCGCAGGAAGGTAGCTAATTGTAAAAACCACAAAAACATTCCAGGGATGGAATTGAGACTCGTATTGCAAAGGCAGTTTCAACCATTCCAGGTTTTAATATGAGCTTGATTAGCCACAGTGAATTGGTAACAAGCTCAGGGGTGTCTTATTAAACTCGTAGTAAAACCAAGAATGGATCAAACTGCTATGCAATGGGAGTCTAATTTCCATCCCTGCACTTGGAGATGAAGCAGTATCGAGAGCACTCTCTTATCTCCTAACCCATTGTCCTCAGGTTCAGCAGCATTTTAACTGCACAAGTGGAAGCTTCAGGTGAGATTCTGTTGCATTCACAGCTGTACAGAGAACATGTTTAACTGCATCTGCATCCACATGAGCCTCATGCAACACTGTCTAGATCCCTCTCCCTTCATTTGTTGCATCCATGCAGCCAACGATAGCAAACCATATCCCAATGGATATAATACCAGCATCTGCTTGAGTCTAAAACTATGTTCCACAGGGCAGAAGTCTGCATTCAGGCTGGGGCTGATTGGTTTTCACTCCAGCTGCAGTCTGTACCCTCCTGAGATGTCACATCTTGTTTTCAGCTGGGTCCTGCTTGTACTGAGGCTTTATAGATACATTCCCTTGGGAATGCACACATAGCAAGGCAGGGGTTAGCAAGAGTAAAGAAGCCAGTATCTTCCTAGCTCCTGACTGGTTCTGAAACCACGGAGGCATGACAAATCTATATATAAGAACAGTTGTGCTATAAAGCTTTTGATCTTTATTGCATGCATTAAATATGAGGGAAATCATATTTAATTTAGTTTGGTTTTGAATTCCGCTTGTTTCATGTAATGTAACTCCTGAGCTGTTTTTATTCAGTGCAATCTGCTTGACTGTGTCTGACTGTGTTTGTTCCTCTCTTTGCCTGTCAGGTCTGCTCAGGAGGCTGAGGTGTCTGATCTTGAGATCATATCCCAGCAGGTGGAAGAGGAGAGCCAGTGCATCGCTCCAGTCCAGCTTGTGAACTTCGCTTACAGAGACCTGCCCCTCACGGCTCTCGACCTCTCCCTGGCCGGGTCCCAACTCCTGTCGAACCCGGATGAGGAGGATCAAAGAGAAAGGTAAGAGGACGAGGTTAAAAGACACCAGAAATATCCCTGCTACACTTCAAATACACTCCCAGTGACCAATCTGATCGCTAGACATTTAAATATAAAAGCCTAATTCCATTAAAAAAGAAAAGCATGGAAATGGATACTCCTCCAAAGTACACTTGGCAAAGTTTGCTGCGTTGCCGTTTCAACAGATTTGTCCCGTTTACAGAGACACAAAGGGTTACTTGACAGAGCTGTGGATAGCAGTCCCCAGTGATGTACAGTAAATTTCACTTCCCATTAGCTGTGATTGCAGGTTAAGTCACTGCCTGCCTTGATAAGACAAGAACTTTCATCATTAACATAATTGACATGCAAAAGACAGACCACTTAATCCGTTGTGACAGGAAACATTGCAGCCTTCGCTTTCTTAAGCGGTTGTGTTATGGTACTTAATTATTGTTGACATGATATTAAATTATAGAAATTCTGATTTAATTGTCTACTATTAGCGAGAAGGTATTGTTGGGAAGATGAGTTGACAATGAGGAGATTGCCATTTAAAGGTGTAATGGCATGCTGCTGATTTGAAATGCTGTAGCATTTGCTTGTTTTTATTTTGCCTGGGTCTTCTGACTACAGGCTCCTTGCATGACCTAGAATTTTAGGATTGGGGCATACTTTAAAAAAAAAAAAAAACTGTGAACATAATTTAGATCTTTCATTTAACATCATGTAATCAAAGAAACTACAAAATGATATCGCAAAAGTCTACCGGAAGCTGTAATTGTAGTACAGTAGTACGTTAGATTTCAAAATGTCACATTTTTCCATTTTTGTCAGTTTTTTTTACTAAGTATATGGAAAACGACAAAGCGGTATGTAATTCAGTATGTTAACGTAACATTATTCAGCAGGTTTCATTCAACCTTTATGAAGCAAAATGAGTTCATTCTACAGGGTGATGCAAAACGTTTGGCCTTAGCTGTGGTTTGAGTGTTCTATGAGTACCTGTACTAGCCAACTAGAAATTATCAAACCTGGTTACTTTAATTTAGATAGGAAATGATTAACACGCATGTTATTAAAAACATACGTGTGAAAAGTAACAGCTTTGCATTTGTGGCTTGGCACCATGCTCAAATATTTTAGGAACATTTCAAAGTCGATCAAGTCAAGTCATGGGAAATTAGCACAAAGATGTAAAAGTAACGAGATGGGTTCTTGCTTTCATTTCAGTGTCAGTTCTGAAGAATCAAAGGAACAGAAACTAATATTTTCTGAACGGGGGTTGGTTTGCGACACTTAATCTATGACTTGGTTAATATGCTTATAGCCTCTAAATTTAGAAAACAAAGTGCATTCTCAGAGTTTGAGAGCAGTGTGATGGATTGTTTTACGTATCCATTCCCCAACATCATTACAGCTACATATTAATACAGCATCATGAGCAATGTGCAAAAGCAATAGTCTGAGACTGGTTTGTGTAATCATTTGTCAAGCTATCTCCTTACCTTGATTGCTTTCCATTAATCCCCTTTTGTAGATGAAAAAAATAATTCTAATAATAAAAAAACACATTGTTTAATGGAAAGATCTCTTGGTTGAAATAAAGAATAATATTGTTGTCTGTAAAAGGGTGCATTTAATCTTGACAAATTCTCTTCTATAATGTAATGTGACTTTTGTCGTCTTCTGCTTCTCCTGAAGGCTAATAAAGCCGCAATCACGTGGCTACGGTTCGCGTATGCACCCACTGTATTGGTCCCATTGAAACCTGATCACTACCTCCCATGTTAAGGATGTCATGGCTACTCATGAATGGTAGACAGACAGACAGTTGTTACATCTCCATTGGTTCCCGTATAAGTCAGACTCAAGTATTACATTTTTCAGTAGTTTTTCACATCATGGTCATGTTCTTAATGATAAATCTCTAAGAGATACTTCATCTGATTGTGGTGCCATGAACTGGGCATTGAGAAAATCCATGTGCTTTAGATTCACCTGCCAGGCTTTTGAACAAAGGCAAGGGAAGACCCACCTAAGCCACAACTGCAATTAGCGGTATAAAATAATGATTTTCCAACTACAATTCGTATTGTACATTTTTGACAGGGTGTATACTCTTTAATGAAATTGCTTCTAAAAAAGCAGGGATAGGCAGTGCTATAAACTAGCCAAAAATACACAGAGGAGCTAGACAACAATATACCAAAAGAAAATTCTTTCTACAGCAATATTTTTGTATGACCTAAAGACAGATCTGGATCTTTCTTTCTTTCTTTCTTTCTTTCTTTCTTTCTTTCTTTCTTTCTTTCTTTTTCTCAAAGCAAACATAATAAACCTTAACACAGTGCAGCAGAACCCAGTTTGATTAATAGGGTAAAAAAATAAAATAATAAAAAATCATTCGCTAACTTGCAATGTTAAAAATGCCTGTTAGGGAAGAGGGTTGTGTTTGTTCAAGCTTTGAGTCTTGAGATCCCCTGAATGCCTGAAGCTTAGCTAAGGGCTCTAGACTGCTGTGGTTCACAGAAGCACAGCTCTCTCCTTTCTCCTTCAGAATCACATGAGCAATGCTCAGCCTTTCTGAGCAATGAACCAATTTGACCCCTCCAGTACAGACTATATGTACAACCAATTGCACAGACCCATGGAGTAATGAGCACAACCAAAGAGTACCTTACTATGACTTCTGTCCGAAAGACGGATCCACTGGTGCGTGCGCGTGTGTGTGTCTGTTTTGTAGTTGTTTGAACTGCTTTATAAATGACTTTATTTCCTGTTGACATTTCTTGTATGTTTCAAAGTTCTCATGATGATTACTTATAAACAACCTTGTGTAATTTTTATACTGTGACCAAACCTTGTTTTCATATTTTCACTGCCTGATTACTCTGCACGATAGGATTCTTCATTCTGCTTTCTCAAACAGTTTAATTACAGTATATGAATTACTAGAGAGCAGGAAAGGTAAACACAAACACTACTTTATTAATATATATTTTTTAAATTAAAGTATTTTTTTAAATATTGTAAAGCATGGAATAATTCTGGCATTTTTCCCAGAGGTGTTAATGTACAGCATGCTGGTTTTGTCTGCCCCCAATTTGCTTCTGTTGTGTCTTCACAAGATAAAGATGAACCCGCGCTCTTTCTTAATCAGAGCAGTGCTGAATGGGAAATTGCTTTGAATGTAAATGTTATACATTTAAACAAAGACCTGTTTCCAATAGCCTGTGGTGTTTCAGTAGGTGTTTCAAGCAACATGCTTTTGATATCGCACCCCTGAAAGAGTATGCAGTTCCATACATTGATATACACACCCCATTACCAAATACTGATCTGCAGCAGCATTTTTTTGCAACTTCTTCTCTATATAGGAACTCCTGTTTATATCCAGGCAAACCATAAAACAACTGCACAGAATTCATACGGGTGCTCCCAAGTGCATTATAATTCTGACAAGTAGGGGTGTGCAGAAACTCATACTCTTACTCAGAATTGCCTTTAAGAAGTATTTTATCAGCAGGTCTTCAATAAATTGAAGAGTAAGTAGCAGGGATCTGAAAAATTTAGCGTTACACGTCCCCACGTGTTGCTACAATTGTTTAAATAACGTACCTGTAATTTTTCTTTTCATTGTTAACATCCTGACAACCTTTTACACTAACTTTTAAAGTCTGTTTCAAAGCTGTTTTCAAAATGTCCAATCTAGTGCACTGATAGTGTAAGGATTATTGCCCACATTGTCAAACAGTTAACACAGCAATAACTATCCATGATGTGGAACTGAACAAAAAAGCCAGAGCAATTCTTCTTGTTGTGTTTTACATATAAATGAACGACAAGTGCTCTGGCTTTTGTGTTCCGTACCACACCATGGATCGTTAGTGCTGTGTTACCTTGGAAACAGACTTAACTATGAAAAGAAGAATGACAAGTACGCTATTTAAACAGTTGTAGCAACATGCGAGGTCGCGTTACGCTGTATGTTTTGGAACCCAGCTGCTTACTGTTTTAATGTGTTTATTTCAAAACAAGAACAGCTGTTCTTCTCTCATGTTTACAATTGACAATCCATGGCAATTAATTTCCGCACTGAGAGTTTTCAAAGTTTTGGAAGAATATTTTCCACTCATCCGGGGTGCTGACATTTTTCCTGCCGCGCTGGCGTACCAAGGTCGTAAACTTCATTCAGACTGCAGGTGGCTTGCATTTCAATGTAGACCTCGGCTACAACCTTTCTTATGTGACCCAGCAAAACAAATGGGAAGTTCAACCTGAAAAGTAATTATCTAAACAACATTCCTAGTTAGCATGCATGTACTGTGCCTTGCTAGGGTGTATCATGCGTGGCCTGTTGCTCATAATATTTTTCCCAGGCTGGGCAGTGCCTCGGGCAGAGCTTGGAATTAAATTTAATAGAGCGAGGGAATCATTCCTGCGGTATTGCGCTGGGGAGGAACTCTCTTTCTTTGTTACCCAGCCAGGTATCTCATTTGGCAAGGCAAGCAGCGTGACAAGAAACTTGGCGTTCCTGACTGATACCAGAAGTTTAAGCCCTTTCGGTGCTTGCTGTTTTTCCCACATTTAAGGGCGTTAAGGAAATCTAGTAGACACATAACTTTCAAGCAACACAGTTTTGAACTGATTAAAACCAGCCTTCAAGGTGTTACTGGAATCTTACTTGCAGATTATATCAATACACTTATATCAGTCATGCTACAGTATGAAAAGTATACGGGGGAAAAAAAGAAAGAATAAAATGCAAATTAGAAATGTCCAATCTACCTCCGTTTCAGTGCTTGCTAGCTCTATGTGGATGAATGTAGTATGCTACAGTAGGTGCCACACAGGTCAAGTTTAAATCGTGCATTCCCACCACCACAAAGCAGTGACCCATCCCCTTATTCTTCAATCAGGTAAGTGCTCAGTTTCCCTGGGCTTGCACTGTAATGGTGACATTATCCTCTCTGAGTGGATTATTCACACTGAGCCGCTTACACTGGTCCCCACAGACGTTTATTCATGGCAAGTGTTGACTTGTCTTGCCTGCCCCCACAACAGTAATTTTAGACCTGCATCCAAGTCAGACCATGGGATTACCTTAACTCTGCTTCCCAATTTCTCATTGCTTGCAGTGCCCAAGCACAGCTAGGGTCACATTGCTTGCAACAGCTGGAATGTATTAATGAGATCTAGAATTATAACATAGGTCACTACGAAGGCCGTGTGCTTCCTTTCCAGGCCCATCCATAGCGTAGCGTCCTGTCATCCTGGATCTTTGGAACTGGAACATGAACCGAATGTCAAAGTGCTACCTAATGACCCACCTCTACCCTGAACTCAGACAAGAGCATTCAAGCTGTCTTTGTACCCCAGTCGATGCATAGTGAAGATGGCTCTGTATGTCTTTTGAGACAACCCTAATCTGTTTCCCTGCAGCAGCAGAGGCACGCTGAATCTTAAAGCACTTTGCAGAATTCTGCATTCTCTGGAGGCCAGCGCTGTTGATGGCAATGTGGGCTTATTTAATTAAAAGTGCAGAAGAAGTTGTCTGGAAGCAACCTGGGAATCGGCGGGTATCTTGTTATCTGCTGGGTCACACAACCTATTTACTTTGAGAATCACTTAAGGGAGCCGGTGGGTGAGAAGCTGTGCTTTAATTCCACTAATGATTCCTTCCTTGTTTTAGTTTAATATTTCCCGATTTGATTGGGGATTGCTGGATTTACACTGTAGGAATCAAATCAGAAGATTATCTTTTTTTAATAATAAAATAACCACCCTCTTCTTTCTTTCTAACAAAGGGAGGCTACCGAGTTTACTGGGTTCTACTAAAGACACCAAGGGGCTATCGTGATGATTATGTGCAAGCAACACTACAAATGACAGAAACTGTTATTTTTGTCATTATTACTGTTGAGATTTATTATTTCTATGCCACAGATCATTCTGGGTGATCCTTTGTTAGTTATTTCCAGGCAGCAGCTGCAGCAGGCTCTGGAATATGATGACCTGCAAGTCCAACACTGTTCACCAAGCCCCTTTACATACTTGATTTATGATGGGGAGTTGCAATGTTGACCCTACAGCATTGGGGTTTACATTTAGCAATGCAATGAATAATGTTTATTTTACTACAGTAGTCATTTTATTCTATCACATTTAAAGTCAAGAATCCAAATAAAAGATTCCCAACAGGCTGCCCAGTTTGAATATGCGACTATAATTTCTATGCAGTGAATTAGGAATAAAATTGCTGCAGCAGTTCACAGCTCCACCAGGCTCTTGCGCTCACAGATGTTTAACTCAATCCAATGTTTTGTTTTCCCCTGTTCAGGTATGCGGTTTAAGTAATTCTGAAATTCTGTACAAAATATGATTTTCGATATGAGTTCCCAGAATTTGAACGAACCCTCTATTACTTGTGAGCAACCCACAGAAGAGCAGCTAGTACCAAATGTGCTGAATCGCATGCTGGCTTTTTGATATTCATGGTCACAAATAACATGCAGCAAAGAATATGATAAAAAATGATCATTATTAAGAATGTACATAAAATGCCCCATATAGACAGAGATGTGCTCCTTGACTGAAGGTAGGGCAGTGAGATTCGTTGTTATTTAAAATTCTAGATTGCTTTTCAGGCTATAGAGCAGAGTGCCATGGAAAAGGTAAAGACCAGGTTGTCAAGCTCTCTGCAGAGGCAGGCAGATTTATCTCAATCTGTCTGAATTAAAAGGCATGGTTTTTAGGAATGGGTGAAGAACAATCATTTTTAAAGTACCTTTTTTACGATTCAGTCAATGCACAGCGACGCACAATGAGATGATAAATAGCAGAGTCATTTAAAAAAAAGAAAAACGATAAACCAAGCTAATAGATTTGTCAGACAAGACTTAAAAGAGTGAACTGCTTGGAAAATGTATTCTTACTGTTACTGCCTTGTTCGTAATGCATAACCAGCTTGTGGGCTGGTTTAAAACTGTGTAATGATATTAACGTCTGATATTGATCTTTTAAGACACTTTCCTTAGCAATTTACCGCTCAGAGAGGAAGAATGCCTCTTTTTCTTACCACCAAATAATGTTTTTATTGACCTCGTGAACATTACCTGCAGACACAGAACAGCCTCCAAAGGTTCACTTTGAAATCAGCAAGAGCATTCATTTGTACAGTCTCCCGTCCCCATACTGAGGTTCGCACTAGCTGTAGATTAATGACTTAATGACACCTTTCGAGTCCTGAGGACGCCAGGGGACTGCAAGGCGTTGTTGTTTCCCTGGCATCTTCCTGAGTTTATTACAGCAGAGGGCAAATCCCAGCCAGATTTATCATCCTGCATTCAAGGTTAGGCTGGTTGACTTTGCATTACCAGAGACATGTTCCCTGGTTAATGTTTGTCTCAGATTGTTTTAATGACTAAGTATGCCGCTCTCTATCTACGTTCATCATTTACTTGTCCTCTCTAGCATCTCCCTCTGGAAGTGGAATGTACTAATAGTTTTAAAACATCTAGGCCTTCCTGCCCTTTGTTATCTCCCATGACTTTTTGTCATTTACCTGGGTGATAAAACTGTTAGATAAGGGGCAGGATTATGTAAGAAATCTAAAACAGATAAATAATATTATTGATGTCAAATATATTTGTATTGGTATAGCTCAGAAAATTTTTTATACAGAGCAATTGTCTTTTTTTTGTTAAAGTAATGTTTTGTGTATATATATATATGTATATATATATATATATATATATATATATATATATATATATATAATACTCAAATGAATTAATACTGGGATGCGATTGGATTCGATTCATTCATGTCTTTTTCAAACAAATCTAGCTCCTCCACTTATCAAACTTGCTCATCAAAACAAAATATCTTGTGTGCAGATTGGATAAACAGTGACGTGGATGTGCATTGAAATAAGTTTGAGTGAACTAGAATGGCTTTTTAATGTATTTTTTTTTCAGTTACTGCTAGCATTTATTTTACCAGATGAATAACAATTCTGTGATTAATGATGTAGGGACAGATACAACAAGGGAGCTTTCAAATGTAAAATTAATTACCGTACACATCACACCACCAGCGACATAGCACATATATTTTGTGCTTGCTCAGTAGTCCCCTTTCCCTGCCTGATTAACTGAAGCCCTGCCTCAAACCACTCCCCATACTTTTTTAGTTCGGTTCTGTTTGTTTTTTTTTTCTTCTTAGGTGACTGGGTGGTCCTTCAAAGACGCATTCAATGAGATTTGTGTTGTACTAAAAAGAAAATGTGTAATTTAGGGCAGCAGTGTGGAGTAGTGGTTAGGGCTCTGGACTCTTGACCGGAGGGTCGTGGGTTCAATCCCCGGTGGGGGACACTGCTGCTGTACCCTTGAGCAAAGTACTTTACCTACATTGCTCCAGTAAAAACCCAACTGTATAAACGGGTAATTGTATGTAAAAATAATGTGATATCTTGTAACAATTGTAAGTCGCCCTGGTTAAGGGTGTCAGCTAAGAAATAAATTTAGTAAAGACTCATCATTGCCACATTGATCTAGCATTTGTTTCTTTTAAAAAAATCGCTCTACGGACAACCTGCAGCTCAGAACAACCCCGATTCTAAAGAAGTTACGAAAGGGGAGTCCGATCTTCAAGGGTTACCAGATGTGGCTCTTTATACAGGACCTCACTTAATGGGAAGTCTAGAGTATTGCCATTATAAGTTTCTGGGTCTGTGTAAGATATTAATGAGGTTAATATCCAGGTTCCACTCCAGTGATACTTATGCATAAAGTCTTGGCTGCGTTTGCCTAGGTTGGTGCCCCCCACGGTCGCATCATTTATTTTTAATTAAGCTCAAAATTGTACAGTAAGCAGAGTTTGTAGTTAATGAAACCATAGGTCATGGGCGCATTCAAGATCGGCACCAAGACTTTTGAATTGCCTGGCTCCATTTCAGAGGAGCAAATATTCCCATGTTTAATTCAAAGGGCCTGTATTTCATAGATGCTAAAGTGAACCTTGATAAAGGTTTATCCCTTGATAGTCATCTGCATTTGTGCCTGAATATAAACTGACAACATAACTAAAAACAAGGGCTGTGAAATTCATTTTTTAAAGGGTTACGCACAGATTGATTTTTTTAAATCAACAATAATGGCCCTGCCAAAGCTCTGATAGCTAATATATTTAACTTTCTTGAAAATCAAATACTTTGTGATTTAAATGTATAATGAAGACATTCATCAGAACCTCCAATCAATTATTTAAATAGCTGGCCCTGCAAGGGATACAGTATCGAATGATTTGACTTATTCTTCATATACAGTATACAGTTCTATTAGTACTGCAGCCTTTATTTGCTACTGTGCTGCTAAGAAATACAGCAAGTGTGTTTTGCTGCACAAATCATTCATTAATACATAGGTCAGGGCACTGAATTTATATATTAGGTTATACAAATGAACAACACAATTATTTATACTGTACTTCTCTAGTAAGATAAATGAATGAATCTATTGGTTAAATCACTTTTCACTACTATGGATATTTGGAGACCCAAATAGAGGTTAGATGGATGACCAGTGTTTTTTTTAATACGTTGTAATTTTCCATAGCAGGCAGAAATACCTGATACCCGTAGACTGCAGTTGATTTTGACGTCTCTTTCTTCCCCTTGACTTCACGGAGTGTATTGATTTAATTCTGGAAGTGAATCTAGCTCCTCTGTTCAACGGTACAGTTCTCCTTCTATCGCAGTTTTCCTGGGGAAAGCGGTTTTGTTTTGCTGGTTGGTGCTGTTTCTGTTTTTTGATTGGTTATGCTAATGATGGTTCCATCTTGAGAACTGCCCACCTGAATGTTCTCAAAGTTCTCAAGGTTGTTTTGAGCGAAGTTACTGAGCATGCTGTCCATGCTTTTCACACCACAGGGGACAGGCATTCAGGGGCATTCATTTTTATAATTGCAGGGGATATGTCTGCAGTAAGCACAATAAAACCCTTCTGATCCATCTACATGCTGTATTGCAGTGCAAGCTTGGGTAGAGTGGATGTCTGCTTTAAATATAGGCTGAAATCAGACCAATATTAATCCTTGATTGTACGCACAATAAAAAAAAAACAAATGGTTAAAATGATTTATCTTCACATCATTCATTTTTATTTTATTTTATTCAGATAAAACCTCAGCATCTCTGCCAGGCTGTATCGATAGAACTACACTCACCAGTTTTATTAAGTAAGAATTCTACCCATTCTAATGTTTTTTGTTTTATATAATGTGCTACAGTTAGCTTCCGCGATATAGTTTTAACTTACAGTATCTATAAAGTTTAGGAGACCCACTATATAATAGACCCACACATATGAAACATCAATGGACTGCATGCTTTAATAATAATAATAATAATAATAATAATAATAATAATAATAATAATAATAATAATAATAATACCAGTAACTTATCTGATGCCAATAAAGGGGACCCTTTGTTTTAAAATTAGTCTCTGCAAAAGGAGTACAGCATCAGAAGCACCTCTATTTCTCTTGTTATAAATACTTAAATGTTACAGCTGGAGGCTGGGGGGGTTCCTTGAAATTAGTTTTCTCAGTTCAAAGTAATCCATCCAGACAATTTCAGTAACCAATACTGGCATTCCTGTAGGTCTCATTAAATTAACACATTTCCACACAGCACAAAATACTTTATGAAGCCTCGCTGTGTGTTTAAGGGCTTTGTGCAGAATGTGAGTAAGCAAAGCTGTCTGACTCTATCCACTTGGTAGCTTATTACATTGAGGTCCTGGGTTTTCTCACATGGCAGTTTTTCCTCTTTTTTTATTGTTGACATAGCTTTTTAATCTCTGTAATCACCTTATTTTAATTTTATTTAAAACCGAGGTCCTGTTGCAAGTGACTCAGTAGCAGCAGCAGTTATTGATGCATAGTTCAACCCCTAGTCTCTGTACGTCACTTTGGATAAAAGCATCTGCTAAATGACTAAATAATAATAATAATAATAATAATACTAATAATACTAATAACAATAATAATAATAATAATAGCACAAAATCAGGGATTCAACCCTTAAGTGGCTCTTAAGTAGTGTGCTGTAATAACACAGATATAGTTACAATGCAACTACATGTTTAATTCATTGCAGTATAAAAATGTCAGGGAATTGCTCATGTTTTTTATTACACTGTAATTCCACAGGTGTACTGTGTTTGCAGTGTAATTATCACGTTACCATGCGTGCAAATACATTGTAATCACAGTGCAAGTTGAGACACTGTAAAGTGTTACTGTCCACATTTTCCTCAGTCACAGCATGTTTAAATCAAAACTGCAGGTCCAAAAAGTGTTTTGTAGAATCCCATAGTTTATGCACATCATTTTTATTTATATTTTTTGCAAGGAAGTGGACAGCTCGTGTTTAGGCTTTTACTTCAACTTCCTATACTTAGAAATGAATGCAAGACTGAACGCCATCTGGATGATACAGAATTGCTTATCTTCCCTAGCCAAACGGTTGATTGCTAACAGCATGATTATGCTTTTATTTGATTATTCTGACAATGTTTACACGCCACTCCAGATCATCCCTGCCAAGTGGATGAGAGGGCTGTCTGCACAAGGGCATCTGAATTAGCTCTGGGTGTTTTCACTAGAACTTGATGCAATCTTTGCAGATCTTAAATGGGTTCCCTCTAACTGACTACTAGCATTTCTTTCAAGTGTTTGGTTGCTGCGATTGCCTTTGTTCTCTCAGATTATGACCTGTGTTTGTATTAAGATTATTATTTGTTTCATATCATGTGACGCATTATGGCTTCAGTGCTTTTATTAGCTGGCCCTTAAGTTTTATATAGTCAATTTCTCCCGCAAGTCTTCTCTGTTATGATTTAAGATAATATTTGACCTCCATACTGTAGCTGTTTTCATGCAGTCACACACACACATACATATATATATATATATATATATATATATATATATATATATATATATATATATATATATATAATATGTGTGTGTAATATTTGCATTTTTTCACCAGAGAAGACTTTACTTTTACAATAACAAAGGCAAGTGCTCCACTGAATACAGACTCTACACCACCGCACAGAAATCTAGACTATGTACATGCACACACAGCAAAATACACAATGCTCTTGCACAGATACTATCACCAATCAAAACAATCATTTTCGTGTCTTCCACTTTTTAAAAGGTTTTTTTTTTTTTTTTATAGATAAGTCTGAAAAACTAACCAGGAACCAGATTGTTTTTTTTTAATTTAGTCATGGAAATAAGACTCCCATTGCATAGCAGATTGGTCTATTGTGTTTTTTTCCTGGGATTAAAATGGCCCACCACAGTAGCATGGCTTTTGCTTAATCACTCTGAAAGATGTTTTCAAAAATAGACCTTGAACGTATACTCCTTGTGTTGTAGTCAGCTAGTCAGCTTGATTCCCTGCAGTGCCATATGGTTTGGCTCAGGAAAGCGCACTGAGTCAGAGTGCAGGGTGGCCAGAAACACTCCGACTGGGCGTCAGTAATCTACTCTCAGTTCCGGTACTTTCAGTAGACCCCTCATGAGGTAAAGAGAAAGAGCAGAGGGTCAAGAAATCAACTTGGAAAAAGCAATCCAAGCCAAAACAACAATAGAGAATGATGAAAACCCACGGAATAGGATTTAAAACAAATGTACTGTTGAACCTCAGAGTTATAAACACCATAGGAATGGAGGTTGTTCGTCAATCTGAAATGCTCGTAACTTTGAAAATGAGCTTTCAGTGGTTTTAATAAGTGTGTACACCTGCTATCTACAGCCTTACTCTGGTGCAGGGGTATCCAACCCTGGTCCTGTGGGGTGAGGCGGGGTGGGGCGGGGTGGAGAGGGGCGGGGTGGGGTGGAGCGGGGTGGGGCGGGGTAGGGTTGAGTGGGGTGGGGTGGGGCGGGTTGGGGTGGAGAGGGGCGGGGCGGGGGGAGCTCCAAATTTAATGATTGAGCTGGATACATTGCTGGTACAGTAATTTTGTCTTCATGATCAGCGCGGTGCTTAAGGAGGGCTTTATCAAAATCATCAATCTGGTTGCTTTATAGGCATGGCTGAGGGAGTCGGTTCATAAAGTTTGGTGTTTCTAACTGTGAGGTTGTGCTTTATGTAAACCATACCATAAAAGAGAAGCATCTGAGATTAGTTAAAAAAAAAAATGGAAAACAACTATAACGTCTCTAAACAATGTCCAAATATATTCCTCTTTGTTGTCAGATGGGTGTGTGTTTTTTTTAACAGATGAGATTGTAATGACAGCTATTTGGATGTTACCACATCACTGCAATTGCATTGTTCTGAAGCGTGCTGCAGTAATTGATGGTGTGCCTCCCTTTGTATCAGATGTGGAGGACAGCAATTTCATTAACATCGCTGCCAAATCAAATTTAATATGTATAACAGCTGGGGATTTCTTTTCATTTATTTGAATGAATGTCACAATTAGTACATCCTGCAGCTTGTTCTTTATACGTAACTGTCTTTGACTACGAAAGTACTTAACCTTGGAGTTCCCAATCCTTTCACTTAGTGCCCATGCAGCTGGCACAGCATCCTGGAAGATGGAAGACACAGCAATTGGCAGGGAAGCTAATTAAGAGCTAGGAGTTCACAGTTTTGTTGGCAAGAAGCAGCCTAACTCTAACTCTGTGAGGAGCGGCTGTCTAGCTCTGGGTTGTGCTATGAGTGTAAACTCTCCAGTTTCACCAGCAGACACAGTAAAATGAACTGCAGAGTGAAAAAGATGTGCAGTTAGACTGGAGCCGTTAATACAGTTGTGATTTTTTACTGCATCGAGTGCTCTGTGCAGTGCAATAATTTGTCCTCTGTCTTAATTTGAATATCTAACAAGCAGACACCAATACACATTGTTCTAATTAAAAAAGAAAGGCTTTGCTTGAATTACTGAGACAAGCGCCCATTTAGAATATGTAAATCGGATATTTTAAATTGCTATTGTCACCGCAGACAGCTGACCTTTATACATCTGGGTTATTATTTGTTCTTTTTACAGTTTGATCTTTTTCATAATGTGTGTGTGTGTATTGAGTCTGGGTAGGGGTGGAGTTCTATAATTGATAACTGTGATTTGCAGTCAAATTCTATCAAACTCATTTCAGTGGAAGTGGCCTTGTTATCCCTCAATAAGCCGCAGTGTCGACCTCTGCTGGAGAGCTGAATTTATTTATTTTCCTTTACAAATTCAGTAATAATAAACCACTTCCAGCCACTTCCATTCAAAGAGAGATTAATTGAGGGCTACTTTAGCACAAATAAGGACTTGCAATTGTTAACAGCATGTTAAATGTACAATATTACTTTCAACAAAGTACCAGTAATCAAATTGTTCGTCCGCTGACATCCCTTTTCATAGAGAACTGAGAGGTTCCGCATGAGTCTAGTATATTAACATATATTTTCAAAGTGTTATGAATCCACTACAAGTAATACTTTAACACCAAAAAAACAAACTAGCAGGGATTACAGACTGTAACCCCCGTGACTGAAAGGATTGAACATGCAGCTGGTGCCCTGTGTCCCTGCGCACCCGAAAGGGCCCTTTGATTCAACCACAGCAGTTTTTTCTCAGTTGTCGTTCACTCTTTCTAACTCTTGTTTTGCTTGCTTCCTTCATTCCTTCCTTCTTTGTTCCCACTCTTCCTCCTCCTCCTCTCCCTCTCCCTGTCCCTCCAGCTCTAACTGGTTGAAGCCGTGCTGTGGGAGGCGAGCCGCGATCTGGCAGGTGTTTCTGCTCAGTGCTGCACTCAACTGTTTCTTGGTGGCTTGTGTGGTGCTGGTGGTGGTTCTCCTGGCTTTGGAGCTTCTCATAGACACCAAGCTGCTGCAGTGTGAGTGCAGGCTCCCCGGGGGAGTGTCGCTGGATGTAGGGATTTGCCTCTGTAGTGTCTTATACAGTTTGAGATACTGGGCCCTGTTCCCAAAGCGTTAACGCGTGGGCCAATTAAAGAATAAAATGCAGTTTGATATTCGATAAGTTAAAGGTTTCTTAATAGGGCAAATCATAACCAATGGTAGAAATAAACTGAAAAAAAGAACTTAGATATCATGGAAATCTAATCAGTCAAGACACTGCAAACAGAAACAAAGAGGAGGACCCTCTCCTTAGCATTCAAATAACACTGTTTAAAACTGCAAGTGAGCTGCGGCTACTACACTTCTTCAGTCCCGTGTGGTTGCTCAAATGTAGTTGATTTTATTTCTGGACGTTCACAAGGCAGAGGAGGACGGGGGCAAAGACAAATGTATAGAGAGACTGGGAGATTATGGGTTGAATCAATGGAGAGACACGGACTGAATTTGTAGATAATGACTAGATGGAGACAGCTAGAGATCAGTGAACTGATAGACAGATGAGTGGATAGGAAACCAAAGATAGAGAGGGCATTGATTCAGTACTCTGTACATAGAGAATCATATCATAGTGGAGAGAAATTACTTAGGTAGATGGGTGGGGGGTGGGGGGGGGAAACCACAGAACATTAATTATATAAAAAGAAAATGCAACATAAAGTTGATTTAAGTAAAAATAACAGTCTGTAATACATGCTGGGCACTAACAGCTCCAGAGGTGTTGTTAGGCGTGGGTAGGATCACTGCTCAGACACTGAAACATTAGAATATTTACTGTATCTGATAGATTTTTATTTCCCTATTCTGTTTCCCACTCTGCAGTTACCAATGCATTCCAGTTTGCCAGTATCATCCACTGGATCAGCCTTGTGATTCTGTCTGTGTTCTTCACAGAGGTAAGCACACGACTCCGATCCCAGCAGCTTACTGTATCTGCAGCAGGGTCATGCAGGTTACTGCTGCCCTCTCACTACAAATATAGCAACATCAAGTATGCTTGCTGGCTCTTTTTAAAGCATTTTACCGACTTTCAATCCTCTTTGTTTAACAAAAGGTTTTCTTTGTAACTATTCAGGACAGCCACATAGCATTCCAATTAAAATTCATTCCATTCACATCCAGTGGTGTTGAATATTCCTGTTTCCATGAAGACTTAAGTTCATGAGCCACTTGATTCCATGCCATTCAGTCAAAGCAGCCTCGGCTATCTGAAACCCATAATTCTCAGAACAACATGCATGCAGCCGGAGGGGTTTGGATAATTGAGTGCTGTGTATTCTGAATACTTGTCCTGGGGAAAAGGTTGCTGAAGCCAGACGAAAGTCTTGCACATACACAAAGCAAAAATGAGTTGCTGAGAATGTGCTAAAGCAAAAATGAGTTGCTAAATTGCTGATTCTGCAGCAGTAAGAAATCAAAACCAGCAGCACAGTTTGACGTAGGTAGAACTGCTACGGAACAATTGTGGTGAATATCTCCTAAACGGTGGCAATGCATCTCTTCAGGTATTGCTACAGTACAAGTACAGGTCCTTATTTTCCATTTGACCTTTAAGCTCTGGTCCTGTTCTGCTGTTGCTGCAGTTCGCTGCGAGGAGAGGAAAGGGGGGGAGGGGAGGGGGGGCAGACATGAGCTGTATTTATTTACATCGTGAGCTCCTGCAGATTTCTAAATGACTGAGATGAAATCGTAGGTAACTCCGGACGCAGGCTACAACGTGCAAATCTGATAACCTCCTCAGAGCTGCTGAAGTGTGTGTACTCATGCAACACGCGAATCTGATGTCAGTAGTCTAGATTTTCACATCATAGAAGAGGTAAGAATGAATTAGTGTACATAAACTTTGAATCTATCCAAAAACAACAGCGGCTGTACTGGAAAATGCTTAGCTGTAGCTTTTGTCTTATGGTGTTGTGCATTCCTCCCCACGGGCTCTTAACAGTCTGAATCGATTCCAGGTTCTGACCCATAGTGACTAACCCCTGAACAGGAACAGTACGTTCCACATTGTTTTCTGCAAGCCCCGGGCATGCTGTGATTCAAGATGTTCATGTGGTTATAAAAAACAAAACAGAGAGAACGGGCCTTTCTTTTCTTTAAAGCAGCATTTGAGTTTAACATTGATCTTTTCTTCATATCTTTGCTTCACCGAATACTGTTACACACACTATTTGCTTTCAGTAAAGCACAGCAATAGAGAAAACATAACAGGCACTTCATACAACTGCTGTTTTAAACGGCATAAATAAAATTGGTTGAATAATACAGATTATAAGGCTTGTGATGAATGTATGCAATTCTATACAATTCTTTCATTTATGCATTTTGCATACTTGTTTATGCTTGATTGTGCTTAAAGTACACATTAATATGTCATTGTATTCTTAAGATAATGCTACATATCCACCTGACACTGGGACTGAGTTCAAAGTGATTTTGAAATCAGTCCTGTTCATTTTTAACAGCAGCAGACCAAGCTTAGCCCGGTTTGAATTAGGACTACCAGCTGTCAGTAATCAAGCCCTCCTACTCACTCTGAAGGAGGAATTATGAGCACCCATTTCCAAGGACAGATGAGGTAGATGTTAGACCTCAAATTGGACTGTAATACAAGAACTTCCTCCACCCAAACAGAAAGCAGCATATTCGATGTTCCGTGTGACACGACGGCTCTCTGTCCCAAAGTAACCAAATACTGGGATGACTTGCGAAAAGGTAAATCGATGTGGATGGGAGGGAGGTGGAATTGTGTGACCAAACCAGCAGGTCACTCTCCAGCAGGGTTGAGTCAGCTGCTACTGCACATGACCTTATTGCTGATAATTGATTGGCTTGTGGCCTGTCACTCAGTATTTTATAACTTTTGAATTGGGTTCCTTTCCTGATTTAGAGAAGGCTTTTACAGGAAGAAAAGAAAAAAATGCTATTATAGGTATTAGTGGTTAGTGAGGGTCAAGACATCAGAAGGTATAGAATTCCCCGCTGTGTGGGTTTCTATTTTTGTACTATGTGTATGTGGAGCTCAAATTTAATTTAGCCGTGTCGCTGTCAAATCCCCTTCAGAACAATGTGATAATGACAGGCACTCGGCACAGCACAGGGGTAGGTAAACATACATCAGCTGGCTGGTTTGAAGGTATCTAAAAAGCCTTAGTAAGTGTTTCAGATTGAAATCAAATTGGTCTTATGGGATATGCGGAAGTCCAGGTCTTTACTGTGGCCATTTTGAAAAGAGCTTTGAAACAGACTTTAAAGTTATAAGTGTAAAAAATTGTCAGGACAATAACAATGAAAAGAAAAATTACAGGTACGTTATTTAAACAGTTAGCAACACATGGGGATGTATAATGCTATATTTTCAGAACCCAGCTACTTACTCTTTAACTTTATCATAAAATAGACACACTAAAGATATTATATATAAAAAAATGATCATGTTTTTCTTTTCTTTTTGCCTTTTTTTTCTGCCGCAGACTGTCTTTAGGATTGTGGTCCTGGGTGTATGGGATTACATAGAGAACAAAGTTGAGGTAGGCTTATTGAACATTTCATTTGTCATTCCATTAGATGGCTTGATAACAGCTGAACAGGAGGGGAACCGATCGTGTAAACTGAGGTGGATAATGAGAATCTTCTTGCTAGGTCATTGAATTTCACAGCAGCATAGGCATTTGTGTCTTTGCTCTCCACGTCTCAGGTTCAATTTGTGTACCGGAGCTTGAAATTAACTTTGTGTGTCTGAAGCAGAGTTTGACATCGCCTAGGTGCGTGCTTGTTGTATATTAGCAACATTTTACACCCTCCCCCCCTCCCCCCCCCCTGCAACTCCAGAGGTGCCTCAGTCATTTTTCTTAGTCACATTTAAACCACTACGCTCCAAACCACAGTAGTTTAGAACATAAGAACATAAGAAAGTTTACAAGCGAGAGGAGGCCATTCGGCCCATCTTGCTCGTTTGGTTGTTAGTAGCTTATTGATCCCAGAATCTCATCAAGCAGCTTCTTGAAGGATCCCAGGGTGTCATCTTCAGCAACATACAGAGCTTTGGAGACTTCTGATGTTGCAGGTCATGGTTCAACAATGTCATCCGCAGAGACGTCTCCAGCCAGCTCTTTGATGTCATCTTATCAGTGTTTCGAGAGGGGAGCCTCTAAATCGCAGAAGTTGCTGAATTAAATAAATGTATTCTCTGAAGTTCGTGCCTGCTGTTTTCCTTCCACAGGTGTTCGACGGTGCTGTAATTGTCCTCTCCTTGGCCCCAATGGTGGCCTCCACTGTAGCAAATGGACCCAGCAGCCCCTGGGACGCCATCAGCCTCATCATCACGCTGCGCATTTGGAGGGTGAAGAGGATCATTGACGGTAGGCGATGTGGGGCTCTGGTTTTAACGATCTAAACAGCATCGTCCCTGAACTGTATTAACCCCGCAGGTGTTTTCTAGAGATGAAATGACCAATCAATAGATTATTGATCCTCATGGCTGTTCATTTTGTGAGCCTCAATTAAACATTAATAGATGAATCACCCTGGTGCCCCCACGTGTTTATGTTACCAGCAGTTGTCTGTTTCCAGTTGTATTTGAAGGCTTTTGTAAAGTCAGTCTCTTGATTTTTTACCTTTTTTTTTTTTTATTTCTTGCTTTTGAAAAATACAGTTTATTGCTGATATTGCACTGCTAGTGTTTTCCTCTTTAATTTAACAGAACTAAAATATAGAGAGAATGAGGTCTGCGAAAGAGCAGGTTTAGTGGCGGTATTAACCCTTAACTGCTGTCCACCAAAAAAAAGTTTCAGTTAAGTACTATTCACGGGTCGACTGGACCCAAATACCCACCTGTGCAGAAACCCAGCCCAGCCCAGCAGAACACCACCATACGTGGTGGGCATTTAACAAGTGGTCTGGGTCCAGAAGACCCGTGAATAGTAGTTACGGGTTAAGATCTGCCATTGAGATCACTGAGATCATTGTATTTACTGCCAGGTGCTGATGTATGACTTGTAATAGTAGTTTGATCTTATTTTTATAAAAACAGTTGTGTCAGCTTCTCATTTTGATGCGTGTGTGGTTACTGGTGTGTGGCTTATGTTTTTATTGGATCCCAGTGAAACTGCAACCTTTTTAAGCTGAGGGGTTATCATTATCTACCGAGGTGTCAGTCGTTGTGTTGCATTTATTTATCCTCCTAACGTGGACCGCTTTATAGTGCTGGGGCCAGCAAGCTGACTCCAATCTCATAATCACTGTCAATTGATGTGAAGTGTTCTCTCTGATACAAAAAGGCTTTTATTTTTCTAATGAATGCAGCACGGCGAGATTCAGTGGATCCACACTACTACACTGCATTGGTATCTGAGATTCAGTGGAACCACACTACTACACTGCATTGGTATCTGTATGCTACACATCACACATACAAGTACAATATAGTACAAGTTCTAAAAACCCAATTCCTTAGCTTAGCATGCCTGGTATTACACTGCCTGGTCACTTTACTGGGGCATGTCTACACGATTGGATTTGGCATCTTCCTGATTCGGTGGGCAAGTTCTCCTGGTATACCCTGGGTACCTTGATTGCTTTGGAAGGCTTGAGGAATGCTGTAATTTTCATGTTCCACCAACACTAATGCTCTGATGGGGTTGGGTGCTTTCTTGACCACAAAGCACCCATCCACCGTACTGGAATTGTGTACACATGGTTTGAGGTGCAGGATAACGATAGCGGTTCCTTGACCACCACAATCCAATTGACCATGTTTGGGATGAACTTGAACAATGTATTTATCATCGTGATCTTCTGTTTACTGTACCTCTCTGCACTAATTGTGTGAATAATAGGGGGATGGATTGGAGACACCTTCCAGCACCTTGTGGAGTCTGTTCTACATTGTGTCTACGCTGTGCTCGGGGTTACAGTGGTCTAATGTGATGTTTGGTACAGGTCCTGATGAAGTGGCCAGACAGTATGGGCTTTTCCACATGTGGTTTGCTTCTAAACGAATCAAACATGAGTTCACCTGGAAACTAACTCTAGAAAAAAAGGACTCCGTTCCCTTGTTTTCACATGTGCACCTCCGTGCAAAAGAACTGGGTTCACTTCAGGAGGACCCGTTCTTTTTGCTGGTTCACTTCAGTGCTTTTCTGAACTGACTGTGCTTTCACAATGCGCTGACACAAACAACCCAAACTCGGTCCTTTTACCCAAATGGGCTGAGACCACCTCATGAGAAGGACTCGTTGTATTGACAAATGAGTCTTTAAATGACATCCTGATACCAATTTTCCAGTTATAACAAGATGTATTTATTTCTCATTATGATTTCAGTATTGACTTACACTCGTGATAAATTGCCACATTTAATAAGGGACAGCTATAAATGCATATTGATTTCCCTAAACCCATGAGCAATGTCCTCTGTCTAATTAATAAACTCAAAGCGCTCTTAACTATGCTGAACATATACGTTATTGATTTCTAGTGGACAATTTAACCGATACAATACTGCGGATACAATCAAGGCAGCTTCTACTGGGTCACACTAGCCAAGGTACAGTCCTGGGTTTGATACTGCTGAAAATAACTTTTAAAGCTTTTAGTACTGCTGCATCCTTTAAACATGTACCTAGCTTTGCCAGTTTGCCCGTGCCTTTCTCATTGTTATGCTCCGCCTTTACCATAGTTTACCATGGGTTGCCATGTTTTCTAAATATATGCTTTACCATACCTCTCTGGGCTTTACATTGCTTACCTATGCTTTCACTTTGCTTTGTTACACCTTGCTATGCTTTTGGAGAAGCGACATGCTGTTGTCATGGCCAGTGATCTGCCTGGGTGTCAAACTAACCTAGCAGTGCCCTCTGTTCTGTTCCTGTTGGTTTAAATGCATTTGAGTAACTGGAAGTCCATGCCTGGCAAGACTGCATGTCCAGCCAATGCAATCGGAGGCTGCTGCAGTTTCAATTACAAAGCCGTCATCAAACTTCTTTTGTTTTGAGGGGTGTTTTCTGCTGATTTAAGTTGTTCATCTTACAATTAATTAAAATAAAACAGTGAAATAACGTGTTTAGTCAGCGCTCCAAGCGTTTTTATTTTGTGTTCTGTTGTGTTTTGTTTATTTTTGTCTGTATTAAAAAAAAGGCCACGTCAGCGCGGAAAAATCAATTTCTGTGTTTCTGGGTCGTATTTTTAAAGGGACACGAACCCGTGAGTGGTGCAATCCTGTTACAGTGCATACTTTTCGTATGCTATTTTGCAGAAGAATGTGTTACAGCTGCCATAATCATCTTCTTGTGTAGATTTACATGCTGGATACACAACAACTATCTTGTCATTATGAAAAGCTTTTTTCTACATATTTTGTTTTCCGATTTATAATTTTTTTAATAAAGTGTTCTCAGTTCCAATTCATATTCCATTTTAATACATGAATCCAATTGGAATTGGAATAGGAAATTGATTATGGGGAAGAGGGAGAAGATTGACCTCAACCCTGTTTTTCAACATTACCCGCTACGACAGCCACATGCTCCCCCTCAGTGTATCCAGAGTGCTCATATGCGTACATGAACCACGCTTTTGATTACTGATGGATCTCATTGTAGGAAAGAATAAAAACAGTGTACATTAAATAACACAGCCTTGGAGGGAACTGGCACTAAACGTGTGAATTCGATACGCTCTGCACTGAAGCGTAAGAAGACTGAGGGGAAATCCCTGCTTGTTGTAGAAAGGTAGGGTCTGCTGTTCAGAAACCTTTAGATATACTGCTGGTCTCTGCTGTCGAGGGAAAATGAAGTGTTGCTACTCATCTAGATGAAAGCATCTGAAATCAGCCATGGTGTGAATTACAAGTCTGGCTGAGCCCTGCCAGCAGCTGTCACCACTGCTGAAGTGTGTATACAAATGCATCCCACAGCTACTTAACTTGACATTGACAAATGCAGTTGCCATTCTCATAATTAGGATGCGCAGATTGTGCCTAAAACTATCCTCCGCTGTGCCCCCTTGTGGCGTGATTATTCTGCAGTATCCCCCCTTTTTACTTACAGGCTCTATAAATAATAATTTTTTTTCTTCTTGTGATAAAGGTCGCGTGTGAGCTGAAATCTCAATGAGCATGTGATCTTCTTTGGAAACAGAGTTTCTGTTCTTGAGATTCATGTTTTGATAGCATTCATATTTGGAATGCATTTTTTTTTTAATGGAAAAGGGATCCACAGAACATTGTGCCCCATATGACTGCACACTGAGATTAGATGCTATTCTAGTTTATCTCGAATACACCTTGTGCATGGAATTTGTATATTAACTGCAAAAGGAGATAAGATGGAATGCGGGTGTAATAATGCATAGCAGTATTTTTCAATTCACTGACTAGAGGTTGTACTGAATGCAAAATACACTGAAGGGTAGGGATAAAGACCTAATATAAAGTAAGTTAGAGTAAATTCTACAAAATATGTCGGACATTGCAATGGGAATCCCATTTAAATGAAATTCTTCTTATGTTATTGCATAGAAGAGGATACAGTTCAAAAGTCACCGCAGCTACAGCAGGGGTGTCCAATCCCGGTCTTGGAGGGCCGTTCCACTCCAGGTTTAACAGGTACAATGAGATCATGAACTACTTCAAGGTCTTAATGGAGGTTTAATTGGTTCATTTAAACCGTTGGAACAAAGACCAGGAGTGGAAGAGCCAACTTTGGCCACTCCTGTGTTACAGGGATCTGAAAATGCTTTATTTGTTTATATTTTTATGCAGATTTTTTGTTTATTTTTTCCCCCAATAGCAGATAATTTTTCTCAATATGTGTTTAAATTGGTTAACCTAAAAAAACTATATATATATAGTATTGTGCAGAGTAGGCACATGAGGTGATTGGTGTGTGTGGTTTCTTGCAGCCTACGTAGTGCCAGTGAAGGTGGAGATGGAGATGGTTATCGAGCAGTATGAGAAAGCCAAGGCAGTCCGGGAGGAGCAGCTGGAGAGGCTCACTCAGATCTGCCAGGAGCAAGCGGTGAGGCGCCCCTCCTTACACACGACTCTGACAGAGCTCAAATCGGGTGGGAGATCACACTGGAGTCAGGGGCCACTTGGAAAGGTTATGCTTTCTGTGTAAACACAGCTTTTCATCTATCCACTAAATATGCAACGCAAACATAAGTAGACTGTACAGAGTCTGCAACCTGGTCTTTCTGATGTATATTGGTTGTTTTGTTAAACAGGTTTTTAATATCGTAGGAGGGTAGCACCCACTCTTCTATACATTGCTGGAGAGTCTCTGTGTGCTGTGTGAAGGCTGTGTGCACGCATCTCTTTGTTATAGTATTGCTATACAAAAAGGAGTATATTTATTATTATATTCATTTCATGCCATGCTGTGGTAATATTTCAGGACACCACAGTGAATGACTGAAACAGTCATGGTATTATTACACAGACATGAAGTATTGAAGGATGGCATATGGTGAAACCCCTGGTGTCCTGTGTTTGACATCTCAATCTGAACGGTAGGACTTCCTAATGAAGACTGACAGTTTGCTAATAAGCTGTCTCTGACGATGCTCTGTTCTTGATAAGCACCTAAGCAGACTGCATGGGGAAACTCAGCTGGGCAAATATGCTCTGTCTCATTGCCTTACGATGCTGTAGCAACAAACCGTTGCACTTGCGGTGTGTACAGTGAGCAAAACTGTAAGTACGATGGTAGACTGTACTGCTATTGTATAGTCGCATTGTATGTGCAGTTTGGCAGTAGTCGAAGTACACTGTGATTGCAATTTGAGATCACTATAGTAAAATGAAATCTGTAGTCATTTACTATTACTGCAGTTGCTATGTACAGAGCTTGTGGCATGGATGCAGGTGTGTTCTGTCGGAACTCTTGAAGTGCGGAATGTTCCTGTTCTATAGCATTATGTTCCACACCAGTGGCAGGAGATGCATTGTTAGTGGTGCTTGCACAGCCCTATGCTAGGCCAGGCTGCTTGGGATCAGTTTAGCCTGTCCTTGGGGTCTCAGTCATTCCAAACAGGAACAGAAATATCCACGATCCGCTGGGGAAGGAGACTGCCAAACGCATTCTGAGGGAGAATGGCTTCCTCCATCAGCCAGAGCTAAGATCTTCAAGGCTTCTAGGAAGCCTCATGTGCAGTACCATCATCCAGTGTGGGGTGGAGCAGCTGCCATAGTTAAACCACAGGACTTTCCCATCAACTCGATGAACATTACATCATTACACTTTCCCATTGCTGCACTGTGTCATTTCTGTGCATCTTTTATAAGATCCTCTCTGGCCAGTCATCCTCAGGGGATTACACCCCCACTCCTTCCCACCCTCCCTTGACCTCCCCTGGCTGCATGTCTGCTGCCTCAGCCAGACACACTCTCTCCACGTCCCCTCGTTGCCTGACCCCTGATTTACCGTGTTTAAAACCTCCTGATCTTCAACACGTCTCTCAGTCAGCGCCTCATCACCTGCTTTGTTTGTTTTTTTTATCCAAGCTTCTCACTCATCATCTCCTACGGGTTCTGTCCAGTGCAACTGTAGCTGCTAACATTTTTAAAAAAAAAGAAAATAAGAAAAAAGAAAGAGCAACATGAATTATTAGTTATAAACGCTTCAAAATGATTTAACATTAGACAGTATACATTATAAAGACCCCTGTTCCAACAGCTATCTATTTATTTTCAAAATATGTAGTACACTGTGAAAAAAGGGGCATTTACCAGAAAACAGAGATTGGAACAGCTGCAATGTCCTACTGTGCTCCACCAGAGGGCAGCAGAACTTCACACAATTGTTTTTGTCAGACAAGGTGGTGCTTGTTTTACAGATTCACAGTCAAACATCCACATATGACAATCCTGACACTACAAGACTAGAATCATACAATCATTCTCTATGACAATAAATCAATGCATTTCATTTTAATATTACACTTTATTATTCTGGTGCAGTACAGCCTGTTGAATATAGTCTGGCTTACCAGTGCAGGCACAGCTGGTACAATCCTACCACTTACCCCATTACTGCTTCATTGTTTAATTATTAAGTTATTGAAATTATTAAAACCTGGTCCTCTGAAATCAAGTGGAGGGCTAATGCTACTCAGTGTTACCAGTTCAGTCATTATTCCCAATAAAGAACAAGACTTTGTAAGTCATTAATAAAAGGCTCGTGAACGTGTCATGCAAATTGTTGTATCGGTAAATAGGGTGGGGGAAATGTTTATTGACATTCTCCAGGTTATTGGCTTGGGAGCATAATGTTAAGTTCAGCAGTAATTTGATAATGTGCGGTCAGTATGGATTGATGGGACAAAGGAAACTAAAAATGAATGCTGTTGTCACCTTTTGAGTGAATGCCCTCCATACTAAACACCTTCCGCGCAAGGACAGTTGGACTGTAATTACAGAGGCTCCCAGAGATAACGAATCTCCTAGATCCACATTCAGAAACTGGAGTGTTAGTGCTCACTTAGATGTGCTCTCTCAGTGGGACTTGGCACACTTAAGCCAAGTGAGCACTCAAGTGTTTCTGAATATAGCCGTTAGATTTTGTAACATGTTGTACACCATCTTTGATTTGGGATGCATCAGAGAGAAGAAAGATGTCTCCTCATGCGTCTATGAAGTTACAAGTTCAGACTACGCGTATCGGGTAACAGGGTTAGTAGATCTGAAGGTGATCAGCAGCCGTTCTGCCATTTGAAAAAGATCCTGTTAAATGAACACACATACAGAAGAGTACGCTGAGTCTAAAGCTATTTCTAAAGCTTATGTAAATCCAGTTGTTTCTTTGTTGCTGTGCCTGTCAGACATTAATTATTGTTTGATTTGACACAAACCGTTTTGTGGATAACAAAGAAAGATGGAACAGTGTAGGATAAGCAGAAGGATTTGACAGGAAGCCCTGTTTTCTCCTAGTAAAATGGTATAAGGGAAGGATTCCTCTCATTTTCTTTATTCCTGATTTAACGAACCACAAAGGACAATGGAATTGTGGGGTTTTGAACCAGGTGCTTTAGAGACTTTGTTTTAAAAATGACACAGTGCCTGAAACCTAACCGGCTTCAGAGTGATTCTTTTATTTGCGTGTTTCCAGTTTGAAATCAGGCAGCTCTGGGCACACTTGGGCCAGCAGGACCTGGACCTGGCGGTGGAGCGGGAGGCCGCGATGCAGATCCACCGTGTCTGGAACAAGCAGAGCAGCCAGTTCAAGGTGCTGGACGGGCTGGCCACGGGGGAGTCGGACGACGAGGGGGCGAGGAATATCCGAGAGTCTCGGCAGCCGCAAGGTACATCAAAGATATTCTTTTAAAATGGCTTTGGTACGGTTTAGAAACCTGTCCGGGGAGCTTTAGTAGGTTGCCTGGCATGTTTGAAGTGGTATTGGGGCACTTTTTCTGACTGCAGACGTTAATTCTATTCCAGGGGTGTCCAATCACAATCCTGGAGGGCTACTCCACTCCAGGTTTAACAGGTAAAATGATACAATTAACTACCTCAGGGTCTGGATGGAGGTTTAATTGGTTAAATTAAACAATTTTGAACAGGGTTGGAACAAAGACCAAGAATGGCCAACTTTGGCCATCCCTGTTCTATTCAATATTGGCGATCACACTGGCTTTCCTTCATATAGAAGACCCGTTATTATAGTTCAGAAAAATGGACACTTCCTAATGTAAAAGATCCAAACTGCCTGCAACACTAGCAATATTTCAGCTGTTGTCTGAATGTAGGAGTTGACTGTCAAAACTTATCACGAATGTCTTTAAACATAGAGGTTAAATAAAAATAATAAAAATACTGCAAAAAAATTGTCAACTGAGAGTCTTGGGTAGGCATGTATAAAGTAAATTATATGTGACTGAAATGCGCAGCGTTTTAGCATGAGACATTTGAAATGCCAGTGCAATGTATTCCTAATGTGGCAGAGTTGCCCTGAGCGGCATCAACCCCTCTTCTTAAAACCCAGGCATTAGCACACAACACACCTCTGACTCCAGGCATTTAAAGATCAATAGCAGACAAAAAGCTTTTAAGAAGCAATAAAACCAGGAAAACAAGCATGTTCCCTTTACCACGCCAGCTTAGATTGCCATCTCAGCAGTGCAGCTATTTCAGGTACAGAGTGCTTGGTGGTTTGGGTCTTGTTGCGTGGAGAAAGTGGTCTGCACAAAACATCTGTTCCTTTCACCTGCAAACCACAGTGTGCTGTGAAAAGGCAGGACTGAAGCCACAGAGCCCCCGTGGGGATTGTGGGAAATCTGGCTCACAGGGACAAGCGTAGCTTTTTCAAACAGGGTATAAAAAAGAGCAAATAGAGGCGAGTCTGCAAAGTGAATGATACACGGCAGGCACTCAGGATGCACTGTTAGAGCACTGGGATTTACATGGGGGCTAGTTCGGTTTGCGGTCTGGGGGGAGGGTCACCTTTGTGTCATTCACCCTATATAATTATAATTACACCTACACAGGGCTTAAATGACTCTATTTGAACACTGTGAGGATTGCTCCATGTCAAGTAGTCATGAGTTTCAGCTAATACCTTCTTCATTGTCTCCAATATTTCAGCGAGTTGTGCCATACAAAATTCCTTCCTGACTATGAAATGCATGCATCATTTATATTTTACCCTGACTTTTTTGAAGTGACCGAGGCAAGATATGCTGTTTCCTGTGATTAAAAAAGGGAGCGAGAACGTGCTTACATTGGAATCACAGTAAAATAAAAATGGCTTACTTTAAACATCAACGTTTTTATTTAAATGGATTATAGTATAATTCAATAAATTGTACCAGTTGTGTACAATAGGTCTAAAAAGTGCAGTTGAAAATACATTTAAAATGAAATGCTGGCTGTAAAATGTGCATCTTTCAAAACTACATGTGAGACATACATAAACTACGACCCCTTTTAAAAAGGGGTTACTTTAAAGCGAATCAAGCTGCATGCAGTATAAGTACATCATTCAAAATCACATAAAAACAGTGCGATTACTGGATTAACCAAACTGACCTACTGTAGAGAAGCCTTTCAGACCTCAACATGTGTTTTTTTTTACCTCATAAGTTATTAATGATCGTCTGATCATCTTGTTTGCTTGTTTTATTGTAACCTTGGCCCCGTGGCTGCAGACCGGGTGCCTCTTAAACAAGATCCTCTATGAATATTTTAAACAAAGACGTAAACTAACTATCATGAGAATTAACATGTGCATTCTGGATTCTAAAACCTGCACTTACTTTCTCCTCTATGCATCTGAACTTCATGGTATTGCTTTGAGGAGCTGAACAGCATACAGTTCCTGTGTAAAAGCAGATAGAAAAACTTTACAAGCATTTTCTTGTGACCAGGTTAAGGTGATCAGGTGTCCCGGTTGGACCAAGACTGTCCTGGTGTCCAGACATCTTTCCCAAAAACTTAAAGTCCCGGTTTGCAAGATTGCACTCCCGGCACTTGATAGTTAACTAGGTAAATAATCACCAATCATAATTAAGTATGGTTCCAGAGTAATACATATGGTTATCACATGTAGTTAAAAGCGGCCTCGAATTGGAAAGGGTGCACTCAGAGGATGTTGTTTCTTGTTAGTTTAATGTAAAAAAGTGATACAAGCAAGATATTCAAATAAGAAGTATTAAAAAACATTGTATCGCTCACCCTAGACCAACTTCTATAGCCAAGTAGTACTTACAGTGCATGCACTTGTACTCAGAAATGCTGGATAACACATATGGGTTTGTAGATGGTGAAGGTAGTATTTCAACAGTTTTATTTGAAGTACAGAGTATTGTTTTCAGTATATTCATACTGCTAACTGTAATCACAGCGGTGTTTTCTGTCACTTGAATTGAAAGTGAACCAAACACTGCTTTAAGCATCTGCAAGCTGTGCTGAGCCATTTCATGGGCCTGTCTCATGCAGGTAAAATAGGACTATCTTTCTGCATTCATGATGCTCAGGGGCTGTGGCATACAGTATGCAAAGAGAGGCACAAGCTATCAAGATCAAAGTCAAGTATGTCAATATCGTCTTCATGCACAGGGGGTTGTGGAAATGAGCACAAACTACTGCCTGAGGGCATAGCTACCGCAAATGAGTTCATATATCTGATGCAAAAATAAGGATGCGTGCAAACATTTTCTTGTACATCTGTAGGAGAAAAACATCAGTAAGTAACTTTCAATTATACTATAGGAACATTATATAGGCAGATTTAATGTTACAGGGACAAAAGTACAACAAAATCTGTAAAAATGGGAAGGAGACACATTGGTGTAGAAGACTCCTCTTTTTTGCATTTTATGAATAGAAAATAAAGAGTTCCCAGTCCTTTCCCTTGTGAAAAGAGGGACACAGATGCATAGTTTGCAGTACAGTCAGTTGGAGTGACGTTGCAGCTCTAGCTTCACTCTCCCGGAGCTGTTTTAACAATTATTTAGCAGATAATATTGAAGTGTCCGCTGTAATTCACTTACCTAACACACAAGTGTGTGTGCTTTATTTCAGAGCCTGTTGTCCGAGATGACATGAACAACTATATCAGCCAGTATTACAGTGAACCGAGCAGTGGTAGGTGTGCAGAAACAGAAATTGAAAAAATGTTAAAATTATGTATTATAAAATTATGTATTAAACCATTATCCAAGTTTTTACAGTAATATGGGCCCTATTTACAAAGTCATTTAAATATTTTAATCAAATACAGTTTGAAATTAATTGAACTTGTATAGGCTTCTTTAACAAGAGTCTAAGGTGGTTTTATGAACTTCAAACCTTATATTATGCATAAACTCACAAGTTCAGGCATGGTGAATAGGGCCCTGAAGTTCATGAGCGCTTTTCAAGTGAATAGTAGATCTGGCTTGATCAGCATGTTGTGTAATTAGCAAAAACAAGACCCATATTAGGGCTTAGAGCGCTCACCATCAGAATTATGTTTTCATTCTTTTCTTTGGATTTCTTATTTCAGCATTTTGATATGTTTTTTGTTTCCCCCCCCCCCCATCTTGCGCACCAGATGTGGGAGTTCCGGAAGCTGGCACGCGTGTCATCACCACGACAGCCATCGACGTGCACCTTCCCAGCAACCCCCACTACATCTCCTCAGATCTGCTGACTGTGGAGGCCCCCGGGAAGCTGCAGCGCATGGGGAGCTCCGTCAGCGACACCTCGGCGACTGTCTCCCGCTCCACAGACAGCTCCACCACCAGGAACCAGAGCGGCAGCAGCCAGACGCTCGGCTCCTCTACGGGCTGCAGCACAACCCGGGAGGGCTCCTCCGACTACTGCCCAGTGGCGCGGTCAAGGGGCCAACACCACCACCACCAGGAGGACCTAGGCTCAGCCGGACAGCGGGACGCCAGCGCCGTGGTCCAGGAGCTGCTGTCCTCCCTCACGGAGGACTCCTGCCTGGCGCAGAAGAGGCTGGACCCCGTTAACCTTAAGCTACCTAGCCCCACGGGGTCGAACAAAACAAGCCCAGAGCTGGAGCACAGAATGAATATTTACAACAAGAAGAACCAGGAGAGCCTCAATGTATGCCAGACTAAACCACTCATTCACTTCCACGGGAACGAGCCCACCCTGGAGGAGAAGTACAGGTTTCTGGAGCCAGCTGGTGGGTCTCTGAGCCGGCCACCGGACACATAGTGAGCGGGTAGCGTTGCCAACGGCAGCACTAGCAGCAGCCTTTTTGAGCCAGCAATGACAAATTCCTCATGCCTCCAAGAAAGCTTTCTGTGGCCTCGCTCTTGTTGAGCTCCCTCCCTATCGAAGTGCTTTGGAAGTGTGGTCAAGACTAACCCACAGATGCATTAGGAGAGCATTGCAAGGGGGAGAGGTTAAGATCCAGCGTTGAACAATCATCAGGAATTTTCACTGAAAAGGTCCCATAAAAAAAATATAAAACCAGCAAGGGACCGTGCTCAAGCTTTTATGAAACAACCTAATACAACAGTATTGTTTTTAAAACAAAAACATCTGTAAAACAATCTCTGATCAGGCTACACCAGGGTACATTTGATTGGATGAGTTGTATGGACAGCAGATTTTTTACCTTACACTTTCTACATTACATATGTTGAAATTTGTATTTAAATTCAAGAGGGCAAAACAATGTTCGCTGCAGTATTTTTAAATCAATCCAGGACTTGTTTTTGGGGGTACCTGGGTGTGTTGGGAAATTGATTGGTTGGAGAATGCGATATAATTGAAAGGAACCATGTTCCAAAATGAAATGTTTGTAGCATGAACCTAAAAAAAAAAAAAAAACAGCTTTCTGAATATGTGAAAATAATCCAGTGCACTAATGTTTACAGCAGTATTTTATAACGATGACCATGGCAAATGAGATGCAGACTGCTAACAGCGCTGAATTAAAATGAAGTTTGTAAAATGATGGGACATGGGAATGGCTTTATCTTGTTTGTTTATTACATTCAGCCACACTTTTGATCTTTTAATGCCACTGTGACTTTGGACCATCTTAAAACATCCAGGCTCCCCAGAATCTGCATTGATTAAGTGTTGCAACCACCCAGTTAAACAGTGACAGGGTTCTCAATACATAATGTTGTTGTGTTGCTTAGATCAGTGGTTTCCAATTCCGGTCCTGAGGACCCCCTGTGTCTGCTGGTTTTCATTCCAACCAAGCTCTCAATTACTTAACTAGACCCTTAATTGAACTGATCATTTGCTTAATTAGACCTTTTTCATTGTTTTCAACTCTTAAACAGTTGCAGACTTCAAGTTAATTATAAAATGGTATAGCTAGCTTGAAATATGCAACTGTTAAGCCCCCCCCCCCCCCCCCCGTGCATGGATGAAGCACACTGCCAGGAGATAGCTTTGCCAATCAATTGCAACTGATACGTTGTGATTTAAGTTATCACCACAATAAACACAGCAAAAACGGCAAATTAACTTGACATTCTCGTGACTCGGGGGAAATAGTGACACATTTTATATTTAAAACCTATTTTAAGAATTGTTTACAAATGTAAATGATAAAGATTTACTATGCCATTTATAGACTCCAAATAAGGAAATGAGTGGAGTCATTACCTTAAATCTACATGTTCATGTTCTTCATGAGCCACCAAAACTGTATATTTGGTAACAAACGCAAATTCAGTATACATCTGGGCATTCTTTGTACATATTGCTGTTAACTATCTTAATTGATACAATATTAAAATTGTAAGTGTCACTACTGAAACCAGTTGCAAGATAATTGTACAATTTAATTGTAAACCTAATGCATGCTAATTGGTATGTATTAATAATTAACATGTCCTAAATTAACAATCGCTACTAATTGTATGCTAATTAAATATGTAGCAACACTATTACTTAAAATAACTTAATTTTTAATAAATATCAATTAAATCTTCATAAGAATCTAATAGAGAATGTACACAACCACCCAGGCTATTACATGCTTTATTTATTTTTTATTATGTTCTATTAAGAATTCATGGGCCATTATCTACAGGATTTTTTCATTGTACTTTTTATGCTACATTATAATGGATTCTCTGCACTTGAAGTTAAATCAGAAAGTCTAGAACCACACACTAGTTCTGCTGCTGGGGTTCCTCGTGACTGACTGCCCCTGCCGCAGACCACTGCGCACTGGGATTACTATTAAACTGGTCAACCTGACCTTCCCTACTGTTCTGGGGGACATGGTTTAAGGGTATATATGCCACAATTTGATCTAACCTCAGCAACACCTGTTAGCTAATAAACGTCTTACAAAACCACTGGGTTTAATATCAAACACTGGGGTCTGGACCGGTGTTTCCTTGATTTATCGAGTTGTAGATCCCCACCTGCTTCTAACTTGAGATTACCAGCTGACCGCTCAAAAAACTGCCACCCATGAATGCCAGCTCATAAACACTGCTTTAACCAATTGCATGCTACTGTTGTTGAAGACCAGTTACATCTGTGAATGCATATTATTCAACACCTACTAATAATTGAAATGATTTTAATTACAGATCACACAAATGACAGACCGTGGGCAGAGAACAAATATAAGGCAACATGTGCAAACACATTCTGAGCCTTGTTTTAAGGCTGCTATTTCCCTCCCAGGCGTACATTTGGAGAACAAACAAGTATTCCTGTTAAGTGTGGCATGAGGTTGTTTGGTTCCTAGATTACTTCTTCTTCAGCAGCTCCGTCATTTCAGGAACAGCCTTAAAAAATAAAAATAAAAGTTTGAAAAATGTTAATGTTGCTGGACTACACCATGCTGTCTAATAATTGCTCCATACCCCCAGAATTTGTTCAGGGTGTTGCCATAATAACACATAATAAATAAGTATTTTAAACACATAAATCCACATTTTGATTCCCTCTTAATGTATCACGGAACAACTGATCAACACACGTACTTTGCGATATAATTATTCTGTAAAGAACGCAAAGTAAACCAATCTTTTTTTTTTTCCTTACTGAGGTGTAGTTTAGTTCTAACACTTCATATTTTAAGCTGTTACTTGAGAAATGATCCCAGGTAAAGCGATAGCCATTGGGTCACAGCTCCGCTAGGTATTATTACCCATCACTTTTACAGTTTTACTAAAACACTAGGGCCAGTCACGCGCCACAGATCTCCTAAATAAGTAATTAGGGACAGGCAAATGAAGAAAAACATAACACAGCACCCTTTCATTTACAGTAAACAAGGAACTGTGCCAAAGCCCTGGCACCCTGTCCTGCTGCACCACATCTATCAGAGATCTAAACCAGCCCTAATTTATCCAGCACTGTAACTTAGAACAGCACTACAAAAATCAACTATGCATGTAAACAGTAGGTAGAAGGCAATAGAAAATAAACCTGAAAACCTACACCAGTCACTTGTGTTAACTATCAATTACCCTTCCTGTTGAAGAAGCCTGCTGGTCGCTCCAGCACAGAAGGATAATGTTTCTGATTGTCACAGTCAGACAAAATCGGCTGAATTAGAAATGTCCATTAGGCATGAGATTTAATATTTCATATTTAATGACTTGCATCTTTACAAGGGTTTTTACTTTCTAGTCAGGCATACAAGCAGCCTTGGAATACGCTAGTGCATTTAAGAACTTGTATATCTTTAAACATTTTAGGGGCATTTATACAAAAAACCAATTAGGAGAGAAAATGGTAGATCTATACATTTCTTAAAATGTAATAATATTTACAGATGAATAGAAGCAAATCATTGAAATATTACAATTACAAATTAATACAAATACATTTTTATATGCAGAGAATCTAAATTAATAAATAATGGTCTTTTAAAAGGACTGTACAAATATTAGTAATTTAGATGCATCCGAAGACACTCTGAGAAATCAAGCTTTTGAAAAGAAGTGTAGTGAGCACATTAAAAACTGGCAGTGCCGGGATAGTCTCCATAGTACCTGCAGAATGCAGAACTCCAAAAACATTTCTGAAGAATTTATAAATGTTAAGAAGCCCACGATCTACAGTTACTTCCCCCAATTTACCTGTCACAACTGCCTACATCACATGGAGGAAACAAATACTGAAATTTGAAATGCCATCATGAATTAGAGATACAAAGCGATTTGAATGCAGGCTGCACCCATTTCCCCACTGTGAGTGATCATTTGGGTAATATGAACCACAAACTGCTACCAGGAGCTGCTTAACATTAACACGGCATGCTGAAGTGTAGAGTTTATTCAAAGGCTGGAATTGAATTAGTCAGTTTACAGCATTTCTGAAATACATTGAAAGTGTGCGTGGTCTCTAAGCGTAACAAATACCAAACGCACCCCCAACGTTACAACTACAGAATAAAACGTTTGCCTTTTAAATAAATTGTTCAGCATAAACAAGTTTCAGTCCTCTTGCTTTCTTTACAGATGAGTTAAAGAAATACATTCGCTTGCTTGTTGATTTTTATAAATACTGGATTTTAAAACATATGTTTTGTCACCTGCACATTAGTATATATATTTTTTGGAAATAGAGACTTTACAATACCGCACATGAACCAATGCTTACCTTAAAAAGGTCAGCCACCAAACCATAGTCAGCGACTTGGAAAATGGGGGCTTCTGGGTCCTTGTTTATTGCAACAATTGTCTGAAGTAAATAAATAAATGTTAAAAATGTGAATCCTTGCTCTCAAAAACTTGATTCAGAGCTGTTCTGAAAATAAAAGTAAAACCAGAGAACAATACATTTAAAAAAGGGCTACAGAACATCTGAGAAATATTTTGGAAGTTTAAAAAGCAAACAGAATTTGGCTGGTAAAAACAAAACAGAGTACGGAACACAGCAAGTTATATTAAGAGATACAATAGAATACCTGACATTTGCGTGACTTATGAAAAAAATCTCTATGAAATTATTATTTTCATATGTTCATGTAACAACCTAGTCTGATAATTACACATCCACTCTACCCAGAAAATTACTTCAAGTCTCTGAAGCACGGTACAGGAAAAAAAAATACAAATAAATTATACATCGTTCTTTAAAAAGCTTCTCAGGTTCCCCTTTAAAACACAGCCTTTAAGTGCATGGGATCCCGAAGCAGATAATTCACATGGTAGAAGAAATCCACTTAGGAGACGGTTGTCATGGCTACACAAGAATTGTTACATTTCACATTTACATAAAACAGTTTTCTTCTAGGCAGTATGGAAGTACTTACCCTTTCTTTACTTGTTTTTATTTTTTTAAACTGGGTCACTACATGACTGCCAAGTTCAGGGGAAAAGCAGCAAGTTTTTGTACGCTGGGAAAGATATTTTAAGACTAAAGCAACTAACTGCTGCTCAATTTAAGGGCAATTTATTCTATTTATAATTAAGGTATCTGTTAAAATGAGCACTACATGTAAAGTACTCTGTTCCTTCTCTTCTAGATATCAATAATGTAAGAAGTGCCACATTCTTTATCCTAAATAGCTTGACCTCCCGATAGCTTGACGGACTTTGTATAAAAATCACTTGAGCAGTTCAGATATGGCTGGGGGAAAGTACGTAGTAGAGAAATAAAAGTACAGTTAGCACCTGGCAGCACAAACAGTTCTGTCCCAGCATCTCATGTGTGGGACCACAACAGCACCCCTAAAAACGTACTGGCGAAGGCATGAGGCAAAAACTGTGTATACTGTAATTGATTTATCTTTTAGTGTTACCAAGTACTGCAATATCTCTCTTGCTACCTGCACATACTATACCATACAATATCTTAAAGTATGACATGCATACAAAATATAACAATTACGAAGAGTATTTGCTTTTAAAGTCGATAGTATAAACCTCTGATAACAAACCTACAGAAAGCACATAGTTCACAGTTTATCCTGGCTGTGACACTTACATTATAACAGTCTTAAGTATCTATGTTCTTCACATTTTAGGTTTAAAACATTTGAGCATCCCTAAAACACAACTGGCTAAACAGGTGCATGAAAATAACAGTACAAGCCAGAAATAAAGCATTTCGATTTCTAAATGTGTGTTACAAAAGACTCAGCTGAGATTTGATTGCAGAGCACAAAGAGATTTCATTTGCTGCTCAAAGCGCCAAAGAATGAAACAAAGTTTGCAAATCAGACGTAATCAGACGCACAGGCACTAGGCACTCTGGAGTTAACAACCCTGTTTAAAGTTTCATTACCTTTTCTATTGCATTTTCATATAACTGAAGCCACTGTACACAGGCATGTCAGAAGCATCTTTAATTCTATGGAATGCAAGACCCGTAATTGAAATACGGCACTGTTATGCATGAATTAACGTGTCGGACTGGGGAATTAGAAAATATTTTTGATGGGGTTGAAGACTCCAGAAAGCATTTTCTTTTAAAATGTTACAAATCTATTCTTGTGAAATTACATTTGATGTTAACTCTGTAGACTGACTGACCATGGCTAGTAAATGTATGTACTGTCCATGAAATTCTACAGGTTTAACGTGAATCCACAGCATTTCTTAATATATTTCATGGCTTTAAATACGTCAGATATTATTTTTGCATCTTCATATAATCGAGATGTTGTTAATGATCCCCAAACTAAATCTGAGCAGATAACTGATTTTCAAATCAACTGGTTTTGTTTGTTTTTTGCATGGAAAAATATAAGCCCTGCTTTACGGAGAGACCTCAGACAATCAACTTGAAATACATCATTGCTTATATTCACCAATAAAGCCTTAAAATGTTTGTCTGTCGTAACATTACAAATTCTCCATGATGTACCTTGCTGTCTTTCATGCCAGCCAGATGCTGAATAGCTCCAGAAATGCCGACAGCAATATAAAGTTCCTGCAAAATGAAAAACATCATTAGTGTGCTAAACATTCTTAGGGGAAATCAAAGAATGCATTTATCAATTGACAGAACAGGAAGAAAAAAAAAGAATCAATAATTTGTAAACAATCTGAATACTTTTAAAAGCTACATTCCCATACAGATACATAATATTGAGGTATAAATATTTGACACTATGCAGTAAATACCGCACACAGTATTTCGATTAGAAATTCGTTCTAAAAACACAACAAAAAAAAAGGATTACTACATTGCAACTAGGCTCATATTATTTGCAACGACAACATACCAATCAGAATGAATGTCAACCCAACAGCCGTAGTCCCCTATTATGATTATCTGCCTTTGCTGCAGTTACAAATTGTAAAACTAAATAATTAAACAAACAAAAAATGCACAAAGGATACAATCATTAAGTGTCAGTATGCCAATGCATGTGTAGCGGGCAGTGCTGTGTGATACACTGCCGTTACGGATTCTGTCCCCTGTGGTGAGATGAGATGGGGTTAAAAGCACCAAAACCCTGAATGCAGAAGAGCCCGGCTGTTTTGCACTGCGAGATACTCGCAACTTGCGGGTTGCGGGGTCGCCGGTCTGCACCCAGCCTCTGCCCTGTTGCATTGGTGCCGTGACTCGTTCTCATAGACTAAATCATCACCGAGGGTACAGTGGGTGAGGAGTATAACGTGCAGTGCTGAGTTATATACTGCGGTTACAGATTCTGTCCCCGGTCAGTGAGTTGAGATGAGGTGAGATGAGGTGAGGTTAAAAGCTCTAAAACCACGAATGCATACTCGCCCGGCTCTTCTGCATTGTGGTTAAGACGCTCGTGTGCAGTGTGCTGGGTCGCTGGTTCATGCCCAGCCTCTGCCCTGTTAAACAAAATCAACAATTTCAAAGCTCAGCCGGTACTGTGAAAGAAAGTCAGTGTGTGTGGAGTAACTGCTTGTTAGAACTGAGAGTGACGGGACATGAACAGTGAATGATATACTTGGAATCCCTCTTTAAAAAAACAAAAAACAAACAAACAACAACAAATACCTATCCAAGAACTCAATGGGGAAAAACAACAATACAAAACTTTCAGACTTCCTTTTAAGAAAAAAAAATACTTGGACACATTCCTCATAACAATGAAATGCCCCAAAACCTGGCCCTAAGTTGTGAATGCTACAAGCTAAAGAGTATCCAAACATATACCAACTGAGTCTTGCTTTAACCCTCTTCACTTTAAGGAGCTTTTCAAGGGCTTTGATCAGGCAGTCTGTGTAATTACTCTTAAGAAGAGCGCTTAGGGTGTCTGCCAGAGTGCGGGGTCCAGCAGCATTTCCATTTCCCCTCTTGGGAGCACCACATCAATTGCTTTCAGCTAAATGCACTCACATATGAATATTTCAGCACAATTTAATGTTTCTGCACCAGCCCCAGAGGAGCAGAGCATCAATTTGTGAACACAGTTCTCCTGGAGTTAAAAGCCAGGATGGATAATACAGTACGAAAGGGGCCGTCAATCTAGTGCTTTTTGCGAGCCAGAGAGAAAGCTAGCCAGTACACTCCCGGTCCCCAGCTGCATACAAACATCTCTGCTACACAGCTACTTCTGGGTAAACCTTAAAATATATATATATTTATATACAGAGAGTGAGCGAGACAGTGAGAAACAAATGGTCCAACAATTTGCCAAGCTTGGTCAACTTTCCCAAAGCTACCAGCATCTGCTTCCCACTATCCCTTCCTCTACACAGCTCCTGACAGGGCACCAACTGCACCTGCTGGGCTGTTAATAAAATACCCAGCAGTGATGCAAAAATCAATACACTCGCACATGGAACCTACTGTCAGGTGTTAGAACATACGCGCTTTACAAGAAGCCAGATTGGAATAAGTATGTTTAATCAACCAGGCTAATGTATACCAAACAGCAGAAACTATTCCCGTTACTATGTAAGCAGAAAAAACCCACCCAAGACACTTTTATTAAGATAAATACAACAGATTCTATATTTTAAGAAATAATAAATGCAATAGTATTAAACTAATCATTAAACCTAACTGCATACATTAATACTACATACGGTAGTTAGTATTTCTTCAGCACTTACACAATGAGCAGAAGTAATCTGATAGACCTCTCCATATCCACAGAGATGAGAGAAACTTCAAGAAACACGCCTGGTACATGCATACATTTGGTCCTGCCTTACCTAAGGTAACATTAGGTATTCCTAGATTTGTTTTAATTGGGGGACTGTGAAACCAGACAGTGAGCGTTAGAACACAAGATACAAACTATACAAAGAGAGTAGCAAGACATAATGCTATATAGCAGCATTTAACAATCAAATAGCAGATATTATTATTATTATTATTATTATTATTTGTTTATTTAGCAGACGCCTTTATCCAAAGCGACTTACAGAGACTAGGGTGTGTGAACTATGCATCAGCTGCAGAGTCACTTACAACTACGTCTCACCCGAAAGACGGAGCACAAGGAGGTTAAGTGACTTGCTCAGGGTCACACAATGAGTCAGTGGCTGAGGTGGGATTTGAACCGGGGACCTCCTGGTTACAAGCCCTTTTCTTTAACCACTGGACCACACAGCCTCCTATACATCTTTACAAGGGTGATAGATCAAACACAGCTGTGTCACTGAAGCAGAGGTACAGTGTATGTCATGCAGTACTTGTTTTTAATGCAAGCCCCCCACAACTGACTGCACGTGTATTTTCACACAAGTGTCAAGACCGGGAGACAGCATTAGCACAGACCTCGAGGTCAGTTACAAAATAAAGGAAGGGGTCTATTTTAAACGATCTAATCAGTGGTGGGTGTTAATACTGCCACTCTTAACTCTACAGGCTATTAATCCTCCTTTGGTTTCCCCAGGTGTCATTTACTGACCCATTCAGTACACTTCTTTCTTTATTTTATTTATTTATTTCTAACTTTACCAAACTGTTTTTGCTCTTACTTTCTTTATACCAAATAAATTACTTCTAATGTTAAAGACGTTCCTGTAAACAAACAGAGAGTTATGAAACTGACATTTCCACCAGAAATCTTTGTCAATCTCTTTCATGACGCCTAGAAGTCTTTTTTAGTACTACTGTAGATCTCTTCAATAGGACTGGGAGATGAAGGATTTTCCTGCACAAAGCAAGGCATCCATTTCTTCTTTGCAATTGGAATTAGTTGAGGTGTTGCATTGTTCATTAGACTGACATGTACCCTTGCAAATCCTCTAAGTTAGAAGACTATTGCTTATTGTGCTTTTGAGTATTCTGAATAGAAAGAATACAAGCAGAAAATATGTAAAATCAAGAAGATGACAGACAGTTACACTAATGAGGCAATGAAGGGGACTGACTCTTCATCCAACAATGCATAAATTCCCTAAGGCACACACATCATACATATATATGAATATATACATATATATAAAAATTTTACAGATAAGGAGCACGGATAATTTTCCTGTCGAATTTCATACCTGTTAAAATGTCTAGATATGTGTTTTCCCCTCCCACCCCAGAGGTCTGATAATGTTTGCTTTTCAGAAACACATTTAACGGTATACGACACAAATACATACTGGATAATATATGGTGAAAACAACAGCCATTATAAAAGTTACTTCGCCAACCACGGAATGTTGGCAGAACTGTCCAGTCTGGGGGTTGGGTGTACTCTCACTGCACTTTCAGTCTACACACTAATGGATCTGCTAAATGATTTAGGGCTTTAAAACCAGCCATTAACTAAATTTCAGGAGGTTTAAACTCCCTTAATGTGCGGGTAATGACAGCTGGGGTATCCCTGCAGAAACGCTAATGGAAAATTAACCTTTTTAAGCCTTATTACATTTGAGATCCTAAAACAATTTACAAGCGCTTTATATATGTACGGTGCAAAAAAATACAGCTGAAAATATTTCATTCAAACCGTTACTGCATGTGTATATATAAAAAACAAAACTGTCCATCTGTTTCACAGCAAGGCCTCTTCAGTGTATTTGAACACTTCTTGCAGTTCTACACCTAGAAAACACTGATAAAAGTACCATACAGTCTTTATCAACATGTATTTTATCAACATGTACTTTGGGAAGACCATGCCATACCATCACTTTGTAACAACAGTTACAGAACTAGTGAACTGTAAAACTCTATGCAACTGTAATTTCAAAGATGCAATTAGATGAATGAAATAAATAAAAATGTAATGCATTCTTTAAAATGACTCGACTACACAAATATCGCTACCAGTGAAAGTGTCTGCTCATTATGCTAATTAAAATGAGATTCAAATCCACAATCATTTGCATCAGTCAAAATGGTCACTATCAAATCAAGGTAAGGGCAGGACACCCAGTCATTCACACAATCTAATCAAATTATTCTTTCAATGGTAAACTAAGTGTAATAGAGTGACACATTTATCAACATAAATACTGTTGTTTTCTTTTTCTATCTCTATACACAAGTCAATATTTTATTATTGTGAAAGTAACAGACCTTGGATGCAATCTGATCATTATAAATGTATATTCTTACACAGTATTAGCATGAAAAGACGCTTTGGGAATACCAGCCAATCAATTAGACAGGAACCACTGCTAAGTACTAGAAAACCATTATGAACCTTACTTTCACAAAAAGTAAGGAATGTCAAGGAATCGTTTTTTTAAATATATGTTTTAAGCATGTATGAACATCCAAAATGGCACCCAAACAGGAAAGGCTGTTTGTGGCACTGGGATTGTATTTTACAGCAAAATCCTGCAAAGCCCATGCGGTTTGAAAGGAAGTTTTCTGAAATGTCTGTTTGACAGCCTGTAATAACAATGCTAGATTACCTACCACAATACACAACATATTGTGCATTGAGATATTTTTTGTAAATGGGATAGACATATCCAAGGACATTTTATTTACGTGTTTCTCTCTTCAAATCAACAGATTACTTTCCAGGTACTGTATATGTTGCTCCATTATTTATAGAATACATAAATAATGCAGCCAGGTATTTTCTTCTAGTTTTTTTTATTTGGAAGAGACAAAAAGTATTATATAATAAATAAATAAGACAACTTCCAGTTGTGTTATTTGCTCAGGAGCCATAACCCTTAACATTGTCTCTTCACATTGCCAGGAGGCATCCCCTCATGATCTCTTTCAACGGCCTTTTAATCAATACTCTGGTTTGACTTCCAAGAGGACTGCAAAAACAGCAAGCCCACACTCAACCCTTCTGCAGCCCTTTGGCTGCTTTGCAACTCAAACCTGACATTTCACGTGAAACACGTCTTAGCAATTGCAAAAAAATATTTGGGGTGGTAAAATGAAGAACAAATATCCTGTTCAGTGGTTATGCACTGGTAGTTGTCCGGGGGGTATCATTAAAACTCAGTGAAACTACTGACGTTTTAGTCCAGTAGGAAAATGTTTTGTTACTTACCGGTGCCACAATTTTTCCGGTCTGTCCAACCTGCATGTCATTGGGGACAAATCCAGCGTCAACGGCAGCTCTTGAAGCCCCAACTGTAACCCAAAAGACATTTAAGCCTTGTATTAATGATGTTAATAAGGGGTCAACAGGAGGGCAAACAGCAGCAGGATGCTGTTCTCAAATCAAAGGGCAGTTGTATCCACCACTGTTTGGAAGATCATCAAACTCTATTTCCTAGCAAAGTACAAGAAAGCATCAGACAAGGTGTTACCTGCGGCGTGCATCTGGTCAGCCAGATCATACAGCAGCTTAAAGTTGTCACCACTCTTCAGACCTCTCCCTAATGAGAAAACAACAAACAAAATGAACAGCAGTTACAGGAGACCCGTTTGAATACAGTTAGAACCACGTGCTATATTTCATACAGCACTATTATTTTTCTAGTTATTTTATATGTGTTATGTTTTTTACATTTCATAACATATGTCATGTATTGATATTCTACTTCTTACAAAAGAAGAGATCTACAATATTAAAATAGCTTAACTAAACCATTACATTGGTTTTTCTAATCGTGGATTTAAGACCAGATACAAATGATGATTGATCTTTTATGAAAAAAAAATGTCAAGGAAAGCAATGATTGCTTGGGCTGCAAAAAATCAAGTACAGGTTCCTATGAAATGTGTGGAAAGCAGGCGTCTGACCAGAGTTTTATCAGTAAGCAGTTTTTTTTATTTTTCTTTCATTTTCCTGCAATCTACTTCTTGTTGTGAAAAGTCAATCCTCCTGTACCTACCGCCCGACACCACCACCTTCGCACTGGTCAGCTCTGGACGATCACTTTTAGTCAGGTTCTGACCAAGCCATTCAGACATTCCAACAGGAGCAGGAGTAGAAACTGCAGGAATTAAAAACACACAATGAAATATCTGCATACATACACATACATCAACCTGCTCCTCTTAAATGACCATCTTTAAAGGTAAGACCTTCACATCCCAATGCAGCCAGGTACCAGTTACTTGTCTCTTATTTAAGAGATGCAGGACTACAAGTACCAGAATGCATTGTATAGCCAAGTTAAAAACACAGTACTGTTCCTGGTGAACCTGCAACAATGTGTGAATTATAAAAATCACTTTTTCTTTAAGATGTTATTGCAAATAATAATGGAATTCCTTAAAGAGAGAATTTAACTTTAATGGAAGTCAAACATGACGTTTCTAGGACACTCCTATTCTGCAAAGAAAGCCTGCAATATTAAGTATGAACAAAAAACAGTGTAAGAAAAACATTCAACACTTTATTTTGATAAACCATCGGGGAAAAAGTGAAAACAGACTTTGCATTTTTGTTACTGCAACTCTGTTCCCTTTAACTTTTAATTTTCAAAATTTACATTACAATGCATCTTTTTCGAAACACCTATATGCAGGTTAAAGGTTTACCTTGTTCCGAAGTAGCGCTGCCTCCGGTGGTTAGTGCGGCCTCAAAGGACGTTCCTCTGACAGTGAACACCTTCACTTTCTCATTGCACTTCACAGTACAGAGAGCATTCCCTACAACAAACCAAACCAAGGCAGATTACAAATTAAACAGCACATCATTCCCCAGCAACTGCGGGACAGAATCCTCCAGAACAATCACCACACCGCAGAAGGATCTTGTAGCTGAAATTGCTATTACAGTATCTGCGCTTGAAAAATAAATCAAATGAAAAACAAGTTTTATTCATTCAGCTGCTCTCTCTATGGTTCAAGGGGCACTGAAATGCATGTGGATCTGCTATTATGACTCCTCATAATAGGGCAATTCTCCCAATCAAGAGGTGTGTCTGTACAATTGCAACCATGTTCACTGACTTATTGTGCAGGTAACATGTTAACTCATTGTCTTCACTCTGAAGGAGAGAACGTCTTTGCAAGCTCAAAGTCCACATGACATACCAGTGCCATCCTGTTTTAGACAAACTATCGAACACGTGATGAAACACAGTTACATGTTTCCTTTGTAAGGGAGCTGCTGTCTATCACAGAGATCTTACCGCACCAGAGGCTCCACATCTCATAACTAAACTAATTTAGAAAATTATTCATTGCAGCGAAAAGTAATCTGGAGTGCCAGAATGAGGAACGTGGAGGTTTCCAGCATGACCTGTATCTCTGAGGCTTGAAGCCAACATTCAGATCTTGCCAAGGATTAAGTGTCTAATGCCATTCGATGTTATTTATATTTTATGATTTTTTTTTTTTTTTGTCCCCAATATAAAAAAGTCTCAAAAAAACATCAAGATGATTTTTTTTTTTTTTTTAAACATCACAATAACCACTGGGAGAGACACTAAGTGGAGTGCCAGCTGGGATCACTATAGACTAGGATTCTTTCTCTTTTTAACATTCTTTAAAGAGATAGCTCATTCTATTACAAAAAAAAAAGCTTTACACTTTTGTTTCGGAAATAAAAATGCAGTGGATATCTTGAAGCTGGTTCAGTAAGAGGACAATTACAAAAGAAAACTCATTTTCATGATTAACAAACTTGATTTGTTACCAATTAGTCTACCAACGCAAAAAATCTAAATCGTACAAACTAACAAAACACACAAACTGCAGAGCAATAAGACTCACCAGCATAGATGGTCCTAACAAAGGTATCGGGAGACTTGATTGCAATAATGTCCGAAATAGGGGCAACATCAAGCTTGGCAGCCACTCTAGGCAGAAGATTCTAAAATAATTAGATGTAAAACAGTTAGGCATGGTATTAAATCAAACAGAAAACATCATTTTAGAAGGAATATTCAGTTTTAAACCTCTGTCATATTTTAAAACAGCAATGCACAATATCATGTTCTTGTGTAGAACATTCAGTATTGTGCACTTGAATATTTAACAGAAACTGCATTGTTATTGTCTCCGGTATTGCCAAAACACATTGAAATAAAGTGCTATTGTGCTGCTTAAATATGAACAGTTAAAGTTAAACAAACTGTTTCAGGTTTCAGCCTAAGGGTAATGCTAAGACTTTTAGTGTAAACAACCCCTGAGTTTTCAGCTTTGAAAATGAGGGTATAATAATTAAAAGTGCTATTTGACAAATGATAACCCAAGCGTTTTATTAATAAAAATGAAATACTATCCACCAGAAGATGATGCATCCTATATCCTGCTTAGGTCAATAAGAGGAAGAATATGATATACAATATTGTTTAATGTACTGTAATTTGATTGAAATACCATTATATCAGAGAGCTGACAGATCTCTTTCGGAAAGATGGATTACACAGAACTCATAATTGAGAAAGATGCTACTACGTAGTGTGAAAGGTTTTCTTATGGAAATAAAACTTTACTCGTATAGATCTTCAAACCAGTTCTCATTCTTCATTCACCTGGACTCAAGAACTACAATGGGTCAATGTATCACTTCACAATTTAAGTCTTATTATTATTTTAAGCAATAAGTTACTGTTTTCTGGAAAGTAATTTAGGCTGTGGGAAGTCATTCCACACTTGTGGAAATTGCAAATTATCCAATTCACTTGGGAGCATTGTATAATACACCACGTCATTGTAGACCTCAATTTGCTAACTACAAGTGCAAGGTTTATTTTCTAAAAACATATGTTAATAAAAATGTTTCATGGGAGTGGCTGAAACACCAACATTAAAGTCTTCTTACCTTTCCAAAAGCAGAGGCTCCTGCACAGATGTGAGTGAAGCTGAACTGCTGCTGGGTGGCCAATATTAATGGTGTCAATTCCTCTGTGGGGGGATAAAACAAATGTATACATTTTTATTATTATCTTTCTTCTACTTTACATTTCATGTTATAGATCCTACCATATAGGGGGGTATATGCAGTTTGCTGGTGACGATTAATTGGATCCAACTTTTTTCACAGCAAAGAGCCTTATTTGACTAAATGAAACCTGCTCTTGTCCAGAAGACTACATGAGAGCAGGAGACAGTCGAATCAGCAATAATCATCTATACACTGTCTTCCACTTTCATCTCTCTGTTAGCAAAATTCGAGCTTTTGGCAGTCCAACATGTTTTCTATAGAACTTGAAATATGTCAATACAGATTTTTAAACCACTTGTATAACTTAAATTGTTAGACAATACACAAACAATAACAACATCAAAGGGTGTGAAAAAACGATAACACAGATTACCTGGCAGGGAACCTTTGTATGCAGCATGTTGGGCCACCAGAACTTTTTTAACACCCTGCACTTTACTTAATTCCTCTGCAACCTAAAGGCAAAAGATGCATGCTGGGTTAAAAAGATACCACACTTAATTAGGAATATTCTTTCACTGCTATAATGATGTACAGGACACTTACAAGAGCTTGTAAAATGTAAGAAATTGAAATATAATAAACATGTGTGTATGTGTGCATGGTCTGCAAACAGGTCTGATGGACACAGTCTCATAATTACTCATTTTCCTGCTCACAACAGTAGTACAGTTGTATTTTCTACTGTAAGCTGATTCAAGAAATGTGAGGATGCTCATTTCAAAAGGCTGCCTAACTGTTTCGAACTTTGATTTTTGTTCAACTTCCTAAAAAACAGTAATTTATACTTTTTGGCACCGAATGAAACCTGAACCTTGAGTGAGAAGAAAGGGACGTCGTCTAAATATCAGGAATTTGAAGCTGACCCGCCTAACTTCCTGCTGCCCTCTACCTGGTTCTCAATTACATTACACAGTTGAGCTAATTGTTGGTGGAAATGAACACAAATGACTTACCTTTGCGCAGTCTGTGCCAGCGACCAAACAAGACACCTCTCCCCCCAGCTTACTGGCAGCAGTGATGGCATTGAGAGTGATAGGGGTTAGCTTCTCATTGGTGTGCTCTGCAATTACCAATGTACTCTGAGACCTGTGAAGAAGACTGGCCTGAAAGAGACAAGGAAACAAATATATATTTTTTGGAGCTCTTGAAGTCAGTGTGTTAGTGGTTGTCTTTTTCGCATCAATTTCTATGTAAAAAGTTTCATGACAAAAGTTGCTGTGCTTCTTTAATTTAGCATGCATAAAGTGACAGAGTGTTTTACCCTTGCACAGACATGAGATGTTTCAGCTCACCTCAAGAGGAGTTAAAGTAGATAGGTTACAACTCCAAGCAAATTATGTTTTATTGGGTAAGGGGCTTATGTTAATTAAAACCACCAGCTTCTCATTAAACAACTATATTTGATTTAGTAAACTAAAAAAAAAAAAAAAATTAACTACATTTGTCAGCTTACTTAGGTTCTAAAGCCTGCTGGCTCAATTTATAATTTGGCATAATGAAGTCTTTGGCTAAAAATTGCAATGGGTTCTGCAAACATGTGTGCTCGCCTACTGGGACCACAGAGGTGCCCTTCAAGCCAGATGATAAACAGTCAAATGCCTTGTCCCATTATCAACAGAGAAGTACTTGCTTAAAAAAAGATTAAGAGGGATCACTCTCCAAAACAGGCAAACTTAATTAAGTTTTTTTTTTTAAAAACGACATAAGGCTCATGTAATACTTTGTGAACACTGTAGTAGCCCTATGACAATCTATGTTTTGTAGTGCGACTTAATTTAATGCTGTCTGACAGCTGTTTTCATCGAAGAATATGACACGCATATGCTGGTAGAGCTACAGACAGGAGTACAAAAAGACTTAACTAGGGTACACTGATTAGTACCATCCCATGATTAATCACAGTGACAAGTAACCGACACCCCTCTTCCTGTATAAAGCCCCGCACGGCAAGGGCTATATGATGTTACTTACGGAAGCTTGGCTTTCTTCCAGCCAAACTGGGCAATAGCTCGGTTAGTGTTTTCTCTGCTCGATCACCTTTAGCCTCGATCCATTGCAGTTGTTAAACAAACGCTCTAGCACGTTGTTTAACCTGCGTGCTCTACCCTAGTATATGCAGTACTGCAACACACTAGCTGTGGTCATTCAGCGAATTTCAACAGCGTGCGTCTGTTTCCTCTCCGACATTATAAACGTGTACAGATATACAAATAATGCACAGCTTTATAAGAGAGCTAATCATTACAGCAATTTCAGAAATGATGAATCAGAAGTAAACGAGGTTAGGGTGCGTCAGTGATCAACACAATTCACCAACATATTTGTTGACGTGTAAGTTTTATTAAACGGCACAAAAACAAACAAGACAACAGACACTAGTTAAACGCGAAAACAAGAATACAGTTATGGTGTTAAATAACACAGCAGTTGTTATGTCACACGTTAACCTGACCTATGTTGTGTCATTAACACTGGGGTTACACATCTCTTGTTAACGTACATATTTAATTAATTTGCATTTTTCCGATGCCTGGTGGTTGTACTTACCACCTGTCTGAGGGTCTGTTTGTTTATTATTTTAAACATCTTTTCCAAAATCACTCAATTTCTCTGCAGTCAACCTCTGTCTCCCAGCTAAGGGTAACACACACACACACACACTACCGTGAACCAGATATCGCGAGAGCAGACGGCGACTCGTTTTCTGATTGGTCCTCAAACTCAACTCCTGTCAATAAAACTTTATTGGAACTAAACTTCGCGGTGAAGTTACAAAGTCATTCTAGCGGTGTTTAAAACCGCAGAGATCCACAATCGTTGTTAGCCTTTATACGGCAATATTTTAACGACACAAAGTCCACTGGCGTGGCAGCAGCTTGTTTATGTTTTGTTTTGTTTTGCTATACGAATTCCACTGCCAGTAAGAAGCCCCAGTGTAACTGAAGAAAAATAATATGTTACTGTAAAAATCCTAACATATTGTTGAATACATGTGTGTTTCTTGTTTAACATGTTCCTCCATAGTTGTTAGCACGGATAATAGACCTTGCCAGACCTTGTTACACGGTATTCCTCAAAGACAGACACTGTAACTCCTCGCTGTGCTCTATCAGATCAAATAGCCAGTGCCGTTTCTTCTTTATTTAGCGATATTTATTCATGTACGCTGTTGTATTTGATTATTCATCTGTTCTTTATTGCGGGTACACACATGCAACCACACAGTGTCCCCCTTGCATTATGCTTTATCGTATTGCATGGTTATTTGTGAGGATTATGTTCTTGCTTTATCTCAGTATTTATTATGATGGTAAGAAAAGCATTGTAACTCAATCAACCTTTAAGTATTTGTCAGTTTCGCCTACGGGCTGCATGGTGGTCGAGATCCTGAAAACCTGCAAACAACATGTATTGCAAACTCCTTCATCTGTGCTGTCCCTGCTGGTTTCAATTACTTTATATACCCGAAATGACCAATGACCAATCGTAAAAAAAACGACATCCCCACTAATTCGAATGGGAACTTTAAATGATATGTGTCTAGGGTTAAGGTCAATGATTCGAGGCAGGGTCAAGATTTGTGCTGAGTTCGGTTTGAATGAAAAGTCATTTTAAGGTTACCGACATAGTGACAGAAAAGTTAGGAATGCCCAGCATGGATTTCAAAAGAAACAAAAACAAGGGCGCACACTCGGATTTTAGATGCTTGTCATTTTTTAAAAATACCGCCACAAACTACAGCTTCTGCAACTGAGCGCTACAGATAAAGCGTCCAATTCATAACTCATTGGACTTTATTTTACTGATGTAAACAGTGGCGGATTTTAATATCGCCAAACGAAATCCTTTTTTAAAATTATTATTATATACAGGGATTGTTAATAAGTGTGTCAAAATAACACGTACGATGAATGCCAGGGAAATGTACACATTTTTTTTAATGGAATTGAACACTGGTATCCTATCAATATATTTTTGAAGCAAGAATTGACATGATTGTTTATAAGATTGATATAGTTCGCTTCACTGATAAATATGTTTTATTATTATTATTATTATTATTATTATTATTATTATTATTATTATTATTATTATTATTATTATTATTGTTTTCTTTTATTTTTTGTTGCAGTTAACTTAAAAATATCGAACTGATCTTGGCCAAATATCAAAATGTGTACTTGCCACCACCTGTATGCGGTCTGTCTGTCTTTGTCATACAAGATAATTAGATTCTAGAATTTGTTGGTAGAAACTGTAACTACTTCATCTTAATATCATGTTCAAACTTTTTGATAATCGAAGGTTTTAAGTTTTTTTCTTCTTCTGATATACATGTATAAATACAAGTACGTTCGTATTTGTCACTTAATATACCCGGTTTATTTATAAACGTAGGTTAAATTACTATCACGTAGATCTATATTACCTGTGTTTCATGTAAAATACCAGTCAGGCCTGGATGAAGATTTTAACATGATGTCCATTTTTTCCTTTGGATACAAAGTAATATTTCCAGTATAAAATGTACCGGGTGTATACAATGTATTATCTGTGTTTCTAAACCTTATAGTCATTACTTTGATACAATGTTACAGTGTTTCGGTTTTGTTTATTTTACAAAGCAGCGCAGCGGCTACATTGTAGCGTTATTCTACGTTGTTCAGAGTTGTGTGTATAACATAAATCACGTATAGCAAATAAACCTATCGCACAGGACGCAAAATAATCAAATCGGATCACATGAATATGTCGATTTCAGTGGCACGGCATAGAAAACCCCACTTCTTGCTAACATGTAACATTGGCTGCATATTAGTATTTAAAAAAATCCTCAGTCCGATTACATCATTCAGAGATACATACGTGTATTTCTAAAACAGGTGATGTTGTCGGCTACTGGAGATGAATAATACGATTTTGCAATTGTGAATTTGTCCAGTAGAGGTCACTCTTTTCGAGTAGAACTCCAGATTCTGCACAATAATTAAAAACAAAACCACACTAATTTGTGTTGGTGTTTCAATCTGATTCATAAGAGCGTGTAAACGAATTCAACAAAACATCACCAACGTTTCAAACAAGACCCTTTACAAAAGTGTCTCCCACTCAAGTTGTGAAAGTATCTATTCATTCCAGCTGAATCCAGATACATTACTGTAAATAATGAATTAGTCATCAATGCATAAACTGTTCCTTCAACATATATACTGCAGGCTACTCGTCTCTGCACCAGCTTTTACAGGGACTTGTAGCATGCAAAGCGAATAGAGGTCAGCAAGGTGCTTATATTAACTTCAATATTATCCCGATAATTACTAGACAATTGGGAAATCGATTTTTGCAAACTATTTTCACTTTTTTTCATATATATGTATATATATATATATATATATATATATATATATATATATATATATATATATATATATATATATATATATATATATATATGAATTCGAATTAGTTTAAAACGGATTGTATACTTACAGATTCGGTTTAAAAATATATCGCATATATATATATATATATATATATATATATATATATATATATATATATATATATAATTTTAAAATAAAAATGTAAGGAAAACTCTTTATATTGTCATATTAGCATCATTGGATCGGACCTGTATATTAATTTCATTTTCCTAATACTGAGGAAAACTGAACTTGATTCTGAGTTTGATTTTTGACGTACCACATGTTTGGTGTTTTTCTGTCTGTATTTTGTCATGTTCAGAAAAATAAAAAATCACGATTTCGATTTTCCATTATTGTCAGCATTGTTGAAAATATCATCAATTATTGTAGGCCAGTCATTGTCTGTTTAATTCACGTTTGATCATATTAAAATTATGTATTTATTTGGCAGACGCCTTTATTCAAGGCGACACAAGTTGACACAAAGCGCCATATATGTCTTCATCGACTGGAATAAAATACCTCTTTGTTCGGCAGTAAATTACACGTTTTGGATATTGTCATTTTTTTTTTAATGAAATAAGTTAGACTACTAATCATATAACAGAACTCACATACACGCCTTTCACCTCGTTCAATATTGTGATATATATTTTTTTATCAATCCAGTTTAAATGTGTGTGTGTGTGTATATATATATATATATATATATATATATATATATATATATATATATATATATATATATATATATATAACCAAATTATAATGCATTCGTTTTTAAACAGCAGGCCCCAAGTATAGTCCAATCTAGTTGTAATACGTTTCTTCTTCCTATACGTATTATATATTCCTATAGGATGGCTGCTCTTTTGAAAAGTAGGATTTGTTGAACTGAGTGTATTTGATCCATTGTCCTCCCTTCAACAATAACTTCGCAGCTCTTCTTTTTGCTCCCTGGTGACGTGCCCGGGTCCCAGCTTGCGTGTGACGTCACGCTGCGTGTGGGACCTTGCAGACTCCCTCTCACTCCAGTCTTGGGATAGAAGTCCTCAGTTAGCAAGGGACTGGGCAGCCAGCTTTCTACTTGTTTTTTTACACATTACACACTGCTTCACCCGTCCTGTATGGTGGATATCATTTTCAACTCTTCTTTCTTGGGTGATATGGGGGATCATTCCAAAAGTAAGTACACTTTTTATTTGTCAAAATGATGATCTATTTGCAGTGTGTGTTATTATTTTATTTGCACGCTTTAGAATATGAATTCTGGTAAACTACTACCTGCTACAATACAAAGCGTTGTGTGTTCATGTACCCAAATCTACGTAACAGGCGCTGTTGTAGTTAGCATTTCATATTTATTACAAACGAACAGTGTTTAATCTATTTTATTTAAGCATCATTTATATTCTGAAGAGGAGGGTGTACACCAGCCTACTTTTTTATTTGCCAAACTGCAATGTAAAAACATTTCCACATATAAATGTATTACAAGAATATATTTTCTCAATGACAACGTTGTATATGCCTTCACAAATAAATAGAGATGTGCCGATACTGTGTGCTATAGAGTGGAGAGGTTGGATTCATAGCATTGTGAAGTTGGAATATTGCGCACACCGTTTTACATGATTTTGTATGTCAGCAATAATGTTTCATATAAATAACACATACGTATAAATGCGCAGAACAAAAAACTGACTATATATACAAAATAATCCGTTTTATCACTCTTTTGACCTTCGGGTACGCGCGATTACAGTATGCAAAGAGGGAGCGGGCAGATAAAAATGCTTTCAAAATATAGTGACGTTTCACCTGCTCTTGTTAGAGAAGTCTGGAATTGCCATGTGTGTGGGCTGTGGAAGTCAGATCCATGACCAGTACATCTTGAGGGTCTCCCCGGACATGGAGTGGCATGCGGCTTGCTTGAAGTGCGCGGAGTGCAGTCAGTACCTGGACGAGACGTGCACTTGCTTCGTCAGGGACGGCAAAACATACTGCAAAAGAGATTATGTCAGGTGAGAATTTGAACAGCAAACACCAGCATGTGAGAATGGTCATGGCAATTAGAGTGGATCAGCCCCACTCCTGATGAAGCAAGCAGGAATGAAGTAAGTAGGACCCGCGTGTATCAGCGTCCCACGTTTTTATGGAGAAAAATGTTATCATTTATGTTTGTAAATCGTGTTATTGTCTGAAAAAGAAAATACTTTAAAGCATAGCTTAAGATCTAGCCACATGTCCATATATATATATATATATATATATATATATATATATATATATATATATATATATATATATATATATATATATATATATATATAATGAGCAAAGAAAAATACGTATCTGTGTTTAAAATGTGATGTTAGGAGAAACCGCATATATAATTATTCTAAAATGCATTAGATTTTTTTTTTTTATAGAATGTTAATTTAAACATATCAAAAACACACTTAGTTGTCAAAACTGCGTAAAATAAATGTGCAGGTTAAAACATAATACGCTGCTTCTACACATTATCAGTAAATATGTTGTCATTCAGTATATGGATTGCATATTTGTAAAGCATAAAAATAAACAAAACATGTTTAGATCACTGCAGTAGTTTTTACACAAGATTTTTTTTTCACTATAAATGTCAGGAATATCTTACAATATACATATATTTCGCATTAAACACTTAATGTGTTAAATAATAATGATATATATATATATATATATATATATATATATATATATATATATATATATATATATATATATATATATATATAATTATGTGTCTATGGAAAAAAAAAACACTATCATATGCGTCAAAATCCTTAATCTATCATCTCTATAAAGGGGGACTTTCCGGATGTATTTGTATAGGGCAAATAATGGTGATGGCTACAATATTAAGGAAAATTGTTATTCCATATATTCACCCTTCGTTGAAGCTGTTCCGATTTAAAAAACAAAACAAAAAAAAAAACACTTCGATATGTATAATAAACGAGGCTATACACGTGTGTATACACCGTTATTTTTGTTGTTTTTTTGTCGGCATATATATATATATATATATATATATATATATATATATATATATATATATATATATATATATATATATATATATATTGCTTTTCAGGTTGTTCGGTATAAAATGCGCAAAATGCAACGCTGGCTTCAGCAGCAGCGATCTGGTGATGAGAGCTCGAGACAACGTGTATCACATCGAATGCTTCAGATGTTCGGTTTGCAGCAGGCAGCTCCTGCCCGGGGACGAGTTCTCCTTGCGGGAAGAGGAACTTCTATGCCGGGCTGATCACAGCCTGCTCGGGGACAGAAGCTCTGCAGGAAGCCCCCTCAGCCCGGGACACATTCACTCCAACAGATCTCTACATATGGCAGGTAAACCTTCACTACACTGTCCCAGAAAATGTTATGGAGAGTAAGAACAATGTTACAGCCCGCTTTAATGGGATAAATGTAAGAAAATACGTGGATGTAGATTTATTCTGCAAAATGCATAAATAAATGAACCTCAATCTGCACACGCTAAAATAAAATACAAACAAACACACAAACAAACAAAAAGCTGCGCTGTAGATATGTTACATAGACAATGCATATACAGTCATCAATTATATTACTATACTTTTAACGCACTTACACATTTTTACAATATTATATATAGTTTAGGAAAGAAATAATACAGTTGAAGCAGCAAGACATGTAGCCTCTTGTTGATTTTGTTTATTTATTTTAAAATCAGCTGCTAATAATCTTCAAGGCCTTAATTGGTACTCGGACGTGTTTTTAACGCCAGTATATTGGAATAGGAAAAATAATTTAGAATTATCACTATTAAATTAGCCATTTGCATAAGCATCCGCTGTTCAAAAACAAAAAGCAATCTTATGTGCTAACTGACCATTTTGATGACAGCAGTTATGTTATTTATAACTTTCTCTGCGATAGGCTAAGAAAATAATTGTGTATACAGAACAGAAGTTTATCTTAAAATACTCCTGCGCAAGTATTCCAAGTTCCTCCTTCTTTATTTAAATTTAAATTGTACTATTTTACAATTGTTGTAAAACTTCTGGGATATCGAATGTTAAAAAAAAATCGTGGAGGATGTATGTCTTTAAAAAGTTGGTGTCAATAATTCATTGTTTTATTTTTGCATGCAATAAATAATGCATCATTCGTGTAAAACCCTCCCAATTATAGACGTGTACGGGTGCTATTTATTTTAATAATGCAATTTAGTAAGTACAGTAACAGTACTTTCAGCGCGCCTCGTTTAAATGCAGGCATATCGGCTATAGGGACCTACA